>NW_024070212.1:20017484-20061598 GCF_014754425.2 Oryx dammah
ATTGTGATCCACACAGTCAAAAGCTTTGGCATAATCAATAAAGCAGAAGTAGATGTTTTTCTGGAACTCTCTTGCTTTTTCCATGATCCAGCGGATGTTGGCAATTTGATCTCTGGTTCCTCTGCCTTTTCTAAAACCAGCTTGAACATCTGGAAGTTCACGGTTCACGTATTGCTGAAGCCTGGCTTAGAGAATTTTGAGCATTAAACTTTGTATTACATATATGATATTTTGTAAAGTTCATTGCTTGTATTTTGAATTGAAATTTGTATGTAGTCATATGTATCACTTTTTAAAAATTCTGGGTCTTGTGTCACGTGAAGGGGAATATTTTTCAGTGTGAAACCATGATTTTTTTTTTTAAGCTCGGCATTCTTGAAGCAAGGAGTTGGACCATTATTGCTGTTTTGTTGAGCTGATCAGATTAGCTGATAAACTCAGATCCTTCCAGCCCAGGCAGTTACTGCTGATCAAACAGGATTGCTTTACTCTCTTGGAGGCTCCACAGACACTGCAAGCCATCAGTAACTTAAATAAAACCACACCCAGACTTTATGCAGTGTTGTGCCAAAATGTAAGCGCTTACACTCAATGATGACATGCAAAGTGCCATGTGCCCAGGCATGGTCTATATGTTTTACATGGGTGCACTCATTTAATCCTTTCAACAGGCTTGTATCCTATCACCATCCTCATTTCATATATGAGAAAACTGAGACATGGAGAGCTTACCAAACTTGTCCAATTTCTCATTCAGTGCGTAGCGTCTGAAATGAGGAATTTGATCTGAAGCCCACTTGCCTCCACAAGATATGCTGCCAATCAAAGAGAAACACAAGCGGTAAAAATGCTTGACAGAAATTTAAGCCTGAATATTTCTTTTGGTAAAACAACGAGGAGTCATGTAACAGCCCTTAAACTGTACTAAATATTCTCATGACCCACTTGCCTCCCAAACATCTTTCTTCTCCCAACAGCATGCATGCGTGCTAAGTCGCTTCAGTTGAGTCTGGCTCTTGTGACCCTATTGACTGTAGCCCACCAGGCTCCTCTGTCCATGAGATTCTCCAGGCAAGAATACTGGAGTGGGTTGCCATGTCCTCCTCCAGGGAATTCTCCCAAGTTGGGGATCAAACCCGTATGTCTTATGTCTCCTGCATTAACAGGCAGGTTCTTTACCACTAGCTCTACCTGTGAACCCATTCCAACAGCAGTTCTCCCCAATTCTCCAACTTAAACACAATTCCTGCCAGAACTAGCTTTTCTCTCCCCTTTATCTTTTCCTCTCCCCTACCCCATACGTCTCTCATAGCTCTTCTCTTCTTTCACTTCCAGGCCATTCATTGTCTAAATTAAAAAATGTTAAATACATATAAAGAAGTAAACAAGTAGTCATCCATAGTCCCAATTCCTGAAACTAACTACTATTAACATCTTTATGTATTTTTCTTCAAATCTATTTTTAAGTTATTTACATTTTTTTGCAAAAATTTTATGGGCTGATTATATAAAATTCAAATGCTGCAGAAAAAACAAATATGTAAAGTTTTGAAACCTCTTAAATTCAAAAATACTTTTGTTAATGTAGGTAAATATTGATAGAGTTGTTTTCTTATATCAACAGAAAAGCATCTACATATGCTTTTATAAAATTGAGCTCTTACAGATTCTATTTCTATTTTAAAATATACTACTTAATAGTACATATGTTTAATGGAAGAAAAACAAAAATGCGAAAATTAAGAAATAGTTGAACTTTCAAGCAAATTATTTATCATAAAAGAGAGGTTTCTGTGGTGGCTGAAGTTGTGGTAATGGTTGAGGTGGTACCTTCACCACTCCTCAAGGATTTTATGGTGGACTGAGAGGAGGTCATGGAGGCAAGGAGCTTGCAGATTTTGAATATAGGGAAGACAACAAAGTAGCTGCATAGTCTACAAACAAGTCTTTGGAAATAGATGGATTTCTAGTTCTTCTTGGTCCTAAGAATTGGTTTCAGTCTTTGAGCAGAATGAAAAGAATTTGCTGTATATTTGTCATTAGCACTAGATCGTTTGTTTGTTTTTCTGCTTAATTTCAAAGATACAATGCAGTTACCTTTGGAGGTTGGGAGAGGCTCATCTTAAAACATGAGCATTAAATATATCTGGTATAACAGAAGGTTAGGTAATTTCTTATGTATAGAACTCCAGTGGAAGTTGAAAGTATTTTTTCATCACTGAAAGGATCTGTCTTATCACTAAATTGTATTTGGCAGTTGCTGCAAGTTGCCTGCAAATCGGACTGTGAAATTGGGAAAGTAATGCGAAGGCAGTATATTGTCACCCTGTTTATTTAACTTATATGCAGAGTACACCATGCAAAGTGCCAGGCTGGATGAGTTACAAGTAGGAATCAAGACTGCCAGGAGAAATATCAGCAACCTCAGATATGCAGATGATACCACTCTAATGGCAGAAAGAGAAGAGGAATTAAAAAGCCTCTTGATGAAGGTGAAAGAGAGTGAAAGATCTGGCTTAAAAATCAACATAAAAAAACTAAGATCTGGAGAAGGAAATGGCAACCCACTCCAGTACTCTTGCCTGGAGAATCCCATGGAGGGAGGAGCCTCCATGGTAGGCTACAGTCCATGGGGTCACAAAGAGTCAGACATGGCTGAGCAACTTCACTTTCTTTCTTGAAGAAAAAAAAAAAACCTAAGATCATGGCATCCTGTCCCTTTATGGCAAATAGACCAGAAAAGGTGGAAGCAGAGAGTTTCTCTTCTTAGGCTTCAAAATGAGTGTGGATGGTGACTGCACCATGAAATTAGAAGATGCTTGCTTCTTAGAAGGAACGCTATGACAAATCTAGACAGTGTATTAAAAAGCAAAGACATCATCTTGCCATCAAAGGTCCATATAGTCAAGGCTATGGTCTTTCCAGTAGTCGTGTACAGATATAAGAGTTGGACCATAAAGAAGGCTGAGTGCTGAAAAATTGATGCTTTGAAACTGTGGTATTGGCGAAGACTCTTGAGAGTCTCTTGGACAGTATGGAGATTACACCAGTCAATCCTAAAGGAAATCAACCCTGAATACTCATTGGAAGGAATGATGCTGAAACTCCAATACTTTGGCTACCTGATGTGAAGAACTGACTCACTGGAAAAGACCCTGATGCTGGGAAAGACTGAAGGCAGGAGGAGAGGAGAAGAGATCAACAGAGGATGAGGTCGATAGATAGCATCACTGATTCAATGGACATGAACCTGGGCAAACTCTGGAAGATAGTGAGGGACAGGGAAGCCTGGCATGATGCAGTCCATGGGGTTGCAGAGTAGACATGACTTAGCAACTGAACAACAACAGCAGGGCTGTGATGATACTGTGTTTTGAGCTACAGAAGGTTGTGTGTGTGTGTGTGGCAGGAGGGAGGTTAGTCTGTCTATATCTTTCTTTTTTATAAATCCTGTAATATCCCTTTTGAGGCAGCTTATTTTGTCAGTTAATTAGGGTGCTAGATGGTAGAGAATTTTGTCAGTCAACTATGTACATATAGTAAATACTCTTTCTTAGGTAAAGGTAACATTTTTATATAGTTGTAAAATTCCAATTGGAAAAGACCCTAATGCTGGGAAGGATTGGGGGCAGGAGGAGAAAGGGACGACAGAGGATGAGATGGCTGGATGGTATCACCGACTCGATGGACATGGGTTTGGGCAGACTCTGGGAGTTGGTGATGGACAGGGAGGCCTGGAGTGCTGCGATTCATGGGGTTGCAAAGAGTTGGACACGACTGAGCGACTGAACTGAACTGACTGAAAATTCCAATATATTCTATTGCCAAAGAAACATTAAGAACTTTGTACAGCTGTATAAAAAGCAACTAACTTTTTAGAGAATAAACATTTTAGAGTTAGCAAAAAATAAAAAAGAACCCTCTAAAGGCTAACAACAACAATAGACATTTAAACATAATTTAAGACATTAAGACTTGGAACAATTCTTATTACTTAAAAAAATTAATTTCTTAAGATAAAATTGGAAAATAATGACATTTTAAAAATTAATTTAAGACATTAAAACTTGGAACGATTCTTATTACTTTAAAAAAATTAATTTCTTAAGACATAATTTGAAAATAATGCATCCATTTCAAGTTTGATGACTTTTGACAAATCAATGTACCCATGGAACCACTACCCTGTTCAAGAAAAAAAGAACTTCCCCACTCCTCCAGAATGTCCTCCTGTGGCCCTTTGCAGTCAATCTCCCTACCACTCCCTGTCCCAGGTAATCAGTGATCTAGTGCCTGTCACTATGGACCAGTTTTGTCAGTTCTCAAAATTCACAGAGTATATACTTGTTCATCACTCAGCATGATGCTTTTGAGAGCAATCCATATTATTGCCAAGTATCAGGAATTCATTTCATTTTAAAGAAGAGTAATATTCTTTTGAATGACTGTATCACAATTATATCCATTCGTGATGGATATTTGAATGGTCTTCAACTGGGGGTTTAGGGGGCTTCCCTTGTGGCTCAGATGGTAAAGAATCTGCCTGCAATGCAGGAGACCCAGGTTGAATCTCTGGGTCAGGAAGATCCCCTGGAGAAGGGAATGGCCTGGAGAATTACATGAACAGAGGAGCCTGGCGAGCTACAGTCCATGGGGTTGCAAAGAGTTGGACACTGACCAATTGACTAATGTGAACAAAGCTGCATAAAAGCAAACCCCTTTTGTGGGCATATATTTTATAAATTTCATTTAAAACTTTTAATTCTTTAATATGAATTTATCTTGTGAAGGATGTTACATTCACAAATACAAAAATTATTCAAGTGTCCAAAAGGCTGAAGTACAAGCTTATCTTTGTTTCCTATCAAGAACATATTTAATATAAGTCACACAGTATGCCAGGTGTATTATTAGATTATTTCATTTAATCTGCCCAACAACTTTATGAAGTACTTATTTTCATGTGAAAGTGAAAGTCCCTCAGTCATGTCTGACTCTTTGTGACCCCATGAACCATACACACCATAGAATTCTCCAGGCCAGAATACTGGAGTGGGTAGCCATTCCCTTCTCCACGGGAATCTTCCCAACCGCACTTGCAAAACTGGCCTATCAAATTGGAGTTGCCCAAGGTCAAACAGAAGGCAAACAGTAGCAAGTTCTGCCAACCCCACAGCCACACCCCACCAGATTGGACTCCTAACTACAAACCCACCCTAACATCATTGTAATAACCTCAGTGTGTCTGACAGACCTGGAAACCAATATCCAAGCAGGCCCTAGTCATGGTGTTATTTCTTGATCGGCTTTTTTTGGTCAGAAACTCATCTATTGGGGGTGCAGAGGATAATAGCATGGACAGATTTCCTTGAGACTGAGGAAATCTGTTAGAAACTAAAAACCTGTTTTCTAATCAGTAAGGCACTGAAAGTTAACTTTGGTCTTGGTTCATATATTTCATATTTGAGCAGGGAAACTTCCCACTGTTGGGGATGAGTAGGATGTACAACTTTTAATTCAATGACCTAGATACTCCATCTGCATATTGTGCTTTTTAATTAGTTTCTTTGGACCTACCCTAAGCATCATCCCACTCTCCACTCACACTCTCAGCACTCACTAGGATCTCAGAGGCTTCTGGGACTGAGCCGATCTATGAATGCCATCCCCGAGGTAGTCAGGAAGGGGTGACAGTCCTTCCCTCCATGCGCCTGTCTTTCCTGTTTGGCCCCAGTAGTTTCTATTTGCAAATGCTTTGTGGATCAGAACTGAGAGTGAAGGGACTGGCAAAATAGGCCACATCTGCCATACTGGACCTGAGGTTTTCCTCTAAACTGTAGATCAATATTTTCAGATAGGGAAAAAAACTAAGATTATATTTGAATGGGAAAAAAAAAAGCCCTGTAAAATTCTTATTGCCATTTAAGGAGAAGGGATGTTTAGGAAACTTCCTCATTTGCCAGGTTACTGAAGCATGTCAGGTGCTCCCTGGAAGCTTAGGAAAGAGAACTACTGGTTTCTGTCTAGGGAGGTAGTAAGAGAAAGCCTAAGAGAAAAGGCGAGGGGAAGAGAGACCTGGATCTAGAAATACGAAGAAGCTGCTTGGGGTGCAAAGGATAAGTGGGGTGGTACTTAGGGAATTCCCTAGAAATGATTGGAAAAGGAAATGGCGACCCACTCCAGAATTCTTGCCTGGAAAATCCTATGGAAACAGGAGCCTGGTGGGTTACAGTCCATGGGGTTGCAAAGAGTCGGACACAACTGAACACACACACACTAGCAATAATTCGCTAGCGTTAAAAACAAACAAACAAATATCACTTACCAGTGCAGGAGACTTAAAGAGATGCGAGCTTGACCCCTGGGTCAGAAAAATTCTCTGGAGAATGAAATGACAACCCACTCCAGTATTCCTGCCTGAGAAATCTCATGGACAAACCAGCCTCGCAGGCTATGGTTCATGCTGCTAAGTCGCTTCAGTCGTGTCTGACTCCGTGTGACCCCATAAACGGCAGCCACCAGGCTCCACCGTCCCTGGGATTCTCCAGGCAAGAACACTGGAGTGGGTTGCCATTTCCTTCTCCAATGCGTGCAAGTGAAAAGTGAAAGTGAAGGGTACACAAATACTGGCCACTGAGGGAATGTCCCCATCAGTGGCGACCTTCAGAATAGACCAGGTGGCCTTGAGTATCAGTTTGGCCTAGTCAACGAGAATACAGGAGCTCCCAAGATTCCATGACACCCCCCACCTTCCAGTTCTGTTATTGTAACTCTACATGGTTACCTGGCATGCTGGGTCCTCTCTCTGGCACTCTTGTCAGAGCCTGACCTCTGAGCTTTGGCTTCTTGTGCCTTATTTTTACAGTTAAGGATTCTTAGAGTTGACGAATGCTGGCAAAGTAGGCCCCAAAGTAAGTAATAAATTGCATCTTCATTTTAAAAACATGTCTAATACATTTTTTCCACTGAATGAAATCTTATTAAAGCAAAAGTTACATACTGTAATAGTCACCCACTCATTATAATTGTATACTTTAATGATTTGAGTAATTTACCAGGCTGTACATTCATCACCACAATCCATTCACTTGTCTCTAATTTCTTCTTTCTTTGGGGTTCTTTTTCCCAGGTTCTGGCTCTGCTTCTTCCACCCTAAGCTTCAGCATGGCAGTATCTCACACCATTTTCTCTGGTTTGAGGACGGAAATGGGCATTTTGGAAACCAACCAGTACTTGCACTCCCAGCTGGAAAAAAGCAAACAGGAGTTTCGAGACCTCACAGAGAAACTGCTCACGTCCCAAGCTACTGTTTACTCCCTGGCCAACCAGCTGCAGAAATACAGTAAGTCCTTGGGGTCACAGTCACCATAGTGATAAATGATTGTCTTCCCTCTAAGAAACAAAACAACCTCAAACTGTATTCTTTTCCCTCCTTCATCAAAATAAATTGCATCCTTACTACACTCCTAGAAAGATGGAAACAGGTAGTTAACTCTCACTTCTCAGAGGATGGAGACACTGACGAACAAAAGGGTTAAGTTTGCAGTGACAGTATAGGGAGAAATAGAGGCTAAGATCTCATTCAGGCACTAGACTTTTTTTCTCAGGAATATATATTAGATTCTATAAACATATAATATCCTTGTTGGCTTAAACATCTCAGGATTTAATTCAAACTTTTTGTGAGCACCCATTTACAAAGCACTGTGCTAGCTGCACTAGGGAAGAAAGAAGTGACAGGATACCCTGCCTACCTTAAAGGTCCTTAAAGCTGTCTATTCCCAACTGAACCACAGAGATCTGGAAATGAGAACATCAATAGCACACAGCAAGAGGAGAGGTGGAGCTGTAGTGACTGAGGAACATGGGAATGAGGACTGAGGGGGACAGGAATAAAAGGGGAGAATGCTGATGGATGCAGAAGTTGAGTTCGCTTTCAAATTTCTACCATTAGTTTTCAATAAACCAATGGGAGATAAAATTTGCTATCCGACTTATTGACTGTCAAGGTCCAGCCCTGGTGGATCCAGAATAATTCGAAGGGGAGACAGAATAGGTGTCCTAGGAAAAAACTTATTTAATTACAGATATATAGAGAAATTAGAAACGGATAGTGTAGTAGGAAAATTAGTGGAGAAAAGAGGCTGAATAACTTGGTTTACATGAAATACCAATCACCACCTACGTAGGCCACAGGCATCTTTCCATTCTCCCGAAGGAGAGGAGGCACTGAGGCCTCCCCGGTCCGATCTTAGAAGCCCAGGCAAAATTAGCAGGCTTGGTGAATACCCACATTCCAGATGGGAATTCAGCCAGAAGGGGAAAGAAAGAATGACACGGGGGAATCAGTCTTTCCAGAAACTGATCCGATTTCTTTATTTTTTAGGTTTGCTTATATACCTTTTGTTATACATAGGGATGAATACAGAGTCACATGGGGGTCAGCAGTCCAGACCTTTATCAAAATCAGGTGCTTCACATAAATGTATAAAAAGGGGTCTTAGGGGTTTTACATCATCTTCTGGCCATGAGACCTGCTGACATTTTATGATCCTTTCTTTCTGATAACCAGAAAACTTATTTTTTCCGAGGGTGTTTTTTCCTTAAACCAGGTGCCACCCTCTGAAGGTACCAGATAAAGTTGCATTCCTATAGGGTGAGGGTGTAGTGGGTTACAACTAAGAAAGGAATTTATTCAACCTAAGGTTAACGGCTGAAGCTCCAGTACTTTGGACACCTCATGCAAAGAGTTGACTCATTGGAAAAGACTCTGATGCTGGGAGAGATTGGGGGCAGGAGGAGAAGGGGACGACCCAGGATGAGATGGCTGGATGGCATCACGGACTTGATGGACGTGTGTCTGAGTGAACTCCGGGAGATGGTGACGGACAGGGAGGCCTGGTGTGCTGCGATTCATGGGGTTGCAAAGAGTCAGACACGACTGAGTGACTGAACTGAACTGAACTGAAGGTTAACATGATTAATCTTAAAGGTTAATACTTATTTCTCCTATATGCTAGTTATATTCATTATAAGGGCAGAGAATATGGAGATTTAGCAGCAAACATCAGCCCAACAAATGAAAACCCTTCACCAGTATTCCCCTTAAGATCCATTTAGTCAAGATAGTGATAAAGTTACATTTTTACATAGCAAGGACACAGTGATTTATAACAAAGTACAGTGATCTATAACAAAAGAGAAAATTCATTAACTCAAAAAGTCTAGTATTGCTAACATCAAAAACTACTATATTTCCTTTTCTATATTCCAAATACATTGATTAATATATTCCCAGGTGCCTAAACAATGAGAAAAGCCCTATGCTAATTAAGACTTTCAAAATACTCCAAACTCTCTGTGCTGTTTATGGTTGAGAGGTTGTCACACAAGCTAGTCTGTCAGCAGAGAGGTTTGACCTGAGACCCCCTTGTCACACCCAGGGCAGGGAATTAGCAGTAATTATTGGCACAATAAATGAAAAACCCTTCACCAATATAATTCCTAATCAACCCACTATACTATACTAATTTTATAACTTTTCAAAAGAGTCTGTATATAGAAAGTTTAAAGCATCTCGTGTCTCTCACGGTTTGGAGGCTGTAAACAATCACATGTGGCCGGACGAACCCGCTCAGGCAGGCTAGAGAAACTTCAGAAGAGTTTGTAGGTTGAAACACTCTTGTCACGCCCAGGAATTTTTATTAACTGGAGCTGCAAGTTAACTCCTTCTCCGAGAGAAATGGTGATGGGGGAGAGCCCCCCGTAAAGTCAGAGGTATAGGTGAGAGCATAAAACAGACTCTGGTTTTGGGGGTAGATGCTCGGGAACAGGGGGTTTCCTAAGGCTCAATACTGCCTTTGTGTATGCTAAGCCTCCTTCCTCATGACCTTTGCCAAGGGCGGAGTTCCTCACGCTGGCTCCCGGCAATTGACATGGATCAAAAAGTAAAAATTAAAGCCTAGTTATCAAAGAAGTGAAAAGAGCTTTCAGGTATTGGAATGTAAGGGTTTGTTTGTTTGTTTACGTCATTTATTATGATCATAATACAGCTTTTTTTAAAACTGGAGAAGAAGAAAGATGTCACCCAACATCTTCGTGTGTAGGTAACACAGTGTAGTAATTAAGAGTGTGTGCCCTGGGGCCAGACTTGCTGGGTTCAAACCCAAGTTGTTCATCTTCTCCATGCCTCAGTTTCCTCATCTGTAATGGTAACAGGAATAGTCTCTACCTCCTTGGAGAGAGGTGATGATTTCAAGTTGATAATTCTTGAAAATCTGTTAGAACAAGACCTTGGCTGCTGCTGCTAAGTCACTTCAGTTGTGTCTGACTCTGTGTGACCCCATAGACGGCAGCCCACCAGGGGCTGTCCCTGGGATTCTCCAGACAAAAACACTGGAGTGGGTTGCCATTTCCCTGGCAAACACTGTGTGTTAGTTCTCCCGCCAACCTAACACAGCACCTGTTAGCATTGAGCATGTCTTTCAGGGGTTTTCCCCTTTGTGTGCATTTTTACACAGTTGTATCTAGATAAACTTTAAAATCTTGGAAATATTGAGGGATTATCGAAACTTTCAACATGGGAGGACTGTCAGCCCTACAAGGAATTCCTACTGTGTGCCCAGGCTCATATTTTCCTTAAGAGGCTGCAAGGCTTGGTAAAGTGGCCCAAGATTTGGAGTCAGAACTCAAGAGTATGTGAATTCTGACTTTGCTTCATTCTGGTTGAATCATCGAGTTATTTTACCCTCTATGAGGTTGTCTCTCCCCAGCTCTAATTTGGCGGAAATCAAATGCTAGTAGCTGGGAGGCTGAGGAATCAGACGTGGATTCCCTGTGTGGAGCCTGGTACCCAGGTGATATCTATCCTGGGGTGGCCCCTCCTCATCCCTTGAAGGCTGGACCACAGCAGCAGGGCCAGCTTCCTCTGAGACAGTGTCTCTGTTTCCCCAGACTGTGAAGAGTACAAGGACCTCATCGAATCTGTGCTGGAGGAGAAAGTGCCCTTTGAGGAAGGGGAGCTGGCAGAGAAGAGGAGACTGGCTACACAGCTTGGGTGAGGAGGAAGCTGTGTGGGAAGTGTGTCAAGTGGGGAAGCCCCGGGCGGTAGAATAAAGAGAAAACAGAAGGGCAGAAATGTACACGCAGGCACAGAGCTAGACAAAGACAGCCTGTGGGACTGTGGGAACAAATGGACGACTAGTTAAGTCTCTGGATTCTCCCTGAAGTAATATATGAATAAAATGAGCTCACATGCTTGTATTGGAATTCTGGCAATGTGGCTTGTGAATTAGCAATGGGCAAATGAACTCAACTTTCCATGATCTCAGTAACCTCATCTGTGAAATAAAAATACTGACAGTGTCTGCCTCAGAGGGTTATGGAGATTAAATGCATGATGACCAGCGGTTAGAACCATTTCAAGCACATGTGGAGTTTTCAACAATATTAGCTGTAATTATTATACCTGTTCTTGCTTTTTATAGGCCTAGTACTTATCATCTTTTTTAAAATATTAGATTTGGTTTTTATTTTAGAGGCTACATGAGAACAAAGTGTTGACACAAAGCTGCAAGTCACATTTGGGAAGTAAGCTAAAAAAAACCTGTAACTGTTTTAGTTATACAGTCCTGACTGGAGGAATCCATGGTGGCAAAAGAGCCCTGGCTCTTGAGAGGGGTTTCTTGATGACGGCTGCCCCAGGTTATGCTGCCTCAGGCCTGGGCCTCTGTAAGACTAGGTCCCTGGCAGGTGGCAGCCTGGGGACCAGGACGACCTCTGCCCTTAAGGCTGGGGCTTAGCCATGGCTGGGAAGGGACACTCTTAATTTCTAATGTTCCCAAGTGCCTTTCATGATAATAATGTTTCTCTTCCCTACCTTTGATTGATTGATTGATTTCTAAAAGTATCAAAAATAAATAAATAAAAGTATCAGACTATGTGGAGTGTTAGCTGGTAAGGCCGTTGGGTAGACAGGTAATTGAGCAGTCGTTGCCTGGAAAATGAATTATTAATTTGCAAGGCCCAGTATTGCCTGTCCTTAGAGACTTTCATAGATAGGGTAGCTTGTGGCATTGAAGACATCTTCTCAACCTTGGTTAATGAAATCTGAGAAGCTCAGATGTGTAAGAGCCACAAAGGAGAGATGCTTGACTGAGGAGGTCTAGGTCTGGAGACCTTGTTTCTCCCTGATCTCTGCCTTCTACTCTTCTGACACTTTATAGGAACTCTAAGGAATAGAGTTTTGAAAGACAATCTGTGGATGCTTACCTAGTATTGAGGAGGTTTAAGCATTGGATGGGGTAGATGACTATTAATATCTAGTCTAGCATTAGGATTATGTGGTTTTAAGTATTAACTGATTGCCTACTCAGGTGTGTATGCTCCACTATGTACTGTACGCTGGGTCATATGGACTTCTCTAGCCTCACAGAGCTCACATTCTAGTTGGGAATCTATAAAAAATATTTGTACAAAATTAGAAAACTGTGAAACCCCAGACAGAGTCATGTAATTGTTACTCAGAATTTTAATTACTCTTGAGTGCCTCTTTACCTGTTATAATAGCTTATCTTCATGTCATTCAGAGGAATGCTCTTCATCCTGACCCACTCACCGATTTCTCTTTTCATCCTTTCAGTTAATACCAGATGTACCTGTTCAACACTTCTGTACCTGGCTTCCCCACCCCCAATTGGCCACACTTTCTGTATAATGCTTGATGATGCATATGACATTAAAATGGATGTGGACTGAAGTGAGGAACTGAAGGGGCTTTTTTTTTTTTTTAAGTGAGGTTAATGAAAAAGAAAGAAACAAATCCAATACTATTTCCTCATTCCTTCTGTTACAGGCAAGTCACACAACCTGTGCAAGTATTCAACTTGGGAAATTCCTTACAAGTAATCAAAGACACACCTCTGCTGAAATTTCCATAACTTCATCATTCACAACATTCACTTTTACATTTTACTTTTCTTTGCCACTTTAGGAGATATGATTACCTGATTGAGGCTCAGGCCCGAGAACTGACCTGCTTACGACAGAAGATACAGGAAGGGAAAGGTGTCTGTCATCGATTCACACAGCATGCAAAGAACACAATCAAGGCTTTTGAGAGTTTCCTCAAGAGCACTGACATGACCTACCACCAGAGACAGAGATTCTGTGAGCTCCTGGCCCAAGGAAGCCAGCTGGCAGAGAGACTTGCCAGCAAACTCTCCACTGGTAAGTTATCTTATAGGCTCTGAGAACACTTAGCTCCTCCAGAGGTCCTAGCCTCACATGAGACTCCACACCTTCACGACTCCCACAGTGACGTTGCAGCCAGGGGTCCTGCGGTTCTGTGGTGTTCTCAGCTACAGGACAGCTTCCCTGGTGGCTCAGCTGGTAAAGAACCTGCCTGCCAATGCAGGAGATACAGACGTGGGTTCGATCCTGGGGTCAGGAGGAACCCCTGGAGAAGGAAGTGGCAACCCACTCCAGAGTGAAGCTATCAGCTAGAAATACCTGGGAGTCCAACCCTGGGCCCAAGGCAAGCCTCAACAGACATATTCCAAAAAGGAGCCAGTGTTGTCACTGGACTGGCCCTTGTGGTTCTTATGATTTCAAGATATACCTCAGCTACAACCATCAGGGAACTTTGAAAAACATGAGGTATATCACTCACATTTCCTGGAGGGTACACGGCTCACTCAGGGCTACCCAGTGAGGTTAGGGTCTGCTTACCTGTAAAAAGAGGGAGACAGCATAGGGCTGTGGTTCTGCCTAATTGGGGTTGAGGGTGGGGTGCCTAGGATTTCATAGGTTCACTCTTTGTTGGTGATTAAAGTGCAGGAAAGAAAAACAAGGGTCAGACATCAATGACTTAAATCAGCCAGGAATCTCTAAAACAAGAGAAACCTCAGACGTGGAGCACCTTGCCTCTTCATCTGGCCCTGTAGCTGCCCATGTGTTCCTTCGAGATAGCTGTCTATGAAGAGGATGCCTTCAGAATCAGTAGCCTAACATCAGCACTTGGGTTACAATTTTAAAAGAAGAGGACCGTCAGGTGCTTACAGTATACCTGCTTCTCACCCTGTATTCTGGGGACCATGACAGTGGTACTCGAGAGTACAGTGGAGAGTACATGGGGCTGGAGGCCACACTGTTAAAACTGTTTTCATCATCACAGGCTTTTGGAGCAGGAGGCAGCAGCCATCCAATCATTTTTGGTTTTTAAGATACATGATATGAGGTAAACTGACCCACTGTAGAATCAGTTCTGTGAGTTTTGAAAAATGTATACAGTGTTACGTAAAAGTACCACCACAATCCAGATACAGAACAGCCCCATCGCTTGTAAAAGTTTCCTTGTACCTCTTTGTAGTCAACCATTTCCTCCAAATCAAGTCCCTGCAACCACTGGATCTGTTTTGTGTCCCTTTAGATTTTTTTTTAATCTCCAGAATGTATCAGTAGTTTGTTCCTTTTTATTGATGAGTGCTATTCCGTGATAGAGCTGTACCACTTTTTGTTTATCTAGTCATCCACTGAAGGACATTTGGATTGTTTTCAGTTTGGGGTGATTATGATTCATAGTTAAGATTCACATGCAGGTTTGTGTGTGAAAATACATTTTCAACTTCACTTTGCTTGAATAAATATCTTGGAGTAGGATTGCTGAGTCATATGGTGAGTGTACGTTTGTGTGTGTGTGTACGTTTGTGTGTGTGTGTGTGTGTGTGTGTGTTAGTCACTCAGTCATATCTGACTCTGTGAATCCATGGACGGTATAGCCTGCCAGGTTCCTCTGTCCATGGAATTCTCTAGGCAAGAATACTGGAGTGGGTTGCCATTTCCTTCTCCAGGAGATCTTCCCAACTCAGGGATCAAACCCATGTCCTGTATTGCAGGTGGATTGTTTACTATCTGAGCCCCAAGGGAAGCTTAAAGAGAGTGTACGTATCCTTAAAGTGTACATTAACTTATAAGAAACTACCAAACTGTTTTCCAGTGTGACAAAACCATTTCACATTCCCCTGAGCAATGAGTTAGGTTGCATTTGTTCCCAGTACCAGCTCTTGACATTATCAGCTTGTTGTTTCTGGGCTTTTTGTCTTTTAATAGGTGTGTGGTTGCTTATTATTGTGATTTTTAATTGGCATTTTCCTATTGACTAATGATTTTTAAAATCTTTTCATATGTCTACTGATCATCCATATATCTTTGGAAAAGTGTCAACTATATTGTTCATTTTAAAGTAGTTTTTCATATTATTGAGTCGAGAGTTCTTTATATTTCTGGATACAAGTCCTTTATCGGATAGTTGACTTGCCAGTATTTTCTCCCAGTTTGTGGCTTATCTTTTCATTCTCTTAACTTTCTTTCAGAGTGAAGAATTTCTTAATATTGTTGAAGTCCAACTTATTGGATCATCATTGTCTAGTTTTATCTAAGAACTCTTTGCCTAAAACAGGGTTCTTGGCCTTTCCATATAGATTTTACAGTCAGTTTGTCATTATTTGGAAAAAAATCCTATTGGGATTTTGAGTGGCATTGTATTAAATCTGTGAAAAGTTTAAGGAGAACTGACATTTTTAATAATATTGGGTATTCTAATTAATGATCATAATGTCTTTCATCAGGTTGAGCTAGTCTTTGTTTTATTTATTCATATTTCCATGAGCAAGCAAACCTTTTTTTATTGTTTTATGATGGTGACTGCTGACAATAGAGAAGAAATTTTGTCTCCTAACACAAATATGAGCAGGCCATGGTCCAGCTAAATAAAACTCCCAACTTATTTAAGGAAGTTCCTTATTTGCTAAGAATTCTATTTTGAGTTGACGTTGTTTTGTCAAATGCCTTTTTGTTCATCTAAAATATGAACAAATGAAAAAAAAATATGAACAAATGATTATATACATATCTTTTATGTTATGTCCTTTTGGGTTGTACTCTGGACATTTTGAATATTATATTGTGAGACACTGGGTCCTCTTAAAGCCCTCTGGATTATTTCTTAGCAGGCAATCAACCACTTCTAGGTTTAGACTGCAAGTTCTGTC
The DNA here is from genome assembly GCF_014754425.2 of Oryx dammah. Classification (NCBI taxonomy): domain Eukaryota; kingdom Metazoa; phylum Chordata; class Mammalia; order Artiodactyla; family Bovidae; genus Oryx; species Oryx dammah. Next base: position 20,033,534 of record NW_024070212.1, read on the forward strand.
TTATGTTTTATGGGTAGCAGTTCCAACATCAGTTTAGTGTTCAGGGGCTTTAATGTGTTGTTTGGGTCAGTTCAGCAAGTATGCCACTAGGTTTAGTCTGGAATAGCTGATGGTTTATATGATAATTCAGTTCGCTAATCTTTTGCCATGATTCCTTGTCTCTGTTCCACACAGGCTGAGTTTGGGGATGAACCCTAATATTTTTGACAGTCCGTAGATCGTTTCCCAGCCTCTCCCCTCTCTGGCATTTCTTTTCTACTTTCCAGTTCCCAAGGGGCCTCTCCCACCTTCCTCTGTTCAGAAAGATTGGGTTCTCCCAGTCATTTCTCCTGTCACGCTGTCCTGCAGAACTGCAGGGGGCTACTCTAAGATCAAAGAGGCAAGAAAATTGAGACAGAAAAAAAAGGAGGGGACACTCTTCACATGTTTCAGACAATTAGTCCCTTTTGGACTAGAGCGGTAGGTTCTCATTTGTGGTTAACATCGCTGCTCAGCTGCCTCAACAACACAGTTCTGCAAATGGGCTGGTCTCTGGGCAGGGTCAGGAGAGAAAAAAAAAGAAAAGGGGAAGAGTCTCTTTACACTCATCAGCAGAGGTCCCCCCGTCCAGTCCTTTAGATAGAACAGGGGGTTTCTCCTGTTGTATTTGCTCCTCTGTGGTTGCTGGAGTATCTGTGTGAGAGCAGTACTGGGACTCACAGCCATGGTCCATCAACCAAGTTTGTGGGAGAAATGAAGGTTAGAGCTGAAGGAGTGCAGAAGACAGCCAGCCAAGTATCCTGTGTACTGGAGAACAGGACATTGTGAACTTTTTGCCTTGACTCAATAGCAGACATCCTGGTGACGATTCAGCCAACCAGCAATATATTGTTCACCGTTGCTCAGGAAAGCCTGCCAGGCTGCTCCTCTAAAGACGCAACTTTAGCCCTCCTGGAATAATTCTTCCAGAGCATTCTGAACAAACGTATAGAGTATTGTATCTCTGGTCAGATAGGCCCTTGTATTTGTAAGCATGAGATGGGACCTGCTCAATTTCCCACTAGCTGTCTCTATTTTTGGTTCACAGAAAATCACCATGGTAGGAAGGATGAAGAGGGACAGGAGTCACTGGCAGCCAGGTAACTCTGAGTGACGAAAGGGCTGGTAATGGGGTGGTGAAACCTAGAGAGGAGTCCTGAAGCAAGAGACCCAGAGGCCAAAGGTCCCGGATCCAGGAGAAACCAGAAGCTGCTGATAGTTCCTATTTCATTCATTCATCATACAGTGATGTGTCCTTTAACTCACGTTATCTGTTCTCATTGAAGTTCTTGTATTAGTTGCCATTTCTTGGTAATTCTTCAAGTTTAGTTAACTGGAGTCATTCTGAACTAAAGGTAAACCAGCCAGAGAAAGCTGGTCTCTATTTTCTGAAAACCTGTATGATTAAAAACTGAAGTGAAATGTCTGTTTCTGCCCAGTTGCCCTGAGAAATGTTGGCCAATGTTTCATAGCCAGAAATATCTTGAAACATAAAGCCAATAATGTCATATATATAAATATACATTCATAAATATATATATATGGAGAGAGAGATCTAAAAGCTACAAGAGTCCTAGGAGGTTACATTCCCTCAGGAGCCAGTATTCAATGGACCCCTTCACACACTCTTGAATAAAATTTGTCCATAGCATTTTAATGTCTGTATTATAGGAGTGTCCTGTGTGTCAGAGTATATTTTAGAGAAGTCGTTGAGTCTCCTTCCTCGTCCACATTCAGAGGTCAGTGCAATGAACACATGCTGCTCTCTCTCCTACCCCTATTCTGTGCACACTGAAATCCCAGTTAGAAGTGGATTGTTATGTTTTTTCTCTCTGAGAGGAGAGGCCTTTTGGTTTCTGGTGTCTCTTCCGTGAGCTTCAGATGAGCCCCAGCTGCCCGGTTGATGCTGGTTGCCTTATTTTCACCTCCTGTCTTGTCTGCCTCCTTCTCCATCCCTTACTCAGGCTCAGCATGGGGCTCCAGGAGGAAGAAGTGAATGAAGTCCCGGAGGACTCACTAGATGAAAAGTATCTGACACATTCCAGTCGCCATGACTCCCACCAGCCTCCCAGCAGCATTGCCTCTGTGTGTGATGTGCAGGACCAGCTCTGATGTAGACTGAGCCAGTGAGTATTCCCAATACCGAGAGAATAACCCCCAACAACCAGAAGACTGAATAATGAAGCTCTGGTAGCTTCTACCTGCGCACCATCTGTCTAGACTGACTGAGATCATCTCTGAAGTGATTAGGCTGAATTCAGTTCTGGGACCAAGTTTTACGTCACTGGTGTGTCTGTTCATTTGCATTCTCCCTGGTCCACACCTCACCTCCCTTTCTCTGGCCCCCACTGGCATATGCAGCTGAGGAACCCCAGGCAAACCAGAGTGCAGAGAGTGAAGGGATCATGAGAAACTCTTCTGCCACGTTTCAGCACAAATAAACTTCCTTATTTAGGATGAAGCACCTTAGCTTTCCTGAAATGTTCTAGCTAATTACAGTTTCTGAATGGTGCCCGTTAGGCTTTTCTAGCTTTCCAAGAATATCATCAGTCTTGCCCATATTTGGGGTCCACTTATCATGGTTCCTCAGTAATGCAGGAGACGAGGCAGGTTCCTCATGAACTCATGGCTCCTGAGTTTAAGCACCAGTGTCCATCCCCCCTCAGGTGGCTTCTCTCCCCATAAGTTTCCATCTTAGTACACACTATCAGGTGGTGAAAGTTAAGCTTCTGCCCCATCACACTGAAGTCCCCACCCTTGAGTCCTGGTTTTGTTCTGGGCTGAGGCAGAAGCACAGGACAAAGAACTGCAGAGAGCATCCTTGGAAGCAAATGTGTGTAACTCGACTCAACAGTAATTATTTCCTGGAACAGGATGCACTTCTCACTTCTACAGGCAGATCTTGGAATCCACTGCCCAGTTGTACAATGAAAACACAGATATCAGGGGAGAAAATCAGAGCCTTCCACCTCACCTGAGTCATATTCCAGAGATAAGCAGTCAAAACCCACAGGGAAAGACCACCCTCAGATCGCTCTCTTCTCTTGCCACATCTGGCTATCAAAACAAAAGATGTGCAGAACAACACTATTACACCATCCATAATTCTCACAACTTTCTCTATCTAGAAAGATGCTCCCTCTACAGGTCCCCAGACTCCAGGCTCCAGGAATGGCTCTAGGAAACCCACCATTTAGTTACAAAATTCACCCTATTATTTAAGCCTGAATTCCAGTCTTAGGTTTCTCAACTTACAGGTCATGTAGTTTAGTTACTACTTAACCTCTTGACCTACTGTTTCCTCAGGGACAAAGGAAGTATACTTGAATATATTTAGATTCTAGAACCAGTTCTGACATGTAAGGGAGATTTCCCATTCCAGAGGTTAAGGTTAAATGTTCAGTCATATAAGATTATCCCACACCTCCACACCCTATCCATTTCTGAGGACAGTTGAAAGCCCAGATTGTTACCTGAACTCCTGCCTGAGTGGCTAGAAAGCAGGATAGCACCACCCCCTCCTCAGGTTCAATTAATTTCCTAGAGTTGTTCCTACAGAACTCAGAGAAACATTGTACTTACTACACTATTGGTTTATTATAAAAGGATATAACTCAGGAACAGCAGATGGAAGAGGAGCACAGGGCAGGGCATGGGGGAAAGTGTGGAGCCTCCATGCCTTCTCAGAGAAAGCCTAGTACCTAGTACTCTCCTAGTACCTCCGTGTGGTCACCAACCCAGAGGCTCTCATAATCCTGAAAACCTTTTGAACTTTATGGAAACTCATTACACTGGTCTGATTGATGAAACCACTGGCCATAGTGATTGAACTCAGTCTCCAGCCCCTTTCCCCGTCCATAGGTCAGGGGCTGGGACCGGAAGTTCCAACCCTCTCATCACAAGATGGACCTTCCTGGCAAGAAGCCCCCCCAATACTTGCTTCCAAAAGTTGCTTTATTAATATAAACACAAGTACCTTTATCCCTCCATTGCTTAGGAAATTACAAGGATTTTCAGAGTTCTATGTCAGAAACAGGGATGAAGACCAAGTGTGTATTTCTTATTATAAGTCACAAGGCACTGATAGTGTCTGAGCACCTTCCTGGTTTCACAATAGCACCACCTTTCTATTTAAAAGGGAGAGGACATGGATTTAGGAGCCAGATTCCCATTTAAAACAGCCTTTCTTTCCTAGAGCAGACTGCCTTTTTTGGTTTTTTGACATGTACACACTACTTTATTTATTTATTTATTTATGGCTGCGCTGTGTTTGCGCTGCTACATGCGGGCTTTCTCTAATTGTGGTGCCCGGGCTTTTCGTTGCAGTGGCTTCTCTTGTTGCAGAGCACAGGCTCTAGGAGCACAGGCATCAATAGCTGCAGCACCCAGGCTCAGTAGTTGTGGCTTGCTGACTCTAGGGCACATGGCCTCAGGAGTTGCAGCATATCGGCTCAATAGTTGTGGCTCGAGGGCCCTAGTGTGTGCAGGCTTCCGTAGTTGCAGCTTGAGGGCCCTAGAGCATGGGCTCAGTAGCTGTGGTGCACGGGGCAGTTGCTTCCTGGCATATGGATCCCAGGCCAGAGATGGAACCCACGGCCTGTGCACTGGCAGGCGGATTCTTATCTATTGCGCCGGCACGGAAGTCCTAGAACAGACTGTTTCTGAATGTGCGTGCTTGAAGCTAGACACCTCTCTCCTGAGAGGTGTGAAAAGTCTCCCTTTTTTCTCAAGAGTAGAATGGAGAGTAAACTGATGCTGAGCGGGGTGAGGGGGGGTGGGGATGGGGAGGTGGAGGTAGTGGGAGTGGTGGGGGGTAGGGATAGGGATCTGGCTAAACCACATGCAGCAGTTTTGAGCAGGGCCATCAATGTTTTGGGGTAAGTCCTATGTTCCACACCACAGGGCAGATGGTATATTTCAGAGGACTTTCCTCTCACCTGCTAGCACAGCTTTCTCTTTCCAGATTGTAGCTGACTGCCACAGTTTATCCTTGTAATACATTCAGGTGGCACATGGCATCTTTCCTCTCTTAGCTCTCACTGCAACCTCAGTTAGATATCAGCAGAATCTGACAGAAAATCCTCACTTTTTTGTTGTTGTTGTTTTGTTTTCTGTTTCAGGTGACAACGAATGCTGGAACTGTGTGAAAATTTTTATCTTATTTCAATAGAACATAGTCCCCAATTGATGAAAAAAACAACAAAACAACAAAATCCAAATCTGAGAGGAAGAGCAAGATTTCACATTACTTTAGATTTTTACTCCAGTTTGCAGAAGTCTCAGCCCTTTAGCCTACAAATATAACTGCCCAAGGGACACCAATGCCTATATTCACAGATAATCTTGAGAAAAATCTAACTCTTTTCCCTCCCATCTCCCTCCTGTGGATAACTAGAGTCAGCAGCAGCTGGAAGAAAATGGCAAGGACTTGGATGAAGAACATGTCAGAATAATGTCACTACAGACCATTCATCAGCTCTTCAGCACATGTCCCTTTTCCTGGGAGGTTGGGGGATTATAAAGATCCTAAAATAAAGCTTATTTTATATGCATTCTGTTGGTTATCATCTTTTTGTACAAATCAAAATTATAGAACTTTTTTTCTTTAGCCTAAAGCAGAGAACTCAAACGTTAATGTGCCCACTACATTTATACCCCAGAGTGATAGAAACCAAGGCTGAATGCATACTTCATTCCAAAATTATACGTTATTGAGCACTTAATATTACATGTGAGTTGGACTATAAGCAAGGCTGAGCACCGAAGAATTGATGCTTTTGAACTGTGGTATTAGAGAAGACTCTTGAGAGTCCCTTGGACTGCAAGGAGATCCAACCAGTCCATCCTAAAGGAGATCAGTTCTGGGTGTTCACTGGAAGGACTGATGAAGCCGAAACTTCAATACTTTGGCCAATTGATGCGAAGAGCTGACTTATTTGAAAAGACCCTGATGCTGGGAAAGATTGAGGGCAGGAGGAGAAGGGGATGACAGAGGATGAGATGGTTGGATGGCATCACCGACTCGATGGACATGGGTTTGAGTGGACTCCGGGAGTTGGTGATTGACAGGGAGGCCTGGCGTGCTCCAGTTCGTGGGGTCGCAAAGAGTTGGACACAACTGAGCGACTGAACTGAACTGAATATTACATGGAAACATTAATTGTGTCCAACTGTCTGGGAACCAAGGTACTCAGGCAAAAATTCCTCCCCCTCCAGGTTGGGCATCTGCAAGCAGTCTCATACATATTCACCTGACAGGGGACCCAAGGACACTAGGATAGAATTTTTGCCAAAGAAGGATCCTGAGAGTCTGCTGTTCACTGCTATACTTCAGCAAAAGTTCCATCCTAGAGGCCTGTGTTTAAGACCCACAGAGAGAGATCTAACATACCTAGATGGAATTGCTGCTGCTCAGTCACTTCAGTCGCATCTGCTTCAGCAAGAATAGTAGAGTGGGTTGCCTCGCCCTCCTCCAGGGGACCTTCCCGACCCAGGGATTGAACCCATGTTTCCTGCCATTGCAAGTGGCTTCTTCATCCCTGAACCACCAGGAAAAGCCAGATGGAACTGGCAGCTTTCAAATTACTCCACTCTCATTTGGAGTTTTTTTTCCTGTAAATAAGTTTCTCATACCCTCTGTTTGTCTTTTACTTTTCAATATAAAATCAGGACATCTCATTCAGAAGCTGTAAAACATGTAAGATAGCCTCCAGCTTACCAGAGTCCCAGGTTAGAAAGCTGATTCTTCTAAAGAGGGCAAATCCTGGGTGGCAGGAAGGGACCTTTACCTGGGTTTGTACCCTACACCAGTGACTTACGTTTTCTTGTACCAGTAAGTGGCACTGGCCACTGTCACACCCTCTGCAAGGGAGAGACCCATTGAGAGCCAATACTTAGTCCAGGACTCAGCTCTTCGCAACTTCCTGTGTTTTATAATCATTTCTGACCCCTCTCCCCAACAATTATTTACCTTGAAAATTTTCAAACCAACAGAAAGTTGGAAAGACTCATACAACAAACATCTCTATTCTGTTCCTCTAAATACAGCAATTAACAGTCATTTTTTCCTTTTCTCTGTCTGGGCTGACACATACACTCATATCACTTTATTAAATGCAGACAAAAAGCCTGCTTCACTGATAAACACTTCAGCATGTATTTCCTGATATTAAGGGCATTGTCCTATACAACCATAATCAATGATCAAATTTAATTATATTACCATTATTTCAATAACATTACCTCATATATGCTCAAGGTATAAATTTTCCCATTGTTTAATAACTGTCATATCTACATGCTTATATGTGTATGGATATAGCTATTAGACACATTTAACATATGCCTCTATATTATACATGTGTGAGAGAGGTTAAGAATTGTGTGCGTTGTGGTACTATTTCCCCATGTTCCAATTAAAGTTTCTAAATTTTGTCGTTATTACCTGGAACTGTCTCCTGACTGGTATGTTTTTGTTGTTTCTGATGTCTTTGAATTTCTGAAGAAACTAATTATCTTGTTTAGTGTTCTACATTCTGATCAAACTAAACCTTTTTTGCAAAAGATCAGCACATCCCATTTGTGCTTCCTACTGCATCCTGCCAGGAAGCAAGCTGTCCAAGAACAAAGCTACCAAATATTGAAGGAAACATACCATCTGTCAGCCAGGCCAGTAGTCTGCATTATCTGTAGTCCTTCAATCCAAACTGCAATGTCTGCCATCTAACTTGACAGGAACTGAGTCTAGGTTTGCTTTTAATCCCTGCACCAGCTGTGATTATTACTGGCAGCCATAAAGCAGGATTTACCGCTGACTCGCCTGCGCAATGTGATTTGGAGAAGGGAAGGAGAACCCACAGTGAACAAACCTAGAGCCAGGCCATTGGGAACATTGGATGTGCCCCATGTCTGAGCATGCTCAGAAGCTACTCCCAAATGTGAAATTCCTGCTGTCAAGGAGGCTCTAGCTTTCACTAACGAAATGGTGCTATAATAGACATGTTTTCTAGGTGAGATATTTTAAATATTGGGATTCTAGGGACAGATGAGAATGAACTTAGTACATTTAAAATAAAATCAAACTCTTTGCTATAGTTTACATTGGCTTATCTCAATCACCCATACTCCTTTTTTTTTTTTTGCACGTGACATAAGAAAAGAAAACCCAACTCTGCACCAGGAAATGGAGCCAAAGATAGGTAGATAAAGAACTTCAGGCTTCATGAATTGAGTTGTTGGCGTGCAAAAAGGAGGCAGTACCTGTGGGCTTATCAGGAGAGGCTCCCGGAGCCAGGTCAGAGGAAGTAGTGAGGCCCTGCCCAGGCTCCTAGGTGTCGCCCAGGCTGGAGGGGCTGAGATATCAGGGTTGAGCAGCCATTCACCTTCATTCTCCCTTCATCTCAGAAATTTAATGTCTTGCTTTCATCCAATGAGAAACTGGAACTTGAGTTCCCAAAACTCAATAAAAAACAAAAACATAAAATACTTGAAACATAACAAAAAATTTGAAATACTAACGTCATATATTCTGTACTCCAGCATGCATAGTCAACATTTTCCCGTGTTTGCTTTCTCACTCTGCACGACTGAGCAACTGAACTGAACTGAACTGAACTGATATATGACTTGCTCCACCATTTGAGAGTAACTTGCAGATGTCTCAACTCAAGATCACTGATTGGGCAGCTATTGCTGCCTTGGCATCTCTTGGCATTCCTTGGTGTCTCCTTCAAAACCAAGTTCTGCAAGACCTGTCCTCCAAGGCCAGGGAAAGGCCTTGTGCTGGTGGAAAGGACCCCTTGCCCCTTCAAGAACCTGAAATCCATTCTCTTCAGGCTGTAGAGAAGCTTCAGACACTGTTCTATGTCCCTCTCCCCTAAGTGCAGGGAAGGTGCGCCCTGGGCTTGCAGGAACATGCTAGGCTGTCAGCCCCCACCCTCCGCAGCACCCTGGGACTCCTCCGGGTCGTCTTGGTGGGCAGTGGGGTCTTGGGTCAGCCTGAGCTCTAGAACCACCTTCCTTGGGAGAGACCCATAGGAAAGTGCATCTGCCCATTGGCTCTTGCCTGGCTCTCTGTGCCCTGCAGACAGCAGAAAGGGTTCTGACAGGACACAAAAGGGAAGCATCTTTTCCTGTGGTGGGAGGATGAAGGGAGCTGGTGGGTCATAAGTCAAAGAGAGGGGAAAGTTCTCAAGAGCTTCCCAGAATTGTCTGCATCAGTGCTGTCAGTGGGGTAGCTGCCCTGTGATCATGGCACTTAGTCTTGTCTTGTCTTGACACAGTTCCAGGTCCAGTCTGAGTCCAAAGACAGAGGCATTCTGGTTCGCAGTACAAATGCCATAGTGCGTCTTTCCAAAGTGGAGTAGTCACTGAGCTGCTTGTCCCAGGATCCCACTGGATAGCATCCATGGGGGTTTCTTGAACTTTCCTTCTTGTCTGAGAAATTTCTTATCTCTCCTTCAATTCTAAGTGGCAGTCTTGCTGGGTAGAGTATCCTAGTTTGTACATTTCCCCTCTCAGCACTTTAAATATATCATGTCGTTTCATTTTGGCCTGAAAAGTTTCTGCAGAAAATCAGCTGGTATGGGGGTTTCCTTGTGTATGAGTCATTGTTTTCCTCTTGCTGCCTTTAGAATTCTGTCTTTGTCTTTAACTTTTGCCATTTTAATTATGATATGTCTTGGTATTGGTCTGTTTGGGTTCATCTCATTTGGGACCTCTGTGCTTCCTGTACCTGGATATCTGTTTTCTTCTTCAGGTTTGGGAAATTTTCAGTTGTTACTTCTTCAGATACATTTTTGACTCCTTCCTTTCTCTTCTCCTTCACAGATCCCTGAACTTTCTTTCTTGCTGAAATTTAAATCAGGGGAAAATTAAAAAGGAGATAAGTTAGTGGTCTAGATAATTAGTGGTCTCTGTGCCAAGTATAAGAAAAAAAATTAAGTTGACAATAAGGAGAAATCTTGAATACTTTTAAAGACTTTAAAGACTTATAAAAATTGACGTATAATGGCATGGAGAATATTTATGTTTCTAGAGATGACACCTTTTATGCATCACACTGGTTTAATAATTTTGATCTAAAAATTATTTTTGCTGTCTTTCAGATTTTTCTAATAATGAAGAAAATATTGGTTGCAGAGTATTCTAGTTTATACATGCCTTAGATTTATGTTCTCTTCAAAATCCTCATGACACTTAATTGCCTAAGCTTCTTTTTCTGGTTCTACTGATCCAATAAAATAACTTTATTTTCAATACATATTTAAGTTTAAAACACTTAAAATTATGTGTTTCAGTAAGTTAAATATACCATCTAATAGCTTTTAAATAGAAATTTACTTTTATAATTCTAGAAATCATTGTTATCATTATTCCACTTACAGTTTGGGGGTGAATGTTTTTAGGTATCATTCAATATATTAATCCAGCATGCATTTCTCTATTATGCTTCAGCTCAAGTTGCATTTTTAAGATCTATCATTAAGTGCCTAAACTGACACTAAATTCATTAATGTATAATTTTGCCTGGAGAATTTCTAATTAAGGTGGAAATTAAAAAACCTTGTTTTTACATAATGCTCATGCATATTTTTATAGATTATAGAGTGGCCATAGATTAACAGGTTAAAAGGAGGTGTGGGTACAGGTTAAAAGAAGGACATTGGTGGACAGAGCCATCACGTCATTTGAAGAAATGTAAAACACATGGAATATGTGGGGAGTTTTTAATTTTAGTTACCTCCCTTCTAGATCTGGATTCATCAATTTTTCCATTGTTCCTTATGCTTCTTTTGTCTCTGCCCACGTGGGCAGAGGAACCGGGAACCACAGCCCTGACACTTTCTGATACCTCCAGAAGGGGGTGCCACAGGCAGAGGTTGGGTTTGCTGAGGCTGCAGCATCTCTCCTGGAGCAGGGCCTGACACCTAGTAAGTGCTCAGTGACTGAAGGAATTCTAAGGCAAGATCCTAGAAAGCTGAAGAGGAAGAAAAGAAAGTGGGTGGATGGGGCAGTTTAGTGTGTGAGGGACAGAGGCAGATAAAAATACGCATGAACAGGGTAGAAAGAATGATCAAACACTCGTTATAAAAGCCTAGGAGCTCATGAATGCTTGTGAAATTCAGCAGAAGAACCAAGAGAGGGCGGGCCAACAACTCTTGGTATCCAGGTCTGCACAAGAAGCATTGTCAGGGGCAGGGTTCTGTTGCTTCCAACCTTTGGTCTCGAATCGAACAAGTGTTTCTTTTCTTTTTTCAGAAATAACCAACCCCTGTCAAGAATTATACAGAGAGAGCTATTGGATTACTAATCCAACTTTGGGTAAGAAGGTGACCAGTCCATAGATGGTGAGCATCCAAGAAGGCAAAAATGCAATTCACAAAAGGAAGGGAAGATGAATAAATGTCTGGCACCAGTGATTATTCCCCTCGAATTGATCCGCTATTTGGTAGAAAGGAATCCAGGGTCATTCTGGTCAGTCTTGTCTGGACCCAATTAAGTAGGTCACCATTAAAACCAGTAACAATTATTGAAAGACTTTCTAAACATTTTGGAAGTTATTAGCTGGACATATGCAATACAGTATCTCTGAGTAACGTCTACATTGTCCTTCTGTCTGTCGTACCTCCTGCTTAGTTGAGTCAGGAGGACAACACCCCTTGTAAGAGTGTCAGATAGACGGAGAGAAAGCTTGTTGTACTAGAAAAACTGTGAAGAAAAAGGATTTTTCATAGAGTTGGACAAATATTTTGTTCTGTAAAAATGGTACATCTCCTTCAGAAATCAAACTGGGAACACATGAAGAGATGCTTTCAGCTTCTGGTAAAGGTGGAGTAACAGAAATAAGATTGGCCTTTCTGCTCAAAAACTCACCCTGCCGGGAGCCAGTGTGAAGAATCCCACCCGTGACAAGGTCATGAGGGAGGAAGCTGACATACGCAAGGCCGTGATCAGACTTCAGGAGTTCCCCCTGGCATTTCCTGAGCATCCACCCCCCAAAATAAAAATCTGCTGGCTTTTGTACTCTGCTTTTCCACTTTTCTGATATACTCTGGAAAAAAGTCAACTCAGGGCTTTATTCTTCTGCATTTGAACAGGATGTTTCAGTTAACCCCCTCTGATTGCTCTCTAGCTTGCCTAACAGGTTCCCTGGACCTCTTACAGCTTGTGAATTGCTTGCAGCCCCCAACCGAGAGAGGCACAAAGCTTAAAAGCATCTTAAAGATACAGAGCCTTTTCTAAAGAGTTAAAAATTATATTGGTGATGGGATTTCACTGTTGACTCAATGATTGCTGCCAGGCCTCCATATTCTTTATCTTTTAGGCACCTGGGAGGATGGTAATCAATGTAAACGGGATATGGAAAAAGATATATAGTAGTTCTGATGTTAGCAACACTAGACTTTTGAGTTAATTACTTCTCTTTGCACTCCTCTTGTGTCCTTGCTATGTAAGAATGTAACTTTATTTAGTACTTTCTGAGAGTGGCACCAAACCTTGGGAAAATCAACACAAATAAGTCTTCTGGTTGACAAACCCTTATCAGAAAAAAGGCTGTAAAATGTTAATTTGGCCAGAAGATGATGTAAATCACCTAAGACTTGTGTATACAACTAGGTATGCAGAGAGAAAAGCCTGGTTTTGATAAGAGTCTGGACTGCTAACACCGCATAATTTTGTATTACCCATTGATCTCTATGTACAATCTAAAAGGTATATAAGGCCTTCTAAACAATAGGAGCCGGACTCAGTCGCTGGACTGGTTTTCCCCGTGTGTGTGTGTGTGTCTCTCTCTCTCTTTTTCCCTCTCTCACCTATTTAATTTCAGGCTGAATTCCCATCTGGGGTGCGGAGGCTCGCCAAGTCTACTTATTTGCCCTGGCTGTTAAGACCCGCGCGAAAGGGAGCCTAAGGGGAGGCACCCTTAGATATTCAAGCGAGCGCCGGTGGCCCAACGTAGATGGTGCAAATTCCTTGTCTGGAATTTTATTGGTCTTCTGCGTAATCCAAGTTATTCAGCCCTCTTCCTCCACTTGATTTTCCTACTACACTGTTGTTTCTTAATCTAATCTTATATTAATAAACAAATAAGTCTTTCCTCGCCAACGCCGTCCACGCTTCGAATTCCCTGGATCCACCGGGGCTGGACCCCAGCATCACCCTACACTTCTCCCCTACCCCCAAAGAAAAGAAAAAGCTAAAAAGCATAAAATATCAGTTTTCAAGACACTGGAAATCAGGCAGTGTGAGATGAGAAACAAACAAGGTGAGACCTACCATGGGCCCAGCTTACTGCTTCCAGAGTTTCCAGGCTGAGCACAAGGAAGGGATCTGAGGCCAGCTCCTTGGATCATGGAGATGCTGCTGAGTGTCCATGGAGAGCAAGGCAGCTAGAGTTCATAGGACACATTTAGTGATGAGAGAGATGAACAGAGAGAACGCAGGCAATAGGAAAGCATTTCTTTCAGGTAGTCAGCTGAGTTCTGATATGAGCATGTTTGTGGAGAAATGCCCAAGATTGAAAAAAGAAACCTTGGAAAAGATCATGGGACAGTGCCTGGTCTTCACATGGTACAGGCAATTGTACTCACGTCCCAAGCCAGACAAAACTACTCACAAGGGACATTGAGAAGAACACTCAAAGAAGGTTGTGCTGTACTACTTGGATTAATCAGCCTTAGAGTGACTTACCTTTTAAAAAAATCATAAAACCCAGATTCAAAGAAATCAAACTGTTTACAAGTCACTTAATTCTATGCCAGAACAAAATTCAAGAAGATTTATAGGAATACCAAAATAACCGGTACATAAGAAGGTAAAGTTTGGCAATATCTGGCATCCAATCAAAGAATGTCAGGCATGCAAAGAGGCAGGAAAATGTGACATAAGGGGAAGAATAGTTAGTGAACCAAACTGAACCAGAACTGATGCCATGTTAAAATCAACAGAGTGGACTTAAAACAGTTATCATGACTGCATTCAGTTCAGTTCAGTTCAGTCGCTCAGTCGTGTCCGACTCTTTGCGACCCCATGAATCCCAGCACGCCAGGCCTCCCTGTCCATCACCAACTCCTGGAGTTCACTCAGACTCACATCCATCGAGTCCGTGATGCCATCCAGCCATCTCATCCTCTGTCACCACCTTCTCCTCCTGCCCCCAATCTCTCCCAGCATCACAGTCTTTTCCAATGAGTCAACTCTTTACATGAGGTGGCCAAAGTACTGGAGTTTCAGCTTTAGCATCATTCCTTCCAAAGAAATCCCAAGGCTGATCTCCTTCAGAATGGACTGGTTGAATCTCTTTGCAGTCCAAGGGACTCTCAAGAGTCTTCTCCAACACCACAGTTTAAAAGCATCAATTCTTCGGCGCTCAGCCTTCTTCACAGTCCAACTCTTATATCCATACCTGACCACAGGAAAAACCATAGCCTTGACGCATTACATATGTCCAAAGAATTGTAGAAAGGTGGAACATATAAAAATGGCCAAAATAAAACTTTAGAGATGAACAAAAACTATAACTTCTGATGTAATAAAGTCACCAAATGGAATTAAAAAGACATGACTGACTGAAAACATTTGAAATGAAAATCACAGTTTAGTGTTTAATGCATAGCATCATTGAATGCTAGGACAATTCTAAGAGGCCTAACATGGGAGTGTTTGAAGCTCCTGAACAGAGCTGAATGATTTTTGAAGAAAAAAGGCAGAAAATATTCTAATTTTAATGAGAATTATAAAGCCACTCGTCCAAGGAGACAAGTACAGTCGCCTATACCATGTGAATACCAGGCACTGTCCCATGATCTTTTCCAAGGTTTCTTGTTTCCATCTTGGGCATTTCTCCACAAACATGCTCATATCAGAACTCTGCTGACTACCTGAAATAAACCCTTTCCAAATGCCTGGGTTCTCTCTGTTCATCTCTCTCATCACTAAAGCACAAGGAATATGAAAAACACACCTAGCACATTACTATTAAAGCGCTTAAATCCATATAAAAAGAAAAAAAATCTCTAAAGCAGCCAAAGCAATAAGGTGTGCTAGATATAGAAAACAAAAATAAAGGCAGTAGAGCAACATCTTTAAAAAACTGAGAGAAAAAAGAAAGTCAACATGGAATTCTATTAATCTTCCCTCATGAAATATCTTTCAAAAATAAAAGATATGATGAATATTGTCACTTGCTGCTGCTGCTGCTAAGTCGCTTCAGTCGTGTCCGACTCTGTGTGACCCCATAGACAGCAGCCCACCAGGCTCCCCCGTCCCTGGGATTCTCCAGGCAAGAACACTGGAGCGGGTTGCCATTGCCTTCTCCAATGCATGAAAGTGAAAAGTGAAAGTGAAGTTGCTCAGTCGTGT
The DNA here is from genome assembly GCF_014754425.2 of Oryx dammah. Taxonomy (NCBI): domain Eukaryota; kingdom Metazoa; phylum Chordata; class Mammalia; order Artiodactyla; family Bovidae; genus Oryx; species Oryx dammah. The sequence goes on from NW_024070212.1 coordinate 20,048,915, forward strand.
CTGACTCTTAGCGACCCCATGGACTGCAGCCTACCAGGCTCCTCCGTCCATGGGATTTTCCAGGGAAGAGTCCTGGAGTGGGGTGCCATTGCCTTCTCCGAATAATGTCACTTACAGACATACAAATGCTGAAAGACTTCATCACCAGCCGATCCACAACGTAAGAAATGTTAAAGGAGTCCTTCAGGAAAAAGGAAACCCACACCAGATAGAATTCTGGATGTATATAAAGGAATGAAAGACAAAATATGGAATCTGCATGGAAAATATATGATTATTTTTTATCAAGAAAATCTCTTTAAAAATTTGGGACAGTTTAAAGAAGGGGTTTATAATATATGCGAAGTAAAATGCATGACAATGATAGCATAAAGGCAGGTAATGGAGAAATGTGAAGGGGTGTGACCACTTGAGGGCAAACTGGGTATGTTACAGATGTCTGCTCTAAAGCCTAAAGCAGTCACTGAAATACCAAAAGAGTTACAGCTAATAAGCCAATGGAGGTTAGAGAATGGAACCATAGGTAAAACCATGTAAACTCTCTTGTTGAACAATTGTCCTTCTGGCACTCTACCCATATGCCTGTGTACAAGAATTATGACTGCAGTATTGTTTGTAATAATAAAAGCATAGAAGCAAATTCATTTCAAAGTCTTGCTTGTGCTAAATTACTTCAGTCGTGTTCAACTCTTTTCATCCCTATGGACTGTAGTCAGCTAGGCTCCTCAGTCAATGGGATTCTCCAGGCAAGAGTACTGGAATGGGTTGCCATTTCCTCCTCCAGAGGATCTCCCCCACCCAGGGATCTAACCCATGTCTCTTTATTTCTCTTGCAGTAGACAGGTGGTTTCTTGACCACCAGCACCATCTGGGAAGCCCTCAGAAAAAACCACACCTTCCCTGACTGGGCATCGAACCTGGGCCACAGCTGTAAAAGTGACAAATCTTAGCTCCTAGACCACCAGAGGACCATACTGTTAATGGGGGTCAATAAAGACTAGTACAAACAATAGATGAACCCTCACTGTTAAAAGGCACTCAGAGGGTAACGATCAGATGTTGACTCTCCTCTCTTTTCGCAAAATCCTGGATTCCAAATGACCTGTTTTCTTCAGGGGCTCTTTTGTGAGGATAAGATCAGCAGTGAACTTGACTTAGGTTCTCCTGTTGTGGACAAGACATCGGCGACAAGAAGGTTAAAGAAGGCGAGGCCTTCCTCCATATTGACGTGGAAAGGATGAATTAATAAGCAGAAATGAGAGCAAACCCTTAAACTACACCTAAAAAACATCACAGAGGCAGTCGTCCCTGGGTGGGCTCGAACCACCAACCTTTTGGTTAACAGCCGAACGCGCTAACCGATTGCGCCACAGAGACTCGAGGGACAAAATCTTGCTAAAGAGGAACTGGTCCTTCCGCGCCAGGAGCAGCCACTAGCCTTTCGCAAGACAGCGGCTCCGGTTCCTAGCCTCAGACAACCGGAGAGGTGGAGTCGATGCAGCGTGTTCGTTCCCGCGGAGGAGCCGGGAGTCAGGCGAACTCGAAGGTGGAAGGGCCGCCGAGCTTCGCCGCCTCCCCTTGCTCCCCACCCGCAGCAGATGCAGCGCCCCGGAGACGCCCTGAGCCTGAGCCGAGGGGGTGCCGAGGGGGTCCCGAGGGAAGCTGACCCCCGCCCCCACCCCTTCGGTGGGCTCTGTGACGGCTCCGCATTTGCTCCGCGTTCACTCGACCATAGGAGAAGGCAATGGCAACCCACTCCAGCACTCTTGCCTGGAAGATCCCATGGACGAAGGAGCCGGGTGGGCTGCAGTCCATGGGGTCGCTAAGAGTCGGACAAGATGAGCGACTTCATTTTCACTTTTCACTTTCATGCACTGGAGAAGGAAAGGGCAATCCACTCCAGTGTTCTTGCCTGGAGAATCCCAGGGACGGGGGAGCCTGGTGGGCTGCCGTCTATGGGGTCGCACAGAGTCTGAAGCGACTTAGCAGCAGCAGCAGCACGCGACCATCTTCGCCTCTGGGCAGCTCTTTAATGGATGTGGTCGGTTTGGCTGCAGCAAGAAAGAGATCAGGTCTAAAGAGGACACGTGAAAAGGTGCGAGAGCAGCCGGCAAAAGCTTGGATGAGACAACCCAGGAAGCCTGAGGCACAGGCCGTATCCTGAGAGATGAAAATTGTTTTTATTAAGTAGCTGAACAGGGAGGCAGAACCAGAGAAGGGCATGAAGGAGAGAAAAGCATGAGCATGTGCATCTAAGAATTAAACAGCATAAATAGTGTGGATATGTTTACATCAAAGAAATTACCTGTGGGCTTCTGGTGCATCGTGACTGTATAATGGTTAGTGCTGTGCTGTGGCTTCATTACTGAGAGGGTAACAGGCAGGAAGGCCAGGGGTCTCCAAACGCAGGAAATAGGCTGCAAGTGTCAGACATTTTTTCCCTCTCTCTCTTAAGCAGCAGGAGGAAACAAACTAGTGTTACCTTTTCCCCTACTTCTCTAGACAAATTTAAAAAGAGGTTTCTCTTAAAATTCTGTGTGGCCATAATGACACCTGGTTCCACCTGAACTTAACTTTTCTCATACCTTGAGCCAACCAGTGCATTTTTCTTATGGAAATGTTTGTCTTAAGCTATGTTAATGTACTATGTACTTACCTTAGACTCAACCGACTTGACAAATCAGTATGTTATACATTGTTCTCCTAATCTATGTTAATGAAACTATATATTTTATGGAAATCTGCCTTTCTTCAAGATTCATGCCAATTGTTTTATGGCTCAGGATGACTCACCTGGTGCCATTCTCTGAGTTTTGAGACATTTCCTTTCTTTGATTAGCAGACAGCTACAGAGTCGGACACTACTGAAGCGACTTAGCAGCAGCAGTAGCAGCAGTAGTTATATAATATCCAGCTAAAGACTAGCAAGGGGGTACTCTTTCTGCCCCCTTCTGATGTCTATGTCAGAAGCTTTCTCTATCTCTTTTATACTTTAATAAAACTTGATTACACAAAAGCTCTGAGTGATCAAGCCTCGCCTCTGGGCCTGGAATGAGTTCTCCTCCAGAGGCCAAGAATTCCAGCCTTTTTCGTGGTTCAGCAACACCCTTTCAATTACCCTCAGTTCAAATCCAAGTTACAGCAACTAGACCCCTTAAGAAGCGTTCAGAGAGCAGAGTTTACTCCTGGCCACACAGCGCAATGCCATGAGAAGAGAAATAAGTCCCATAGCGCACAAACCTGCCAGTGGCTGGTCAAATGGAAACTAAGGAAGATTGCTTGTCTCACTGTTGGGCAAGAAATGCCCCTAAGGGTGAAATACCGCTTCTTAAGGGGCCTTATCTGAGCTTAGCCATTTTGCTATTAAAGATAATTCAAATACCAGTGAGGGTTTTTACACTAAATGAGAACAAGTTTGTATAAAATGCAAAGTAGTTGTCATGGTCTACCTGGTCTACACCTTCTTTGTCATGCAAAGATGGGCTCGATAAAGGACAGAAATGGTATGGACCTAACAGAAGCACAAGATATTAAAAAGAGGTGGCAAGAATACACAGAAGAACTGTACAAAAAAAAAATCTTCACAACCCAGATAATCACGATGGTATGATCACTCATCTAGAGCCAGACATTTTGGAATGTGAAGTCAAGTGGGCCTTAGAAAGCATCACTACGAACAAAGCTAGTGGAGGTGATGGAATTCCAGTTGAGCTATTTCAAATTCTGAAAGATGATGCTGTGAAAGTGCTGCACTCAATATGCCAGCAAATTTGGAAAACTCAGCAGTGGCCACAGGACTGGAAAAGGTCAGTTTTCATTCCAATCCCAAAGAAAGGCAATGCCAACGAATGTTCAAACTACCGCATAATTGCACTCATCTCACATGCTAGTAAACTAATGCTCAAAATTCTCCAAGCCAGGCTTCAGCAATACGTGAACCGTGAACTCCCTGATGTTCAAGCTGGTTTTAGAAAAGGCAGAGGAACCAGAGATCAAATTGCCAACATGTGCTGGATCACGAAAAAAGGAAGAGAGTTCCAGAAAAACATCTATTTCTGCTTTATTGACTATGCCAAAGCTTTTGACTGTGTGGATCACAATCAACTGTGGAAAATTCTGAAAGAGATGGGAATACCAGACCACCTGACCTGCCTCTTGAGAAATCTGTATGCGGGTCAGGAAGCAACAGTTAGAACTGGACATGGAACAACAGACTGGTTCCAAATAGGAAAAAGAGTACGTCAAGGCTGTATATTGTCACCCTGCTTATTTAATTATATGCAGAGTACATCATGAGAAACGCTGGACTGGAAGAAGCACAAGCTGGAATCAAGATTGCCGGGAGAAATATCAATAACCTCAGATATGCAGATGACACCACCCTTATGGCAGAAAGAGAAGAGGAACTAAAAAGCCTCTTGATGAAAGTGAAAGAGGAGAGTGAAAAAGTTGGCTTAAAGCTCAACATTCAGAAAACAAAGATCATGGCATCTGGTCCCATCACTTCATGGGAAATAGATGGGGAAACAGTGGAAACAGTGTCAGACTTTATTTTGGGGGGCTCCAAAATCACTGCTGATGGTGACAGCAGCCATGAAATTAAAAGATGCTTACTCCTTGGAAGAAAAGTTGTGACCAACCTAGATAGCATATTCAAAAGCAGAGACATTACTTTGCTGACTAAGGTCTGTCTAGTCAAGGCTATGGTTTTTCCTGTGGTCATGTATGGATGTGAGTGTTGGACTGTGAAGAAGGCTGAGTGCCGAAGAATTGATACTTTTGAACTGTGGTGTTGGAGAAGACTCTTGAGAGTTCCTTGGACTGCAAGGAGATCCAACCAGTCCATTCTGAAGGAGATCAGCCCTGGGATTTCTGTGGAAGGAATGATGCTAAAGCTGAAACTCCAGTACTTTGGCCACCTCATGTGAAGAGTTGACTTATTGGAAAAGACTGTGATGCTGGGAGGGATTGGGGGCAGGAGGAGAAGGGGATGACAGAGGATGAGATGGCTGGATGGCAATACTGACTCGATGGATGTGGGTCTGAGTGAACTCTGGGAGTTGGTGATGGACAGGGAGGCCTGGTGTGCTGCGATTCATGGGGTCATAACGAGTTGGACATGACTGAGCGACTGAACTGAACTGAACACCAACTTGTCTTCATTCACCAGCCGCTAATTTTGAACTATATAGTTCACGTACAGTTAAAAGCACAAATCTTTAAAACACAATTTGTGGAAATTTTAGTAAACATAATCATCACCCAGATCAAGTTATCGAAAATAGCCTTCATCCCAGAAATGTCCTCTGAGCCCCTTTCCAGGCACTTGTTACCCAATCTCAGTTAGTTAATTGCTATTGTGAAGGCTATTGCAGAGGTTACTATTGCTACTGAAATTTAAATGAATGAATGTACATTTTTTTGTATCTGGCTTTTAAAATATTATTTTCATCAAGCATATCTGTATTATTGTGTATGTGTGTGCACGTACTAAGTCAGTTCAGTCATGTCCAATTCTTTGTGACCCTGTAGATTGTAGCCCACCAGGCTCTTCTGTCCATGGATTCTCCAGGCAAGAATACTGGAGTGGGTTGCCATGCCCTTCTCCAAATATTACTATGTATATCACTCCTTAATTTTGGTACTATTGTATTAATTTTGGTGTTATTGATGAATATTGTTGGTGTTTTGGTGAATATTCTGTACCAGTCTTTTTTGTGTACTTTTGCATTCACAGAAGTACTGCTACTGCTGGGTCATGGAGTAGCTGCAAGTTTAACTTTATTAGAAACTGATAAACAGGGCCCTAGAATGGTTTCAAACCAGCAACTATGGTTGCAGTTGCTCCACATCCTTGTCAAGCATTTGGTGTACTAATTCTTTGAAACATAACTATGCTGGAGGCTGTGTGATGATATCTTCTTATAGTATTAATGTGAATTTTCCTAATAAATAAAAATATCAAGAATATTGTCTTATAACTTTCGGTTATTAAGATATCTTCCTTTGTGATCCAGTAAGACATCGGCTTAGCCTTCCCAGAAGGAAACCGGGTGAAAAAGTCCAATGACACACTGCAAGTAGGTCCTCCCCAGACGTCTCTTGAGACAGGAGACCAGACTCCTAGTGTTTGGAGCAGCAACAGGTACAGATCAATGACTAGCACAGCACCAGCCTACCCACCTGGCCCCCCAGGTCTTTGCCATCTCCATGCACTTGTCAGTTGAGCAAGAGCAGAATATATTTTTAAAATTGCCGGGGTCCAGCCCCAGTGGATCCAGGGTAATTCGAAGGGTGGACAGCATCGGCGATCAGGAAAGAGTTGTTTAATTAAGTATTAATTAAAGATATAAAGAGAGATTAGATAAGAACAGTGTAGTAGGAAAATCCAGTGGAGAAAAGGGGCTGAATAACTTGATTTACATGGAAAACCAATAAAACTCCAAGACAAGGAGTTTGCACCACCTGCATAGGCCACAGGCATCTTCCCGGTCTCCCGAAGTAGTGGAGACACAAAGTGCCTCCCCATTCTGATCTTAGAAGCCCCGGCAAAATTAGTAGGCTTGGTGAGCCTCCATGCTCCAGATGGGAATTCAGCCAGAAGGTGAGAGAAAGAACGACACGAGGAGACCAGTCTTTCCAGGAACTGATCCGTTTCTTTATTTTTCAGGTCCGCTTATATACTTTTTGTTATACATAGAGATAAACTACAGTCATGCAGGGTCAGCAGTCCTGACCTTTATCAAAATCAGGTGCTTCATACAAATGTATACAAAGGTCTTAGGGGTTTTACATCATCTTATGGCCAGGGGCCTGCTAACATTTTATGACCCCTTCTTTCTGATAATGGTCAGTGAATCAGAAAACTTATTTTTTCCAGGGGTGATTTTTCTTAAACCAGGCGCCATCCTCCGAAGGCACCAGATAAAGTTGCATTACTACAGGGCAAAGGTGCAGTGGGTTATAATTAAGAAAAGAATTTACTTAGCCTAAGGTTTAACATGATTAATATCAAGGTTAATACTTATTTCTCCTATACACTAGTTATATTCATTAATGTGTATAAGGGCAGGGGATATGGAGATACCAAGGGAACATTTCATGCAAAGATGGGCACAATAAAGGACGGAAACAGAAGCAAGAGATATTAAGAAGAAGTGGCAAGAACACACAGGAGAACTATACAAAAAAGATCTTAATGACACAGATAACCGGGATGGGGTGATCACTCACCTAGAGCCAGACATCTTGGAGTGCGAAGTCAACATAGGGACTTGGGAAGCATCACTGCAAACAAAGCTAGTGGAGGTGGTAGAATTCCAGCTGAGCTATTTCAAATCCTAAAAGATGATGCTGTTTAATTGCTGCACTCATTTGCCAGCAAATTTGGAAAACTCAGCAGTGGCCACAGGACTGGAAAAGGTCAGTTTTCATCCCAATCCCAAAGAAAGGCAGTGCCAAAGAACGTTCAAACCACTGCACAATTGCACTAATTTCTCATGCTAGCAGTGTAATGCTCAAAATTCTCCAAGCTAGGCTTCAACAGTATGTGAACCGAGAACTTCCAGATGTTCAAGCTGGATTTAGAAAAGGCAGAGGAACCAGACTGCAAATTGCCAACATCTTTTGGATCATAGAAAAACCAAGAGAATTCCAGAAAAACATCTATTTCTGCTTCATTGACTAACACTAAAGGCTTTGACTGTGTGGATCACAACAAACTGTGGAAAATTCTTCAAGAGATGGGAATACCAGACCTCCTTAACTGTCTCCAGAGAAACCTGTATGGAGCTCAAGAAACAACAGTTAGAACCAGACATGGATGGATCAATGGACTGGTTCGAAATTGGAAAGGAGTACGTCAAGGCTGTATATTGTCACCCTGCTTATTTAACTTGTATGCAGAATACATCATGCGAAATGCCAGGCTGGGTGAAGCACAAGCTGGAATCAAGACTGCAGGGAGAAATATCAAGAACCTCAGACATGCAGACACCACCCTTTGGCAAAAAGCAAAGAGGAACTAAAGAGCCTCTTGATGAAGGTGAAAGAGGAGAATGAAAAAGCTGGCTTAACACGCAGCATTCAGAAAACTAAGAGCATGACATCCGGACCCGTCACTTCATGGCAAATACATGGGGAAGCAACGGAAACAGTGACAGACTATTTCCAGGGCTCCAATATCACTGCAGATGGTGACTGCAGCCATGAAATTAAAAGACACTTGCTCCCTGGAAGAAAAGCTATGACCAATCTAGACAGCATATTAAAAAGCAGAGACATTATTTTGCCAACAAAGGTCCGTATAGTCAATGCTACGGGTTTTCCAGTAGTCATGTGTGGATGTGAGAGCTGAACCACAAAGAAGGTTGAGCATGGAAGAATGGATGCGTTTGAACCGTGGTGTTGGAGAAGACTCTTGAGAGTCCCTTGGACTTCAAGGAGATCAGACCAGTCAATCCTAAAGGAAATCAGTCCTGACTATTCACTGCAAGGACTGATGCTGAAGCTGAAGCTCCAGTACTTTGGCCACCTGATGAGAAGAGCTGACTCAGTGGAAAAGACCTTTGCTGGTGAGAAAGATGGAAGGCAGGAGAAGAAGGTGAAAGAGGATGAGATGGTTGGATGGCATCACCGACTCAATGGGCATGAGTTTGAGCTAGCTCCGGGAGTTGGTGATGGACAGGGAAGCCTTCCTTGCTGCCGTCCATGGGGTCGCAAGACGTCCCAGAGCACTGAGAGACTGAACAGCACAACAAATTTTTCTGCTACTGAATAGAATTATCTTTTATCCCTCACGATCTGTCTGAGCCTCTTCACAGGCTTCCTGGGAGGTCTCATTGTCTCATCCATGCTTTTGCCTGCTCTCGCTCCTTTTCACGTTTCCTCGTTGGACGTGATCTCTCCAGCTGCAGCCACACGCACCTCATCTACTAAACCGATGTCCAGGAGCGCAAATGGTCGGATGAAGGCGGAGCAAACCAGGAGCCATCAGCTTCCTTCGGGCGCCCCTTGGATCAAGCTGGGGACGTCTCCTGGCCGCTGGCATCTGCGGCGGAGTTGGAGCAACGCGCGGCGGGGACACTTCGGGGACCTTCTGCCCTCGGAATCGCACGGCTTCCCCGCGGGAATGAACACGCTGAGTGGACTCCATCTCTCAGGTTGTCCGAGGCTCGGAGTGGAAAACGCTATTCTGAGAGACACAGGTGGCTCCGGCTAGCTCCCTAAGGATGCTTGCTTCCTGTCGGAGTGAGGAGTAAGCTCTCCTCGTGTCTCTGTGGCGCAATCTGTTACGGAGTTCGGCTGTTAACGGAAAAGTTCCCGGCTCGAGCCCACCCAGGGAGGGGTCTCACTCTTAGAATGTAAATGATATACGATTGTCTCTAATCTGTGCATCCTCTCCTGAGCTCCACTACTACATTACTCTGTGTCTTGGATACACGCGCGCGCACGCGCGCACACACACACACAGGAGGACTTACGTCCGGTCACCGGGAATCCTGGAATTCATGAAACAGTAGGCTCATCATCTACCCTGTAAACTCATTTTACGAATGAAGTTTCTTCCACTGTTTGTAGTAGTCTCTATTTAACCGTTTCCATATACTTTTCCAATTAATTTGGTTCTTTTCCTCCGTTTTCCAGCCACTGGATCATAGAAGAAGCCAGAGAATTCCAGAAAGCCATCTGTTTCTGATTCATGAACTACTCTAAAGCCTTTGACTGTGTGGATCACAACAAACTGTGGAAAATTCCTCAAGAGATGGGAAAAACAGACCACCTTACCTGCTTCCTGAAAAACCTGTATGCAGGTCAAGGAGAGATGAAACCAGTCAGCCCTAAAGGCAATCAACCCTGAATATTCTTTGGGAGGACTGATGGTGAAGCTGAAGCACCAAGTCTCACTCCCTGCGGCAGGCCTCCATTTTTGTTTAAAACATGAATCTAAAAGCTTACAGGAAAGCAACGTTGTTTCCGCCCGGTTTCGAACCGGGGACCTTTCGCGTGTTAGGCGAACGTGATAACCACTACACTACGGAAACCACACGACTAACAGTTCCTAGGGACACGCTCAAGAAAGGCATGTTTGGACACCGCTGGCCTTCAAATTTTGGAAGGAAGCCCAAGTGATCCCTCAAGTAAGGATCTGGGCTTCCTGAAAGGCCCTGACTGAGAGTTCCTCACCTCTCCCAGAGCGAGGTCCCTGTGGGCCCCCAGGCAGTGAGACCTCAGGATCCCCCAGAATCTGCTCTCCACTCCCCCCACTCTTCTCCCAGGCCAAAATTTCAGGCTCCTCTGTGAACTGCAACTGGTCAGGTACTCCTTCCATTAGCGAGGTCCAGATGCTTTCAGGACCTTGATAGTTGAAAAGCAAGCATCAGAGTGATGGAAACCGTTGGGATTTGTCTTCCAAAAAAAGGAGTTGGAATGGAGGCCCCCAGGTGAGACCTGGGATGCCAAATATCTCTAAGGACCACAGACGTGGGAAAGGGGACAGCGTCAATGGATCACGCTTTCTGGGAAAGCCCCAGGGTTCCAAAAGAAACTCTGGGTCTTTCCCCTTCCACCCCTGTGGCAAGGGTGTTTTCCCACCTTACCTGATGCTCTGTTGGCTCAGAGCAAACACACTTCCCTTTGACACCAGTCTTTCAGACCACACTTCCAACTTGTCAGAAAATCCTATTTTTCTGTGGCTAGTTATGCATGTTGACGCACATAATCTTTTTCTTGGTCTGATTTCCTCCCTCAACTTTCCTCATAAAGTTCGGGAGATGGATTCAACTCGAGAGTCTCGCTCCTTTGAAACTTTAGGGTTTGGGTCTTTTAACCTCGAGTGCGTGGGGCTGGGCCGAGGTTGAGAACTCTCTTGGCCAGGTCGGTCCAGATTGGCCTCTCCCCGGCCTGTCCTCCAGGGTCGGGGGCAGGGCCGGGCCACCTTGGCATGGCCCATGCTGCGGGGTCTAGAGCCCCCACGCAGGTGTGGCGCCTCGGGAGACGCTTCCGCTGGCAGCGTGGATTCAGCAGGCCGGGAGCCGGCGAGGCGCAGGTGACGGCGCACCTGGGGGCACGCGGCGACTTTTGGTTCTCAGAGAGCCGGTGCCCTCCCGGCCCCCTGGTTCTGATCTCGCGGGCAGTACCCTCCGGGCCAGAAGAGACCAGTAGGGGAAGGGCAGCATCTCCTTCAAGCCCTGTCCAGTCAGCATCCACAAAGGTCTTGAAGAGACACAGTGAGAAGTGGTAATAGATTAGGGGAAAAGAAGAACTCCTTGGTGATTTCCTCATCGAAACACCTCATGAGGATGAAGTGGGAGCCTGCAGGGACCCAGTCCTGGCACTGGTGAAGGCCAGTCTAGTTCCCACCAGCTGCCGGAGCCAAAGCAGACAACCCTGGGCAGGTGACCAGTGAGGAAGCAGTCCTTCTTCCTCCCCAGCTGTATTGCACTTGAACTGGCAGCACTGGAGCGTGTCCCCCTTGGCTTTTGATGCGTTCCGAAGAAGTAACACAGGTTTCTTTCTTTTTTTCATAAATTTTTTTTCTCCAACTCTTTTGAGACATGATTGTCATAACACTGTGTGAGTTGAGCACGTTGATTATATATAGTTATATATGGCAAAATGATTCCCACCAGAGCGTTAACTAGCACCTCCACCCCATCACATAATTCTCATTTCTTTTTTGTGATGAGAACATTTATGATCCAGTCTCTTGCAGTTTTCAAGTATACATGCAATGAAGTGCTTCGAGGAAGTTTACACCCAGGTAACTGACATCTTAAGGTGTGATAAGAAATCCCTGGCAGTCTAGTGGTTAGAACTTGGTGCTTTCACAGCTGTGGGCCAGGGTTTGTGGAACTAAGATCCCACAGTCTGTGTTCAGTCATGCATGCTCAGTCATATCCAACTCTGTGGGACGCCATGGACTGCAGCCCACCAGGCTCCTCTCTTCCTGGGATTTTCCAGGCAAGAATACCGCAGTGAGTTGCCATTTCCTACTCCAACAACAGATAGGTTTCTGAATGCACTCATTAAGGCCGGTAGTGGCTGGCGGTTAGATGGCACAGCATGCTTTGTTTGCTGATACGGCAGGCAACATTTATCATGCACATGCCTCCCCTCTCCCTTCTGATCTCATTTGTTTGGCTGCACCCATTGGATTCCATGGGCAAGAAAGACCTGGAAATGCTGGTTTCCAGGGCAGGGTCAGCCTCAAGCACACAGATCGGGGGCGAAAGGTAGACAGGAAACCAGGAACAGCAGAGACTATTTAGCCCAAACGTAATGAGCCCAACACTCAGTGGGCCTCCTATTAATCCTGGTGCCACCACTTAACTTCCTTTTGACCTTGGGTCAACTCCAACTTGCTAGGCCAATTTTGCCAGTGTCATATGAGAAATAATAAGTACTTCATGACGCTATTGTGTAGATTAAATGAGATAATCAAATAACGGCTGGCACAGAAGGTGGCCAATATTAAGTATGTTCTGGGAGGAAACAATCAAAGAGAAGCTGGCACTTCAGTCTTTTGTAACATTTGAATACATTTTTAAACATTTCAATATATTTTATCATGATGAATGTAACAAAATAAATGTATATTAAAGAATAGTGAAGTGGTAGTGAAATTGCTCAGTCGTGTCCGACTCTTTGCGACCCCATGGACTGTAGCCTACCTGGCTGCTCTGT
>NW_024070212.1:20062098-20083296 GCF_014754425.2 Oryx dammah
GGATTGGGATGAAAACTGACCTTTTCCAGTCCTGTGGCCACTGCTGAATTTTCCAAATTTGTTGGCAAACGAGTGCAGCAATTAAACAGCATCATCGTTTAGGATTTGAAATAGCTCAGCTGGAATTCTACCACCTCCACTAGCTTTGTTTGCAGTGATGCTTCCCAAGTCCCTGTGTTGACTTCGCACTCCAAGATGTCTGGCTCTAGCTGAGTGATCACCCCATCCCGGTTATCTGTGTCATGAAAATCTTTTTTTATAGTTCTCCTGTGTATTCTTGCCACTTCTTCTTAATATCTCTTGCTTCTGTTTCCGTCCTTTATTGTGCCCATCTTTGCATGAAATGTTCCCTTGGTATCTCTAATTTTCTTGAAGAGATCTCTAGTCTTTCCCATTTTAATTGTTTTGCTCTATTTCTTTGCACTGTTCACTTGGGAAGGCTTTCTTATCTCTCCTTGCTATTCTCTGGAACTCTGCATTCATTTGGGTGTATCTTTCCTTTTCTCTGCCTTTTGCTTCTCTTCTTTTCTCAGCTATTTATAAGGCCTCTTCAGACAACCATTATGAGCATTTTTCTTTTCTTTTTCTTGGGGATGGTTTTGATCAAGGCCTCCTGTACAGTGTTGCAAACCTCCATCCATAGTCCGCCAGGCACTCTGTCTATCAGATCTAATCCCTTGAATCTGTCACTTCCACTGTATAATCAGTCGTAAGGGATTTGATTTAGGTCATACCTGAATGGCCTAGTGGTTTTCCCTACTTTCTTCAATTTAAGTCTGACTTTGGCAATAGAGCTTCTCCATCTCCGGGCTGCAAAGAATAGAACCAGTGTGGTTTTGGTATTGACCATCTAGTGATGTCCGTGTATAGAGTCGTCTCTTGTGTTGTTTGAAGAGAGTGTTTATGACCGGCACGTTCTCTTGGCAAAACTCGGAGGGAGAATCAGAGAAGAGCATGAAAGAGAGAAAAGCCCAAACTTCTGTTGGTGTCCACAAATAAAACAGCAAAACCCGTGTGCACGTTGTGTATTGTAACCGTAGAGTGTAAGTGCTGCACTGTGGCAGCAGCCACCTTGGTTCAGATCCGGGCTAAGGCAAGGTAGTGTCTATAGCCTGTCTTGCCATTTGCCTTTTTTCTTTTTCTTAGTTTGACTTATAGTTGATTTTCAATGTTGTGTTTGTTGCAGGTGTACGACAAAGTGATTCAGTTATACACACATATCCATCTTGTTTTGGTTCAGATTATTTTTCCTTACAGATTATTACAAAATATTGAGTATAGGTCCCTGGCTATACCCTAGGTGCCTGTTGGTTATCTGTTTTCTGCATAGTAGTAGTGTGTATATGTTAATCCCACACTTCTAATTTGTCCCTCCCCCTTTCCCCTTTAGTAACCATAATGTTGTTTTCTATGTCGGTGGGTTTATTTCCGTTTTGTACATATGTTCATTTGTATCAGTTTTAGTTTTGTTTTTTAGATTTCTCATATAAGCGACGTCATATGATATTTGTCTTTCTCTGCCTGGCTTACTTCACTAGGATGACAATCTCTTGGTCCATTCATGTTGCTGTAATTGGCATTACTTCATTCTTTTAATTTATTTATTTTTTGGGTTGAATAATATTCTATCCATTTACTTTTAATTCCAGCACCAGCTAGGCCCCCTAGCAGTGGTGGGACAGCAGAATTTGCCACTGGCCTGGGAGCAAAATGCAGCAAGAAGAGGAGTAAATCCCACAGCGCACAAACCTGCCAGTCAAAGCAAAACCTAGAACAACTGCTTGTCTCACTGTTGAGCAGGACACATCCCCAAAGTTTAAAGACTGCCCTTCATGGAGCCTTGTCTGTAGTTTACACTAACAAAATAACACGGTCATTGTTGTTGTTGTTTTCCGGTAAAGATATTTCTAATATCAGTGAGGTTTTTCTTACACTAAAGGAGAAGGCGTATTTAAGAGGTTTACAATAAAATGCAAACTAGTCATCATGGTCTAGACCGGCTCCTTTCCGTCCACCATCCACTGATTTTTACAGAAACAGCAAGTCATTGAACTATAGGCACAGTTTGTTGAATTTTTGCACACGTAATCAGCACCCAGATCAAGGTGTAGAAAATTTCCCCCACCCTTGAAATGTCACTTGAGCCACTTTCTAGGCAATTCCTACACTAGATCGCTTATTTTATTACCATTCTGAGGTCCACCGCAATAGTGTACTGCTGCCTGCTCTTGAAATTCAAATGAAGGAAGCTACATTTTTGGGAACTGACTTTGCTTTCATGCAACATTTTGTTCATTAACCATATTCATAGTGTTATACCTACTTCATTACTTTTGGTATTATTGGAGTAATTTTGTTAGGGTTTTTTGGTGTTAACTGGTGTTCTTGGTGAATATTCCATACCAAGTTTTTGTATATCGTGCATTCATAGAAGTACTACAGTTGCTGGGTCATGACGTAGGTACAAGATTAACTGTATTAGAAACTGCCAACGGTCTTCTAGAATGATTTTGAACTGACTACTACAGGTGCAGTTGCTCCACATTTGTCGGCACTTAGTGTACGAATTTTTAAAAAAGCAGTCATGCTGGAGGCTGTGTAATGATATCTCTTTATAAGTATGACGTTTATTTCCCGAATGAGTAAATATGTCAAGAGTATTTTCTTATAGCTTTTGGTCATTAAAATATTACCTTTGTGATCCCTGGCTTAGGCTTCACAGGAAAAGGGAACCAGGTGCTGTGGTCCGTCGATGAGGTGTAGATGGAGTTTCCTAAGTGTCTCTCAGAGACAGAGACCCAGGCTCAGGGTATTCCCAGTGTCGACAGGTTTAGATCCAATGACTGGCCCGGCAATAGTGGATGTGCCCAGCCTCCCAGGCTTTTACCATCTCCACCCACTTTCAGTTGAGCAAGTGCAGAACATGTTTCTAAAATATTCTCTTTCAACCTATTCCTTCACATTCATTTCCCTGAGTACTCTGAACAGCCAATTCATCTCACTACCATAAAGGGAAAACTGTTATCAGCAGCATAAGCAGATGGGTCATGTAAAAATCAACATCAGAATATCAATAGGATGGTGATCCAGGGAAATGCCCTGACTCTCCAGCTGCTGTTGTTTGGAATCCCCGTGGTCTCTACCAGGTAGTGGGCGGGCACCCTTTTCCCTTGGAAGCTCGCTCAGAAGACCTGTTAGGACAAATGTTATGCCCACTGTAGGGCAAGAGGTGAGCGAGGGAGCGCGGCTGGTGGATGGGGGCCAAGGGTGTGGACGAAGCCTGCCGAGGCAGCGAGGCAGCGGTAGCTGAGGCAGCAACAGTGGCTGTGCGTGTATGTGGTTCGGAAGAGCTGATGAAAGGCGGTGAGTCCGGTGGGTGAGAGTGTGCTCTGCCTGTGTGAGGAGGGGCGGGAGGATTGGGAGATCTTTGCTAGAATGACTTGGCAGGGAGTGATTTGGTAAGGGTGGGTGAGGGGAGGAGGGGGACCCTGAGTGAAAGATGGTGGCCCGAGGGGTCCATGCTTATAGTTAGCTGGCAGCAGAGATACGGTGATCCTGAAGGTGCTTTCTCCAATGGAACGTCTTGTCCCTTGTTGTCTTCCCGGCGTTCTGACCTCTGTGATTTCCCTACTAGGGTGAAACTTACTTCAGAATTTCTGCTTGATAATCCCTATGTAGTAAAATGTCTATATTCATTCAGGTGAACTGAGGAAAGGACAGACTCAATAGTTTAAAGTAGCAGGGGATGGATAGGCATTACCTGGAAAACGTGTCAAAGGGCTTCATCCATGTATCAAAGTGTATCTTCCATACCTGGTTGATAAAAACATTTTGTACGTCTTAAAAACATGTTTTTGGTACGTCTTGATCTTGGTGATTATTTCACATCAAATAGCTGTTCATTAATGATTTGTGCCTCTTATTCTGTGAATACACCTTAATAATTTTTTCTTCTTGGATAGAACGGGCCGTCACATGTTGGAGAACCCAGCGTAGACTATTACCGTGTTGAAGAAAAAGAAGTCAGACGCCACGTGTAACACGGAGGTCATGCCGTGACTCGGATTCGAACCGAGGTTGCTGCGGCCACAACGCAGAGTACTAACCACTATACGATCACGGCGTGCCACATACCAAGCGATGAGAACGGTCTGTAATGTCTGTCCTTTGACGTAAACTGATTTCGATCGTTGCGCTGCTTTGTTCTTGGAAATTGCAGGGATTCGTTTTCTCTCTTTCCTGCTCGATCATCGGTTTCCCCGCTCTTCCTCTCAATTCTGATCTGTTATGACAAAAGGGAACAAAATCAAACCAGACACCAATTCTCATCTCCCCGGATGCGGCACGTTCCTTCTGGGAAGTCTGGCTGTCCTCGTCCCCACCTCGCCGGCTTCTTTTCCAGCTCTTCGCACTCGTCCCTTTGGATCCACCTTCCCCATTAGCTGGTTCCGGCTCCCGCCCCACCGACCGCGGCCGAGCCGAGGGAAGGCAACACCAGCGGTGCAGACGGTCGGGTGAAGGCGGAGCAAAGAACCGAAAGAACCAGTACGGAGCCCACCCGGTGTCCAGCTTCCCCTCTGGGCCCCTCGGCTCCGGCCCGGGGCGTCTCTGGCGCGTTTCTGCCCTCGGAAATGTGTGTGGCTCCACCGGTCGTGGAAGCGGATGATTACCCATCGATGGGGATGAGAAGTATCTTACTCGAGCGTGTCTCTGTGGCGCCATGTTAGTGCCTTTGGCTGTTCACGGAAAGGTTGGTTGTTCTGAACACACCTTGGGAAAGCCTTCCCTGAAACACTGAAAAGCTGTGTGGTTCTTTCTACGCTGCGCAACCTTTCCGGGAAAGGCAAAAGGGCTCCTCTACTGCTACCCTCCTGTCCGGCGTCTCTGATGCACAGGAGGTTGGCTAGGCCACTGGGAGTCCAGAATTTCCTGAAGCAGTGAAACCAGTAACCATATTTCTTTACGCTTCTCCTTTACTGAGCATGTAACAAATCCACTGTTCTGTTTTTTAATCAGTTACATATTTCTATAGAGATTTATATTAAAAATCTTTTATTTTCCCCATACAGATACCATTTCTCTTTTCCTTCCTCCCTGTGCGTACATCCAGATTTCCATGTGGTGGTGCTCTTCCTGGAGGATTCCTTTAGCATTCCTTGTATAGTGGGTCTGCTGCTGCTGAAGTCTTTCAGCATTTGTATGTCTGTAATGGTCATTATTCACCTTCATATTGAAGGACTTTAAAGGTGGCTAGTGAATAGAATTCCACCTTGACTTTTTTGGCTTCTGTCCTTTGAAGAGGCTGCTCCACTGTCTTATAACTTCCATGCTTCTCTCTCCTCCTCTCTCTCTTTTTCGTCTTTATTAGATTTGTTACAATATGGCTTCTGCTTCATGTTTTTATTTTTATTATTATTATTTTTTGCCATGAGGCCTGTTGTGTCTTAGCTCTGCAACCAGGGATCCAACTCACACCAAGAAGGCAAAGTCTTAACCACTGGACCACCTGGGAAGTCCCTCACATCTATGCTTCTGATGAAATCTGACATGTGTACTTTTGTTTCTATATGTATCCGGTCTTTTTCCTCTGGTCCCTCGGGGACTGTATGCTTTCTCAATGGCTTTGAGCACTTTAATTATGATGCGACCAGATGTGTTTTTTCCGTGCTGTTGTGCTCATTCATTTTGTTCCTTTGGCTCCTTGGATCGGTGGGTTTATAATCTTTACTACGATTGGAATTATCTGACATTGTTCCTCCAAAGACTGTTTCTCGTCCCTGGGTATTTTCAGGAGCATCAGTCACCCATGTATCAGGTCTTTCAATGATGTGCTACCATTCAATGGGCAGTGCTAAAGAATGTTCAAAGTACTGGACGATTGTGCTCACTTCCCATGCTAGTAAGGTTATGCTCAAAATCCTTCAAGCTAGGCTTCAGCATTCAACTTGAATCGAGAAATTCCAGATGTACAAGCTGGGTTTAGAAAAGGCAGAGGAAGCAGAGATCGAATTGCAAACAGTTGCTGGATCATAGACAAAGCAAGGGAATTCCAGAAAAAAACATCTACTTCTGTTTCTTCCACTTCACTAAAGCCTTTGACTGTGTGGATCATAACAAACTGTGGAACACTCTAAAAGAGATGAGAGTACCAGACCATCTTACCTGTCTCCTGAGAAACCTGTATGCAGGTCAACAAGCAACAGTTAGAACCTTATACGGATCAACTGACTGGCTCAAAATTGAGAAAGGAGTACCTCTAGGCTGTTTACTGTCTCCCTGTTTATTTAACTTGTATGCAGAGCACATCAGGGGAAATGCCAGGCTGGAGGAGTTACAAGCTGGAATCAAGATTGCTGGGAGAAATATCAGCAACCTCAGGTATGCAGATGACACCACTCTAGTGGCTGAAAGCAAAGAGGAACTACAGAGCCTCTTGATGAGAGTGAAAGAGGAGAGTGAAAAAGCCAGCTTAAAACCCAATATTAAAAAAACTAAGACCATGGCGCCCAGCCCCATCACTTCATGGCAAATAGAAGGGGGAAATGTGGAAGCAGTGACAAATTTTCTGTGCTTGGGCTCTAAAATCACTGTGGATGGTGACTGCAGCCACGAAATTAGAAGACACCTGCTTCTTGGAAGGAAAGCTATGACAAACCTAGACAGTGTATTAAAAAGCAAAGACATCACTTTGCCCACAAAGGTCCATATAGTCAAAGCTGTGATCTTTCTTGTAGTCATGTACCAATGTGAGAGGTGGACGATAAAGAAGGCAGAAGGTTGAAGAACTGATGCTTTTGAACTGTGGTGCTAGAGAAGACTCTTGAAAGTCCCTTGGATGCTGAGGAGATCAAACCAGTCAATCCTAAAGGAAATCAACCCTGAAAACTCATTGGAAGGATGATGCTGAAACTCCAATACTTTGGCCACCTGATGAGAAGAGCAGACTCCTTGGAGAAGTCCCTGACGCTGGGAAAGTTTGAAGGCAGAAGGAGAAAAGGGCAACAGAGGATGAGATGGATGGCATCACCGACTCAACGAACACAAACTTGGGCAAACTCTGAGAGATACTGAGGGACTGGGAGGCCTGGAGTGCTGCAGTCAATGGAGTCACAAAGAGTCAAACGCAGGTTAGCAACGGAAAGACGACGACTATTCAATGACACTATGTTCATTAAAAGCATTTTATTTTGACAGTGAGTTTCCATTTGGATATTGTGAGCAGTTTTTCATTGCTTTGTGTTCCATAATCTTGTTTTTGTTGTTTTCTGCCATGTCTAATCTGCTCTTCAATCTGGTGAATTTATTGCATTGGATGTTATAGTTTTCAGCTCTAAAGTTTGATTTTTCTTGCCATTTTTGTATGTTCTATGTTTCTAATTAGCATTTTGGACATATGTATGCCATCATGATAACTGTTAAAGTCTTCTCTGCAGATTTTTACATTGTGTCCCTTCTGGTTCAATTTCATTCATTCATTCGTCTCCTCCTTACCTGTCATTTTCCTGCCTCTTTGCATGACTGGCATCCTTTGATTGGAGGCCAAGCATTGTCAGCATTTCCCATTTGGGGCACTGGCTATTTTGGTATTCTTACGAATCTTCTTGAGTTTTATCTGGGGTACATTTGAGTGACTTGTAAATGGTTTGATCCCTTTGGATCTTCCTTTCATGATTTTTTAGGTAGGTCAGTCTAGAGCTGCTTATTCCCAATACTGTAACAAGAGTTTTCTGAATGTTCTTCCCAATGGCCCATGAGTGAGGAGTAGTCCAGTCTGTCTGGGGGGATCGAATACAATTGCTTGTCCCGTGTGAGCACCAGGCATTGCACCAGGATCTTTTTAAAAGGTTCTTTCCTTGGCCTCAGGCACTTTCTTCATAAGATACCCCATCAGGACTCTGCTGAGTACTCGAGGGAGACCCTTTCATATCCCAGCATTCTCTCTCTCTCCCACTCTCTCTCATCACTGGACCTTTCTTCATGTTTCTTTCTTTTATTATTAACTTTTATTGAAGTATAGCTGTTTTACGATGTTGTGATAATAGCAAAGAGAATCAGCTATACATATATTCCCCTCTTTTTTTTGGATTTCCTTCTCATTTAGGTAACCACAGAGCATCCAGTATTTCCCTATACCACAGAGTAGGTTCCCGTTTGTTATTTACTGTATACATAGCATCAATAGCGTATACAGGCAAATCCTTAACTTTCCAGTTCCCCCCTTGATATCCATACCTTTGTTTTCTACATCTGTGCCTCTACTTCTTCTTTGCAAATAAGAATCACTGGATCTTTGTCCTGTGAACTCCAGCTGCCTTGCTCTTCACCAACACTCAGCTTCTTGAGTCCAGTGGATTGACCTCAAATCCTCCTCTTGGTGCCGAGCCTGGGAACTCACTGAAAGCAGGAAGCCGGGCCCATGGCAAGACTCATCTTGTTTGTTTGTCACCTCTCAGGGCTTGCTATCTTTTGCTGCCTGATTTCCAGTGTCTTAGAAGCTAGTATTTCATGTGTGTTGTTTTTTTTTTTTTTTTTTGGCTTTTTGTTCCTTTGAGAGTGGGACAAAGGTGGAGAGTGAGATTTAGGAAGGAGGGTTAATCTGATTTCTGTCACTGCACCTTTGCTAGAAACTGAAGGCATCTCTTTCTGTTCTTAGTTTTCCCTAAATAGATGTGCTAATTTATATTCCAATGTATTTTGCCGACTCAAGGAAAGAGTCTTTTTCTTCACGGTCTTGCCATCACAAGAAATTGTCAATACACCCATCTGTTACTCTAACAAAGGGATTTGTGCCCTACTGACTGAACTTAGCGGCAGGTACAACGAAAAGACAATGTGTGCATTTCCCAGAGATTGCACATATTCAGCAGCTAAACTTCCAAGCTGATTGGAAAGTATTCTAATAATTGTAACTGTTTTCAGTGGTGACCAAGTCATTGAGTCCAGACAAGACCAGCCAGAATGACTCTGGAGAGCCTCTTGCAGAGCAGCTTATGGATTACAGGAGTTAAAAAAAAAAAAAAAAAAAAAAGCCCACTGGTCCCAGACATTTACCCTCTTCCCTTCCCTTTATGATTTGCATTTTGGCTTTGGTTGGATGCACACAATCTAATGTGGGGTCTCCCTCCAACATACAGGTACATTTGCAAGCCCGAGACTCTCTGTATGATATCTCGACGGTACATGGCTACATCCAGAAAAATTATCTCATTTGAGACAAATTGTTGCAAGCTACAGAATCCTGCACCGGTAATACATCTTGTACAAACCTGGATCCTTAGAGTTCTTGGTTCTCCTTCCACCGATTCCTCAGTTGAAGCTCAGGAGGAAACAAGAGCTCTTTGGATTTTCCGTACTCAGTCGAGGATGTCTCTGGGTTCTAGGACATTTCTCTCTGCCCCTCTCTCACCCTCTTGGAGTGTGTGCCCTTCTGTCTCTCTCTGTCCCTTATACTCTAGGCTGCTGTGGATCTTACCCACTTTCTATCCTCCTCATCAGTTTTCTGCAAATGTGCATTAGGAGTCCTTCAGTCAGCAAGCACTTACTAGGTGCTCACCAGGTCCCAGGCCCTTCTCCAGGAAAACTGGCATCAGGAGCAAAGTCAAGGTCCCACTCCTTGGTGCATTCACACCAGGAGGCATCAAGAATAAGAATCTCACTCACACATACACACACACAGATACAATCACAGCAGGAGAACAACCTGTCATGTTCTCAGGTTCATCTGCCTGCCAGCACCTAAGGACCCCAGCAGTGGGTAAAAAAAAGAATTACATAGCACATGGAAAAATGGTGACTTGAGATCTAGAAGGCAGGTAACTAAGAATCAGGAATTTTTAACAAATAAATGAGTACCTCATGTAAACAACAGGTCCTTACTTCTCAGCTTAGAGAGTCCATGTGTTGTATGGACTCAAGTGACATTATGGTTACACTCAGGAATATCTCCTAAAGGTACCCACACATTCTCTTAAGCTGTTAACGTATAGCCCCTCTATATATAATCTATAAAAATATGGGCAGCATTATATTTAAACAGTGTTTTGTTATTTCTACCTTAAATATAATAGAAATTCTCCAGGCAAAGATTATACATTAATTCAACCAATTTAATGTCAGTCAAAGAACTTAAAGTTAATGATAGATCTTAAAATCATAAATTGAGCTGAATCGTGGCAGATAAATGCTACTTAGAAGTACATATTAGATGATAGCTAAAAACATTGACCCCAAATTGAAAGGGGAATAATTAAGTCACTATGATTTTGAGACTCAAAAGACTTAATCCTGATTTAAAAGATATTATAGGGCATATTTAATTTACTGGGACACATAATTTTAAACTTTATAAATAATAATAAATCTGAAAGTCACCTCTCAGAGCTTGCTATCTTTTGCTGCCTGATTTCCAGTGTCTTAGAAGCTAGTATTTCATGTGTGTTTTTTTTTTGGCTTTTTGTTCCTTTGAGAGTGGGACAAAGGTGGAGAGTGAGATTTAGGAAGGAGGGTTAATCTGATTTCTGTCACTGCACCTTTGCTAGAAACTGAAGGCATCTCTTTCTGTTCTTAGTTTTCCCTAAACAGATGTGCTAATTTATATTCCAATAATTCTAATAATTCTAAAATTATTAAAGCAGTGTGGTGCGTACCAGGAGTCATCTCTGGGAGCATGACAGGACAAACATTTTCTATGTAATTATACATCAGCTATTAGAATTCTCTAGCGTGTTAAAAGTATTCGAGATTCATCCTTATTATCAACTTGAATTTCATTCTTGTTTGTAGCATGGAGAGCACTAATTTATCTAAAGCTAAACCTTTTTTATATTCCTGAGTTACATTTCAGCAAAACAAAGTTAAAGGAAAAAAAAAAGACCGACGTGGTTGCTATTCACTGAGATAGAAACGGTGGTTCAGAACTCCGCTTTGGAGAGAGGCTGAATGACATATGTGTTGGAAAGCAGGGTGCCTCTGTGCTTGAATTCAGACTGGACCTGGGACTGGGTCAAGGCCAGAACACAAGACTAAGCATTATTGTCCTAGGGCAGCCACCCAACCGACAGCACCCACACAGCAGTTCTGGGAAGCTTTTGAGAATATTCCCCTCGCTTTGCAGCCTTTCCCATCTGGTTCTCTCATCCTCCAACCACAGGGAAGGATTCTTCACCTCTGTGTCCTGACAGAACACTTTATGCTCCCTGCAGGGCACCGGGAGCCAGGCAGGAGCCAAGGGGGCAGCTGTACTGCCTCGATGGGTTTCTAGCAAAGGAGCGTGGAAATCCCATGGACAGAGGAGCCTGGTGGGCTAGAGTCCAAGGGGTCGCAAAGAGTTGGACAAGACTGAGCCAGTGAGCACGAGCACCCGGCGGTTCCACCACTCAGACGGATCCAAAGCACACCTGAGTGCCCGCCAAAGCAACCCGCAGGAGGCCAGAGGGCAGAGGGCAGCCGGTGCCGCGGAGGGCGGAGGATGAAAGCCTAGACCGTCCTACAAGCGCAGGGCATGACTGGCCTGCACTTGAGAAAGGCCTGAATAAACCTCCATCTAGGTTAGCCTTGCAAAGATCCTCTCTACAGCGGCATTGGTGGTTCAGTGGTAGAATTCTCGCCTCCCACGCGGGAGACCCGGGTTCGATTCCCGGCCAATGCATTGTGGTTGTGTTCCTTTTGGTCCTCGCTGGTGCAATACAGGAGACCTGGGCTGGGAGATTCCCCTGGAGAAGGAAATGGCAACCTACTGCAGTATTCTTGCCTGGAATAATCGGTCCAAGGGATGGCAAAAAGTCCAAAAGGACTGAGCGACTAACACATGTATACCTTCTCTACATCCTACAGAGAGCGGATTCCAGGTGCCTGAAGGGCCAAGAGGGCCCTCTTCCGGACGGTTAAAGCTGTTCCGTGGCCTTGGAAGACAGGTCCCACAGAAGTTAGCTTTGAGAGGGAGGCCAAAGGAAAGGAACAATCCCGAGATATCGGCACGTTACTATCAAGTGATGTCATAACTCTTATCCAAAGAAAGAATGTGATGTTAACTGGGCACTTAGGTACAGAATATAGGATGTTCGTATTCTTGCAAACTTTTGGTATCTTACAAAAGCTTTTGGTTTGGGATTTTAATGAATTTTTGGAACGGAAGCCTCACGTTCTCTTTGAATGGAAATTCTGTGAAGTAAGACTCTGGGTTTACGACGCCAGGAGAAAAGAGTGGAGGCCAGAGCTGGCCAGCCCAGGCTGTTCATGGCATCTCAGCTCCAACAGCCAGCCTGAGGTCCAGGACCCTGAGGCCCGCACTCAGCGGCATTTAGAAACTCTGTGCAGAAATGTTCTGCACTGGACCTTTAAGCAAAATACAGTCCCGATCTGGGCAGGAAGAGAGAGACTCGTGAGCGTGCAGACGCTGGAAGAAAGAAAGATTTCCCTGACCGGGAATCGAACCCGGGCCGCGGCGGTGAAAGCGCCGAATCCTAGCCACTAGACCACCAGGGAGCCGTAGGGAACTAGGCTTGTTTAGCCTGTCCAGGTGAAAGGTGAGTGGAAGATGACCCTTCAGAAAGTCAGCAAGCTGGAAAGGCAACGTCGCAGCGGCCCAGGGCTGTGTGCAGCTGTGCAAGGGCTCCCAGCCCTGCCCTCGCGGCTCATCGCCCTTCACGTCTCGTTTCCTGGGCGTCGCTTTTGCTCTGGGGCAAGGACACAAAGTAGCGGACTGGGTCCCTCCTGGTCTAGCGGTAGCGCTGCGTGCTGCCGAGCCCAGGTCTTGCTCTCTTTGTGAACCTCGGTTTTCTCTGTCGTCAGGCTCGGTGACGAGTGGCGGGGTGGTGAGCGGATCCGTCCACCTCCAGATCTCCTAGCGCTGAATAAAGAGACTTGCAGGTGGTCACCGACTCTTCCTCCAGCTGCGTCCCCTGCCGCGCCCCGTGCCTTTCGCGCCTGTTGGTTTTGCCAATGAGAAGGCACATCTCCGGGAGGGGAAAAAGAAGGAGGAAGCCTGTTCCCGCCCGGTTTCGAACCGGGGACCTTTCGCGTGTGAGGCGAACGTGATAACCACTACACTACGGAAACGGGACAATCTCTACTCCTGAACACTGTATCCATGAAATCCCGAGGTCCCGCCACCACGAACCACACCACCCACTCTTCAGACTCCAAGAGGAACCTTGAAGCCCCAAGCTCTCTCAGGCAGGGAGACGGCGGCTCCCGAGGGCCCTGCTTTAGGGTTCCCCCTCTCCCCTGAAGTGAGGCCCCTCGGGCCCCCACAGGTGGCCTTCGGGGCCCCGCGCCCAACGCAGAATCCTCAGATCCTCGGCTGCGCACCCTGAGTTCAGGGGTCGCCCCCGCCGACTCCCCAGCTCCCGGCAGCCGCGGGAGGCGGGGACGGTGGGTGCGCCCGAGCCCCAGGTGACCCCGAAACCCAGCGGTGTGGAAGCCGCCCCTCCCGGGCTGCGGACCCGCGCCTCGGTGGTCCTCTTCTCGGCGCCGGCGATCAGCGCTCCGGGCTCTCAGGAATGACCGACGCTTCCGGTCCACCCGGGACGCGCCCTCCCCGCGGTTCCTTTGCACCTGACTCCTGTGCTCTTTCTCTGAAAGTCCGTTGGGCGCATCACTTCTCCGGTGTCCTCCTGGCAAAAGGGAGTCTCTTTGGTGTTGCCTAAAATGGCACCCCCCACCGTCCCTGGGTGGCCTCGAACCACCAACCTTTCGGTTAACAGCCGAACGCGCTAACCGATTGCGCCACAGAGACAGCGGTACAGGATTCTTTTGGACTCTCTCTGGAGTAGACCTACTTAACGCATTCCTAGGGTGAGCGCTCAGTTCCCTGGAGAAACGGTGCCATTTTCCTGCCCCCTACCCGCCACAGATGCCAGCACCCCGGGAGAAACCGCCATCTAGGCCTCGAACCTTCCGGGTTTGAACCGAAATAGATCCAAGGACAGCTGAACACCCGTTGGGCTCCCATGATGGCTCTTCCCGTTTCCTCGCCTACACCCAACGAATGAGTTTGCCCCCCCTGGCAAAGGCCTCCGGGGCCGAGGTTGGGCTTCGGCTTCCTGCGTCCACCAGGCGGTTTCCACCAGAGTGGGCTTCCCTGGGGGCTCAGACCGTAAGAATCCGCCTGAAATGCAGGACACCCGGGGTCAATCCCTGGTTTGGGAAGATCCCCTGGAGGAGGGCATGCAACCCACTCCAGTATTCTTGCCTGGAGAATCCCCAAGGGCCGAGAAACCTGGCGGGCTAAGTCCACGGGGTCGCAAAGAGTCGGACAGGACTTAGCGACTAAGCACATTGGTCGCGGGGATGGTCGCCCTGTGTCAGCACGCCCAGGACAGAGTCTGGCACTCGCTGGGACGCTCCAGGACTTGGATGAATACATTGTCGTCTTTAGCCCTTCGTCCCATGAAGACCCCTGAGAATGGAAATACGGAATAGTTTTCGAAGTGAACAGTCCTGTTTTATTTTATTTTTTAATTTTTTAAATATAAATTTATTCATTTCAATTGGAGGTTAATCGCTTTACAATATTGTATTGGTTTTGCCATACATCAACATGAATCCACCACAGGTATACTTGTGTTCCCCATCTTGAACCCCCCTCCCTCCTCCCTCCCCATACCATCCCTCTGGGTCGTCTCAGTGCTCCAGCCCCAAGCATCCAGTATCTTGCATTGAACCTGGACTGGCGATTCGTTTCATATATGATATTATACATGTTTCAATGCCATTCTCCCAAATCATCCCACCCTCTTCCTCTCCCACAGAGTCCAAAAGACTGTTCTATACATCTGTGTCTCTTTTGCTATCTCGCATACAGGGTTATCGTTACCATCTTTCTAAATTCCATATATATGCGTTAGTATACTGTATGGGTGTTTTTCTTTCTGGCTTACTTCACTCTGTATAATCGGCTCCAGTTTCATCCACCTCATTAGAACTGATTCAAATGTATTCTTTTTAATGGCTGCGTAATACTCCATTGTGTATATGTACCACAGCTTTCTTATCCATTCATCTGCTGTTGGACATCTAGGTTGCTTCCATGTCCTAGCTATTATAAACAGTGCTGCGATGAACACTGGGGTACACGTGGCTCTTTCACTTCTGGTTTCCTCGGTGTGTATGCCCAGCAGTGGGATTGCTGGGTCATAAGGCAGTTCTATTTCCAGTTTTTAAAGGAATCGCCACACTGTTCTCCATAGTACCTGTACTAGTTTGCATTCCCACCAACAGTGCAAGAGGGTTCCCTTTTCTCCACACCCTCTCCAGCATTTATTGCTTGTAGACTTTTGGATCGCAGCCATTCTGATTGGCGCGAAATGGTACCTCATTGTGGTTTTGATTTGCATTTCTCTGATAATGAGTGATGGTGAGCATCTTTTCATGTGTTTGTTAGCCATCTGTATGTCTTCTTTGGAGAAATGTCGGTTTAGTTCTTTGGCCCATTTTTTTTTGATTGGGTCGTTTATTTTTCTGGAGTTGAGCTCCAGGAGTTGCTTGTATATTTTTGAGATTAGTTGTTTGTCAGTTGCTTCATTTGCTATTATTTTCTCCCGTTCTGAAGGCTGTCTTTTCACCTCGCCTAGAGTTTCCTTTGTTGTGCAGAAGCTTTTAAGTTTAATTAGGTCCCATTTGTTTATTTTTGCTTTTATTTCCAATATTCTGGGAGGTGGGTCATAGAGGATCCTGCTGTGATTTATGTCGGAGAGTGTTTTGCCTATGTTCTCCTCTAGGAGTTTTATAGTTTCTGGTCTTACGTTTAGATCTTTAATCCACTTTGAGTTCAGTTTTGTGTATGGTGTTAGAAAGTGTTCTAGTTTCATTCTTTTACACGTGGTTGACCAGTTTTCCCAGCACCACTTGTTAAAGAGATTGTCTTTAATCCGTTGTATATTCTTGCCTCCTTTGTCAAAGAGAAGGTGTCCATAGGTGTGTGGATTTATCTCTGGGTTTTCTATTTTGTCCCATTGATCTATGTTTCTGTCTTTGTGCCAGTACCATATTGTCTTGAGGACTGCGGCTTTGTAGTAGAGCCTGAAGTCAGGCAGGTTGATTCCTCCAGTTCTGTTCTTCTTTCTCAAGATTGCTTTGGCTATTCGAGGTTTTTTGTATTTCCATACAAACTGTGAAGTTATTTGTTCTAGCTCTGTGGAAAAGTACCGTTGGTAGCTTGATAGGGATTGCATTGAATCTATAAATTACTTTGGGTAGTATGCTCATTTTCACTATATTGATTCTTCCAATCCATGAACATGGTATATTTCTCCATCTATTAGTGTCCTCTTTGATTTCTTTCACCAGTGTTTTACAGTTTTCTATATATAGGTCTTTAGTTTCTTTAGGTAGATATATTCCTAAGTATTTTATTCTTTTTATTGCAATGGTGAATGGAATTGTTTCCTTAATTTCTCTTTCTATTTTCGCATTATTAGGGTATAGGAATGCAAGGGATTTCTGTGTGTTGATTTTATATCCTGCAACTTTACTATATCCATTGATTAGCTCTAGTAATTTTCTGGTGGAGTCTTTAGGGTTTTCTATGGAGAGGATCATGTCATCTGCAAACACTGAGAGTTTTGCTTCTTCTTTTCCAATTTGGATTCCCTTTATTTCTTTTTCTGCTCTGATTGCTGTGGCCAAAACTTCCAAAACTGTGTTGAATAGTAATGGTGAAAGTGGGCACCCTTGTCTTGTTCCTGACTTTAGGGGAAATGCTTTCAATTTTTCACCACTGAGGATAATGTTTGGCGTGGGTTTGTCAAAAATGGGCTTGTCATATGTAGCTTGTATTAGGTTGAGGTATGTTCCTTCTATTCCTGCTTTCTGGAGAGTTTTTATCATAAATGGATGTTGAATTTTGTCAAAGGCTTTCTCTGCATCTATTGAGATAATCATATGGCTTTTATTTTTCAATTTGTTAATGTGGTGTATTACATTGATTGGTTTGCGGATATTGAAGGATCCTCGCATCCCTGGGATAAAGCCCACTTGGTCGCGGTGTATGGTCTTTTTAATGTGTTGTTGGATTCTGATTGCTAGAATTTTGTTAAGGATTTTTGTATCTATGTTCATCAGTGATATTGGCCTGTAGTTTTCTTTTTTGTGTGGCATCTTTGTCAGGTTTTGGTATTAGGGTGATGCTGGCCTCATAGAATGAGTTTGGAAGTTTACCTTCCTCTGCAATTTTCTGGAAGAGTTTGAGTAGGTTTTAAACGCCTTTATCCCGGTTTTTGGATTTCGCAGCGCCCCATTGGGTGGGCAACGGAAAGGTCTCCGGAGCACTGCCTGCCGGGTGGAGCGCCCAGCTGGGTAGGCTGCGTTCTGTGGGGTCCACCTGGGAGCGGGAAAGGGCGAAAACCAAGCGGGGAAGGCGGGTTTGTGGGGAGGTCATTGAGACCTCCCAGGAGACTTGGGCCAGGATCCCTAGAGGTGAACATTGCTTCAGTCCGGTAGTAGAGTGGGGAAGGAGGGAGAGGGCTGGCAGACCCAAGAATGAAGGAGGCAAAAGGAGAGGGGAGGAAGGAGAGAATAAAAGAATTTGTGCTTCTACCCTTCCCTCCTCCCTCTCTTGCCTTCTCGCCTCTTCTTGGTCTTCTCCCCATCCCTACAGCTGAGAAATCTTGACACACCCCCTTTTGAGAAGAAAGACCCAACTAAGCTGTGCTCACGTGCACAAATTCTGGGTTGTAAAAATAGTGCTGTCCTTATGTGCCCTTAGGGGCTTCCCTGCCGGTTCGGACGGTAGAGCATCCGTCTGCAATGCGGGAGACCCAGGTTTGATCCCTGCATCGGGAAGATCTCCTGGAGAAGGAAATGACAACCCACTTACTCCAGTATTCTTGCCTGGAAAATTCCATGGATGGAGGCGCCTGGTGGGCTACGGTCCATGGGGTCCCAGAGAGTCACACAGGGCTGAGCGACTTCACTTTATGTGGCCTTCGACAAATTAAAGAAAACTTCTTGTGTTTCCCTTCTTGCTGCTGTAAAAATGGGAGCAATGAGAGCATTTTACTTCATTCTGTTGTTGTCAGGTGTGCCTGTGTTTAGAAACTACTGGATCTAATGTCAAAAGCAGAGAAATCATAAATATTGTCATTATCCTCAGAATCTTTTGACAAACCCTTACCCTTATTTATTTCACCTTGAATTAGCTTGCTGCTTCTAGATTTTGAGTAAACAGAATCAAGACAAAGTTTCCCATGATTGCTCTTGCAGTTTGCTCTGCTGTAGCTCGGCCGCCCTTCATCGCCAGTTCTCTGCTTGCAGGTCAGGGACCGATGTGCAGGCTGGAGGAAATGGGAAGAAAACACACCTCCACCCATCCCAGTTCTAACCTCACCTGATTCTGTCCTTGCCCCTTGTGAGAGCCCGGTTCTCCAGGTTTCCTGGCCATTCTGTGATCTCTCAACATACTTTCCAGGGATTTCTTTTTTTTTTTTTTTCTTTTTCTTTTTCTTTTTTTTTGTTTTGTGTTTTGAGTCACACCAATGACTTTTACTTAGTGGAAGAAGGGTTGGTGAAGATGTGTGGGTGGCTCTTTAAATATCTCTCTTTACATTTTCAAGAATAACTTTATTCTATTAAAATACCTTTTATTCTTTCTATTCCCCTAAAAGGGCAACAGAGCAGATCATACTCTGAAAAGCAGGTGGGGTATGATGCAAGCTGTCTTGGGGAGCAGCTGAATCAACCACCCACCTGAGTCACTCAGCATCTGCAGACTCTCTTACAGGTACCGTTCCTGGGCCTGTTGACTTGGGACTCAAAAAACACAGCAGCGTCGGTAGTCGTGGTGTGGAAGCAAAGGGTTATTTGAGCGCTTTTTCAGACAGGGTGGGCAGGTACGCTTCTCCACGGTCTTCCTTCCTAGAGCTCCTTTTTTCCTCCACTTTCTTGCAAGACCTCACTTCCAGAAACTGGCCTTCTCTCTCATTTCTCTCCTTTCTGCTCTCAGGTCCCAAAGAGACGGAACGTTTGGTTCTAAAGCACAGTTGCTGTTCAAAGGAGTCTGAAAATGACTGAATTTTGGAATGGGATCTTCCTTTCGATTCCAATGGCTCCTTGAATGACCCATCTCCTGAGCACTTTCTGTGATCCCACACATTGAAATCCCTGGTCCTCGTAAGAATACCTTCTAGGATGGCTGGCAGATGACATTCTGGGAAGCACAGGAAGTGGGCAGGGCAGGGAGCTTTTCCTGTAACTGGCCTCTCGTGATCCACGGTGGTCCCAGAGTCCTCGCTCATCCTCCTCTATCCAGCCGTGACCCCAGAAGCTGCTCATCCATTTGGCAAAAGACACATCATCATCATCATCATCATCTTTGTGCTCCATGTAAAGGCGCTTCAGAATATCCAAGGCCTGTCCCTAAATAGGTCTTGGAGGAAGTACCTGGCATGCCTTGAGGGGTCCCATGGGTAGGTCAAGGCAGAGTGCAGATGGAGAAGAGCAGGGCAGGAAAGATGGGAACTCTGGGTCTTCTCATTTCTACCCACTCATTTCGATGTCATCGCTCTCGTAATTGGTGCAGAAGGGGAGTCGCAGGGACCCGGTTCAAGCTGTTTCAACTGGAGCCAACCTAGATTTCCACCGAGTCTGATTTCTGCCATCTGCCGTTGCCCTCAATAACCTCAAATTCTTCCAAACTAAAATCTGGCGATGGTAGAGCTAAGAAGACTGGTGATATCGGGCTATCTTCCGCTTTTGGCTCTTTCCTCCCACATTTTTAAAAGTCCTTCCAACCCGATGGTTCCCCAGGACAGGCGCACAGACAGCCGAGCTAATGGCCGCAGGGCTCTAAGCAGCGCCAACGTGGTGCTAACGAGAAAACCCAGGGATTTCTTTTCTTCCTATATCAGTCAGAGTCCATTTCAGGTCCTTGTACCCATAAACCTTGACCCTTCTTCATGTTCTCCCGGTGGAGCACTTTGTGCTGTTCTTTACCACTCAACATCTTGAGTTTCCAAGAAGTTCCATCTTCTCACCGTGGAGCTGTGAACTTCCTCCTCATAACAAGAGCCTCCCGCCTCCCCTTCGCCTCCTTCCTCCTTGAGTCAATCTCTGTCCAGTCTCTGGAGACAAAATACATCTCCAGGCAACACTGGGCTTCTTTCTGACTCTGTTTTTTGGCTGGCTGAAAACAGGTGCTATTTTTTTCTGTTCTGTGTATCGGATTAGGGAAGAAACAGTTTTAGGATACTATGCAGAAGTAAAGATTATCACTCTGAGCCATGATAGGATTTATATCTATTCTACATGTAAATATTTAGTCTGGTGGTATTTTGTGTTCATAAATACTGTCTATACTTAAGACAACTTGGATGTACATCCTCTATGATTCAGCAATCAGTGCTCTTGGGTACCTTGATGTTTGTACGCCTTTTTTTAAACTGCAATTTCTGGGTTTGATATGTTAAGAAATGGGGGAGAAACTGACTTGACCGACCTGACCAAAGAGTCTGCGACTGCCTAAGTGTCAGAGCCGTGCCTCATGTCCTCCACCACATGCGGTTGATCTTCAGTCACCCCAGGTGAGTATGGGGCTTTCCTGGTGGGCCAGCAGGTAAAGAATCTGCCTGCAATGCAACAGACCCGGGTTAAGTCTCTGATTTCAGAAGATCCCCTGGAGAAGGGAATGGCCACCCACTCCAGTATTCTTGCCTGGAGAATCTCTTGGACAGTGGAGCCCGGCAGGCTACCGTCTGTGGGGTCGCAAAGAGATGGACGCGACTGAGCGACCTTGACTTCACTTTTAGGTGAGTATAGCTGGTTTGTCTGACTGTTGTATGTAAATAGTTATTCTTACTTACATGGTAAATCTAAAAAATAGACGCTTGTTGTGAGAATAACTTACCCCTCTCCAAATCAGAAATATATGAAGAAGAAGAGTTCTCCTGCCTCCATTCCCACTCCACCGCTGACACACTTTGTACGTTACGTGTAACAGGTGGTGGCCGCTTAGGAGTGTGATCAGCGCTGTGAGAAAACTAAGGGACCCAGGAAACCCCGCCTCCTGCCCTGACAACCTTCTGCCCTCTCTGGGCTAAGGGAAAAGGGTGAAGGCAAAGAAAAGGAAAATAACACTCTTATTTGCAGAAATTTTACCTCAGGATGGGACACTCTGGTTAACCTAGGCAGACTGTGCGGTTGGTGATGGAGAGCTAAGGGGGGTCCTCCCTGGCACAAAACCCAAAGTGGATTTCACCTCATTTT
>NW_024070212.1:20083796-20100515 GCF_014754425.2 Oryx dammah
TAAATTTCTTGTCAAGCATTTTTACGGTTTGTGTTCCTCTTTGACTGGTAGGATATCCTGTGGAGCCAGGAAGGCTTCAGTTCAAATTCCTGCTTTCAAATCCCACTCACTGACTGACTTGACAAGTTACTTCACCTTTCTATGTCTCAGGTTCCTCATATGTGAAATGAGGATGATGACATGATGCAAGCCTTTGGAAAAGATTAAGTGAGTAAACCCATTTAAAACTTGTAGACCACGCCTGGGCACTTGGCACTTTGCATGTCTTCACCGGCTGTAAGCTCTTGCATTTTGGGAGCAACACTGCATAAAGATTGGGTGTGATTTTATTTGTTACTGACACTTTTCAGTGACTGTGAACCTTCCTAGAGAGACGAAAGCAGTGACCTCCTGGGCTGAGAGGATCTGCCAGTTTGTTTACTACCTCATGGGATCAGCCCATCAAAGGGGGAATAATGGTCCAACTGCTTGCTTCGAGAATGCCCCCCCCCCAAAAAATTTTTTTTTTACGTTTTTACAGTGGAAAACATTCCTACACGTGACACTAGACCCAGAATTTTAAAAGCCTGGCACATATAATTACATAAAAATTTAAGTTGGACACACAAGCAGTGAGTTTTACTCATATAATAGAGTATGTGGTAATATATGTACATATATATTATATACAGTTATATATATATAGAGAGAGAGTCAGTTACATATGCCCCAAAACTTGTTATGGGAGACAGTGGACCCTGATCCCATCCCACATTTCTTTTTTTCCAAGAATAAACATTTTCAGGTCAGGTAACCAACTGTTTGGCTATTTATCTCCTTATCTCTAAATAAATATTGACGCTCCGATTTTCCAGTTTCCCACCTCAGGCCCTGCAGACCGGCCTGCAAAGGGGAAAAGTGGAGTGTGTGCGGTTCCCTGCCCGCCGGTCATCCCCAAGGCAGCCGCCAGGACTTCCACTCACCTGCAGACTCGCACAGCCCACCTCACCGCTCCGCACGGAACCCGCGAAGGAAACTTGGCCAGGACAAATGCCAGGCCAGTAGCTTTGCGACTGAGGGTGAACCGGGGTCCCGGACACGTCAGTAAAGGGTGGGAACTGCTCCAGAGTGAGGCGCTCGCTCTGGTCGCCCCAACTCAGCGACCGGCCCCGCCGCGGTACCCGCCCGCTCCTCTCCCTTCCAGTCTCTTTCTCCCTTCTGGCTCATCCTCTCTTCTCTCCTGCCCCTGCCCTTCCTTCCTCGGATCTTTTCGCCGGCTTCACACCTTTCTTTTCCCGTCCTCCAAAGACAGCTGCGTCATTGAGTCCTTTGTAACCGCCGAAAGTTCCAAAATATAAGCGTCAGAGGGGTGCTCCTTAGCACCGCGAAGGGAGCACTTTCACTGGCTTTTCAAGTCCATCACGGGCCCCATCCATATTTTTCTCCCGAGCAGTAGAGGACACAAGTGGGGTGTCTTCTCGGTGGAGCAGGGTGCCGGCAGGACGAAGGGGGCCCGGCCGGGGGTGCGGACTCCGAGCGGCTCGTCTCCTCCTCGGCCCCCGAGCAGCCTGGCCGGGCGGCCGTGGGTCAGGGACCTGGGGTCTCCCCAGACGCCGGAATCCGCCACCCGCGCTCCTCTTTCGGGCTGAGCTTGGGACCAGAGGACGCGATTTCCAGGAGTCAAGGTTCAAATCTTGGCCGAACAGCGACTTTGCGTGCCCAGCGGAGACTTAGGAGCGAGAAACTCTGAATAAAATCATAATAAACTGGGACAAGATCAATTAATATTCGGAATGATAGAGAACCTGAATAAAACAGAGTTCATCCCAGTCAGGTCTGGAACCTTCCACCCGAAAGCTGCCATCCTGGCTGATCAGCGACATCGCAGCCCCTCCCCGCCGCCATTTACGCTCCGGGACAACCGTGCAGTTACAAGGCGTGCGGTGTGAAACCCGCTCGCGGGGCAGGACTCGGTGGGCGCAGCCTCTGCCTTTTACCCCCGAGACCCAGGGGACCCGACGAGGGGGCGGCACCGGCTGGGTCGCTGCGCCCCTGGCCGGGGGCGGGCAGGAGAGGCGCCGGCCCTCCGACAACGCCCCCGGTCCCGGTCGGTCCCACACCTGTCCGCAGGGTCCGTGTGAGCCACGCCGCTCGGGGGCGCGGGAGCCGGAAAGCAGGTCCTATGAGGGGAGTAAAACGTGTCCTTCTTGTAATTAAACAGAAAGGTCCCACCGAGATTTGAACTCGGATCGCTGGATTCAGAGTCCAGAGTGCTCACCATTACACCATGGAACCCCTCTGAAAGCCAACTTCTTTCCATCGCCAGAGAAGGGTACCTGCTTCTTTAGGCTCCATACTCCCCACCCATAATCTCAGGGAAGCTCTTCCAAGGAGCCGACAAGATCTGAATACGGATGACCCGCTTTGGTGTTCATGCCTCTTTGATTTCTCTCTGCTCCTCTCCTTTGACTGACATCTCTCAGTTCACTGGCACCTCAGAAAATGAAGTAAACGCTCCACTCTCGGTTTCCGGTCAGGGAAGGGCCCCTTACGTCACCCTCATCAACCGCATATTCTGCCTCGGTTTGCCAGAGTGTCCCATGCTGAGGTAAAATTTCTGCAAATGAGAGTGTTATTTTCCTTTCCTTTGCCTTCACCCTCTCCCCAGAGCCCAGAGAGGGCAGGTGATCGTCAGGGCAGGAGGTGGGATCTCCTGGGTTCCCTGGCTTTCTTGTAGCACCAATTACACTCCAAAGCCACCACCACCGCCTCTTACGTGTAGTATATAAAGTGTGTGGAGTGGAAATGGAGGCAGGAGAACTCTCCTTTTCTTCTCCATACAGTTCTGATTTTGGGGGGTAAGTTTTTCTCCCAAAATTTGTCAGGTTTACAGTATAAGGAAAGAGGAACATTTACACAAAACCCTCAGACAAACCAGGCCGAAAGCACCTGGGGTGGCTCAAAATCAACCACGTGTCGTGGAGCCCACGACGAGGCAGGGCTCTGACACTTAGGCAGTCACAGATTCTTGTCAGAGCTTGGTCACGTCAGTTTCATTCCAAAGTCTTAACATACCCAGAAATTGCACGATTTTAAAAAGAAAAGTGTACACATATTTAGAAGGTATGTATCCAAGTTGTCTTACAGTGTAGACAGTATTTATGCACACAAAATACCACCACACTAAATATTTACATGTATAATAAGTGTACATCCACATGATGTCTCAAAGTAATAATGTTTACTTCTTCACTCTATCCCAGAGCCATTTCTTCCCTCAACCAATACACAGAACAGGAAAAAACAGCATCTGAAGAAGAGAGCTGCAGCCCAAAGAAAGGAGTCGGAAAGGTGGCCAGTGTTGCCTGGAGACACGTATTTGGTTCCCAGAGACTGGAACAGAGGTTGACACAGGACGGAGGAGACAAAGGGGAGGCTCCTCTTAGGAGGAGGAAGCTCACAGCTCCGGGATGAAAAGATGAAACTTCCTTTTGGAAAATCAAGAAGCTGAAGGGTAACTAACAACACAAAGTGCTCCTCCAGGAGCCCTTGAAGGTGGGTCAAAGTTTATGAGTGCAAGGACCAGTAATGGTCTCTGGCTGATATAGAAGAAATGCACAGAAAGTATGTTCACAGATCACAGAATGGCCAGGCTCTCACAAGGGGCAGGGAGAAAAATCAAATGAGGTTAGAACTGCAATGGGTGGAGAGAGACAGTCTTTGAGGGACGAAGGCTGGGTGTTGGATCTGAGAGCTAAGGAGCTGGTGGGGATGTGGTGGGAGCTGCCTGTGCTGGGGGCCAGTGAACAGAACTACCCTGGGGACGTAACTCCTCCTCCTTCCGCTCCTCCACTGCTGCTTCCCTCTCGCTGGTCCTCCCGCTCTATCCTGGTCCTCCCTATGTACAGCTCCACCTCGCTCTCTTCTCCCCTTCTTCCTCGCTCTCTTTCTCCTCATCCCCCCTTTGCAGCCCCTTCCCCTCCCATTCCGCCCTGTCTTTCTGGGCCTCCTTCTTCTGTCGCTAGCGCTCCTCCACCACCTCCGGTTTCCACAGTTAGGAGGAGGATGCGGGAATATTTCCCACCATCCCAGGAAGCACGAATACCTTGCTCTCTGGGCAGGACACTCTGAGGGTCTCTGGGAGACTGAGTGAGGAGGCCCTCAAGTTGTTCTCGGCGAGGGGACACAAGAGCGACCGCCCCCAGATCCCTGCCCTCCTGGAGCTCCCTTGAAACCAAAGAAGGCAGTGGGAGGACCCCACCGGTCCCAGAGGCCTCT
Organism: Oryx dammah; assembly: GCF_014754425.2. Taxonomy (NCBI): domain Eukaryota; kingdom Metazoa; phylum Chordata; class Mammalia; order Artiodactyla; family Bovidae; genus Oryx; species Oryx dammah. The sequence continues at coordinate 20,088,054 of NW_024070212.1, forward strand.
CCAAAGGGTGCGCAAAGGCTCATTTTCCCCACCGCTCTGTACTCTTCCCATTTCCTCCAACCTGCACATGGGTCCCCGTCTAGCAAGCAGAGAACTGGCGATGAAGGGGGTGGTCTGGCCACAGCGGAGCCAACCGCAAGAGCAATCAGTTTACAGAAATTTCTAGAGGCAGAAGGCGACTTTCAGGTGAAATAAATAAAGATCGTGGTTGTCAAAAGATTCAGAGGATTATGGTAATAGTATTTATGATTTTGCGTGTCTACTCCATACAGAGTATTTATGATCAATAGCATTATTGATCCAGTAGTTTCTAAACCGAGGCACATCTGACAACAGCAGCATGAAGAAGAATGCTCTTATTGCTCCCATTTTGCACAAGAGAGTAGGGAGGTACCCAAAGTTTTCTTTATTTCTTCAAGGCCACACAGGGCAGAACCATTTTTACAACCCAGAGCTTGTGCTCCTGAGCACAGATTCGTTGGGTCTTTCTTCTCAGATGTGGCTGTGTCAACATTTCTCAGTTGGAGGGATGGGAAGAAGAGCAAGAAGAAGAGAGAAGGCAAGAGAAGGAGCAGGGACCCGTGGAAGCACAAATTCTTTGATCCTCCGCTCCCTGGCCTTCCCCTCTCAGCTTTCCCCTCCCCTCCTCGCCTTGCCTCCTGCTTTCCCGCGGGCACCAGCTCTTTCCCTCCTTTCCCACCCTGTTACCGGACTGGGACAATGCTCCTCTCTCGGGATCCCTGCCCAAGATCCTGGCAGGTCTCAATGCCTTCCTCCCAAACCTACCTTCCCCGCTTGGCTTTCACTTCCCGCCCTTTCCCGCTCCCACGTGGACCCCACAGAACGCAGCCTACCCAGCTGGGCACAGCCGGAGGGAGCACCCGAGACCTTTCCGTTGCCCGCCTCACGGGATGCTGCGAAATCTAGCAACCGGCATAAAGGCATTTAAAAAGAACTTTTCGCTCTTCGAAAACTTTTCCGTATTTCCATTCTCAGGGGTCTTAATGGGACGAAGGGCTAAAGACGACAATGTATATTCATCCAAGTCCTAGAGCGTCCCGGTGAGTGCCAGACCCTGTCCTGGGCGTGCGGACGCGGGGCGACCTCTGTCCTGGTGGAAATCGCCTGGTGGACCCAGGAAACCTAAGCACAACCTCGGCCCCGGAGGCCTTTGCCAGGGTGGGCAAACTCTCACTCATTGAGTGTAGGCGAGGATACGAGAAGAGCTATCATGGGAGCCCACCGGGTGTTCAGCGGTCCTTGGATCTCGTTCGGTTCAGGCCCGGAGGGTCCGAAACCTGGATCCCGGTATCTCTGAGGGCGCTGGTATCTGTGGCGGGTAGGGGGCAAGGACGTGGCGCCGTATCCCTGGGGGCAGGGGACTTACTTACCCTGGGAATGAGTACGTGTCTACTCCATACAGAGTCCAGAAAAGGCCTGTACTGCTGTCTCTGTGGCGCAATCGGTTAGCGCGTTCGGCTGTTAACCGAAAGGTTGGTGGTTCGAGCCCACCCAGGGACGGTGGGGTGAGATTTTAGAGACCACCAAAGAGACTCCCTTTTGCCAAGAGGATACCGGAGAAGTGCTGCGGCGAGCCGGCTTGCGGAGAAAGAGCACAGGAGTCAGGTGCAAAGGAGCAGCGGGGAGGGCGGGCCCCGGGTGGATTGGAAGCGTCGGTCATTCCTGAGAGCCCAGAGCGCTGACCGCCGGCCCCGTGAAAAGGCCCACCGAGGCGCGGGTCCGCAGGGGCGGAGGGACGGCGGCCACACGGCTGGGCTGCGGGGTCTCCTGGGCCTCGGGCGCACCCCCCGCCCCCTGCGGCTTCCAGGAGCTGGGGAGTCGGCGGGGGGCGACCCCTGCGATGGGGTGCGGAGCTGAGGGTCTGACGACTCTGCGCTGGGTGCAGGAACCCGAAGGCAGCCTGTGGGGGCCCGAGGGTCCTCACTTGAGGGGAGATGAGGAACCCTAAAGCAGAGCCCTCGGGAGCCGCCGTCTCCGTGCCTGAGAGAGCTCGGGGCTTCAAGGTTCCTGCCTGAGTGTTAGAAACTGGTGGTCTAGATACTGATGGCGGGACCTCGGGTTTTCATGGATAGAGTGTTAAGCGGTACCCGTTGTCCTGTTTCCGTAGTGTAGTGGTTATCACGTTCGCCTCACACGCGAAAGGTCCCCGGTTCGAAACCGGGCGGAAACAGACCGCTTATTTTCTTCCCACCCTACCTTCCTCCACCGAGATTTGTTTTCTGATTGGCAAAACCAAAAGGTTCCAAAGGCTCGGGGTGAAGCAGAGGACGCAGCTGTAGGAGGAGCTGGTGACCACCTGGAAGTCTACTCAGCACTAGGAAGCAGCCCTCCTTTCTCTGCTCCGAGTCCCTGTGAGTCCAGGCCCAGTTCATGCCGGGGGCGGGGCGGGGCGGGGAGGGGGGAGGGGGGAGGGGCGGGCAAGGATAAGACTGACTTCGAGTCACCCTTAGGTCCGGATACCCACTCGGCTCCCTGTCGGGCCCCTGGGTCTCTTCCACGTGTTCACAGATTGTCTCTGAAAACCACGGAGTTCATTCCCGTGACGCTCACTCGCTTTCCCCCACCTCGGAACACCAGAGGAGCAGTTTTATCTCCCTGGTAGAAGAAAAGAGACCGCACCAAGGTCTCACCGTGGGCTCCAGCCAAAGACACGGAAGTGAAGAATTTAAGGCTCCACGAACTGAGCCGGTCGCGGAGGGAAAGGAACCGGTACCCGCGCGGTCGTCAGGAGAGGCCCCAGAGCCAGGTCAGAGATCTGGAGGTAGACGGATCCGCTCATCACTCGCTGAAAGCCAAGTCGGCGCCTGACTCAAGGGCAAACCCGAGGTTCACAAAGAGAGCATGACCTTGGGCTCGGCAGCACACAGCGCTAGAGCTGGACCAGGAGGGAGCCAACCGGATAGTTTGTGACCTGGTCTCAGAACGAGAAGCGTCGCCCAGGAACGGGGATTTGAAGGGCTGGGAGCCTTGCACAGCTGCATACAGCCATGGGGGCGCTGGGACGTTTCCTTTCCTGTTCTCTGCATCTCTGGTTTCATCTTTCCACCTTCAGTTTTCACCTGGACAGCCAAGTCCCTTTTCCTGCGCGGTTCCCTGGTGGTCTAGTGGCTAGGATTCGGCGCTTTCACCGCCGCGGCCCGGGTTCGATTCCCGGTCAGGGAAAGCTCTTTTCTTCTCCACTCCTCGGAGTCTTCCTGTCCAGATCAGAGTTGTCTTGTGCTTCAAGGTCCAGTGCAGAAGAGCGTCTGCACTGAGTCCCGGCCTCAGGGTCCTTGACATCAGGCAGGCTGGAGGAGACTCCCCGGATGCAGTGAACAGCCTGGGCTGCCCAGCTCTCCTCTCCACTCTTTTCTCTCTGCTTGTTAGAAACCCAGAGTCCTCCTTACAGAGTTTTCATCCAAAGAGAATCAGGGACTCGAGTTCCAAAGATTCATTCAAAACCAAACCCCAAACCCTCCAAAACATACATCCAAGTTACAAGAATAGTAACATCGTGTATTCTGTACTCAGCTGCACAGTTCACATTTTCCCACATTTGCTTTGTCACTCTCTCCATGGAAACCTGAAATCCATTCTCTTTAGGATGCAGAGAAGCTTCCGGGGGAGTTTGGTTCGGATCTCCAGGAAGTGCAGGCCAGGCACGCTCTGCGCTTGTAGGAATACCCCACCACCCCACCCCACCCACCCCACCCACCCCCGGGACCGTCTGCTATCCGGACTCCTCGGGGTCGTCTTGGTGGACAGTGGGGTCTTGGGTCAGCCTGAGCGCTAGAACCACCGACCTCGGGAAGACCCATGGGGAAGTGCAGCTGCCCCTTTGGCTCTTGCCTGGCTCTCTGTGCCCAGAACACAAAGGGGAAGGCTTCTTTCCTCTGGTGGGAGGATGAGTGGGCCAGGTGCGAGATGCATCAGAGGCAGGGGGAGTATTCTCGAGAGCTTTCCGGAATTGTCTGCTTGGGTGGCTGTCCTAGGATAATGGTGCTTGGCGTAGTCTTCTCCTGGCCTTGACCCAGTCTCAGGTCCAGTGTGATTCACCGTTCTCATCTTTCCGTTTTCCCGAGGCTTTGGAACCGGCACCGTTTCTCTGCGGAGCAGGAGGCACGTCTTGGGAATTCTTGTCTCCAGCACAAAGAGTCGAGGGACCCCGTGTGGTGCTGTCTCTGTGGCGCAATCGGTTAGCGCGTTCGGCTGTTAACCGGAAGGTTGGTGGTTCGAGCCCACCCAGGGACGGGAGGTCGAGGTTTTAGAACCCATTCAAGGTTTTCCGTGCTGACGACCATTCAAGCGGTTCCACGCCGATTCTTACCTGGACATTGGCTCACACAAAAATATGCTCTCCTGCATTCGGGGTCCTAGTCACCTCCGGACTGCTGCCAGTCTGGGCCACCTCACCTTTCCAGCCCTATACTCCGCAAGTGCAAGTGCATTCCTATTCACTCATACTTGCCTAAGGCAGGACCTCCTGAGAGAGATCAAGGGATCCAGTTTCTGGTGGGGTCAAGTCTTTATTCTGCCAAGTACATAGACTTAGACAAGTAAGTTATACTTTATGTGCCCCGGGTTTTTCACCTGTAGAAGGAGGCCAGCACTTAGCAAGTGTTCTGTCAATAATGTTATCAGTGAACCCACCGTCATCATTAGCCTCTGCGTTATTTTTTAGAAAGGCATTTCCTACATGGTTCATGTATTATTTGGTCTCGTGGTTTTATGATGACAGATACGCTGCAACCATCGTTATTGTACTCACGCTTCTGACCATTTGTGCAGGTATTTCTTTCCACAGTGTAGAAACCTGGAAGTGCAGTTGCTACCTTTAGTGTTTATATGCTTCTTAAGTTGGTAAATCCTGCAAATTTGCCTTCCACAGAAGTGGGACTGAGTCGTATTTCAAATTATTTTCCAGTCCTTCAGTGTCCCTTTCTTCAATTACTTTGGCAACACAACAATCTTTCTATACATCTCTCTATGATTCTCTTAACTAACAAAGGGAGCAGTGGCCTCCTGACCCAACTAGGGGGAAAAGACAATAGAGGGACGCTGTGGCATTACACAGAGGTACCCTACTGCTTATGGTGGAGAGCTAGTCACTGACCACTTTTAAAGTCCTCCAGTAACTGTCCATTGTTTTGTCCGGTGACCTGGTCAACCGGGTCCCGAGAAGACGGCCAGGATGACCTCTTTCTGCCGAGCAACTTATCCAAAGAGAAAACTCTCACTGATCCCAGAGCCTTTTTCCTTCTCCCCTTTCTTCTTTTATTTACAAACTTTGGTTACACTTTTAACTTGAGGGAAAAAAATGTGATGCCTGTCCCTCCTCCTATAAAGTGGGGTGTTACCATGGAACACCCCATTTACTCTATTCCTTGACAGTTTTTTTGGTTTGGTTATTTTTTGGAAGAGTCGGACACGACCGAGCGACTGAACTGAACTGAACTGAACTGATAAAAGTTAGCCCATCGCATGGGCTAACTCACATGTCGTAAGAGCCCACGGAATCCTGCCCCTCACAGGCTCCTGCTTCAGACCTGGACCCTTAGAGCTATTGGCTCCAGTTTGCACTGTTCTTCTATTAAATCTTATATGCAGAGACTGTGCGTTTTGACGTTTTTGTACCGTGTGGTTTGGGGACAAACAATGTTCTCTCTCTGATTTGATCATCACTGATAAGAGGGCGCTCGCTAGTGGTAAAGAACCTGCCCGCCATTGCGGAAGATGTAAGTTACATGGTGTTCGATCCCTGCGTCAGGAAGATCCCCTGGAGTAGGGCACAGCAACCCACTCCAGTATTCTTGCCTGGAGAATCCCATCCGACAGAGGAGCCTGGCAGGATACCGTCCATAGGGTTGCACGGGGTCTGGACACGACTGAAGGAATTCGGCGCGCATACGCGCAATTTCTCCTATCAGTGTGGGAATCTGGTCACATTTTAGGAAGTAAACTCCTGGGGATAATCCACATTGAGTGGTGGCTGACAGGGGTCCGTTCCCTGTGAGGTAGAAGATGACAGTTACGCTGGACCATGAGGCTTTGTTCATTGCTGCTTGTCTTGATGATTCTGGTATTTCCTGGGATGTGACACGGCCCCAGTGAGAAGTCGTCCACTTCTCCTCTTTCCACTGTTTGGTCAAATCCACGTGGGCCCAGTCTGTCCTAGTCAAGCGCTGCACAAGTGTCGTATCTACAGTACGGATGATCTTACTATGCAATCGTTCCCTCATGAGAAACTCAAGATTAATAAAAGAGATTAACACAGGAAGGATACTGAATTTTTAGCATGGAACAGACAGTTTCTTTCACTGGTATATGAAAGTTTCTAAATAGCTGAAAACATTCAACAAGTGAGGTAAGGACTGTTGAAATCAGACTACAGAATGCGGAGGAAAAGACATTTATATCTTTGCAAAGAAGCAATGAAGTCAGCAACGTGAGCACTTCTGACAACCCTGCAAATCAAGATTGAATACTTCCAGAACTATAAGCAAGTTCAGCCCTCAAGAAAAAGGAACGACTAGCAACGACTTCAAGCACAGTTTTATACACTGGGGACTCATAAGTGTATCACAGAATTCCTATTTTCCTCAGTGAGATTCCTCCAATACCGCTTAATTGTATTCCATTTTGTTTCCCACACTGGCAAGTGTTGTTAATAAACATCATTGACTCTGCTTTCACCATAAATAAGGCTCGCTAATTTCTAAAAAAATTTATTTTATTTATTTTTGGCTGCCCTGTATTAGTTGCTTTGTGGGGGTTCTCTCTAGCTGGAGTGTGCAGGCTTCTCGTTGCGGTGGCTTCTCCTGTTTCAGAGCACAGAGTCTAGGTGCATGGGCTTCAGTAGTGGCAGCACACAGGCTTGGTAGCGGTGGCTCGAGGGTTTTACTTGCTCTGCGGCGTGTGGAATCCTCCCAGACCAGGGATCGGACCTGTTTCCCCTCCACTGGCAGCAGGCAGATTCCTATCCACCGTACCCCCAGGGCAGTCAAGCAAGGCCCACTGCTTTGATGTATTTTTTCCCCCTGTTTAAATACATTTTCTCAGAAACAAGTCAATACACTTTCTCTCACGCTGGGGAGAACAGACAAGTTAGGCCTCTCAAAATTTAAAGGTGTCAGTCCTCTTAAGGAAAGTGATAATCAGTTCCATAAATGTAAAATTAAAAAATGAAGAATTTCTGGGGAAAATACGCTACTGTTTATGCTTCCATGTGGTATTCATATAAGGAAAATTTTGTTGCTAAATTTGTGACAAGGAAAAAAAAAAAAGATTTAACTGTAGATTGAGTAAATGGTCTTGATTACTTGGAACAGCAACCATGAAGGAATGAAACCGATAACAGATTATTCTTAATACTTTTAAACAACTTAAATAATTTACATAATGGCCTTCAAAACGTTTACTCTTTTTTGTTTTTTTTAACGGAAGCGACTCAGAAAAATTACATTGTTTTTCTCATTTTGGTCTAACACCGACTCTATATGTATTTTCAGGTTATCTTATAAAGGTGTAGAAAATAACGGTGGTATAATGGTTTAGTATTTAAGTCTTGGGTTTATTTAGGTTGAAAATTGTAAATCTGAATTACGTTGGACTTCCTAAGTTTCCCATGCTGGTTGTACTGCTCAGATAAGCCAACATAGCCAATGAGTACTTAAACTTCTAAAAGTTTAACTTTATGTCTTGAAGTATATTGAATATACTAATATCTTTAAAGGGGAATGAATAGCTACAATTCTAGACACCAGAGGACTCAATCATTCCCCCTACAATATTTGGCGTATATTTTTAGGTGTCCGGTAATATATGATTCCATATATACACCAATATATGATTCCAACATTCTCATGTTCCAACATGTGTCTGCTTAAATGACAGATTCATGATCTATAGTTAACTTTAATCCTTTGACTATATTAAATTGATTTAATGAATGAATCATCTTTCGTTGGCTGCAAGTTTGTTCTCTCTTTGTCCTTCCCGTTTGCCCTAATTTCCTGGTAGATTGGCTGACAGCAGAAATACCGCTTTAGTTGGGGAACGCTGTTGTTGTTTACAGATATTTCTCTATCGTGTTCGTATATGGCTGACGCCGGGCATATTACTACGTGTTCCGCCGACGAAAGTCCGGTGCCGTGGTTTGTTGTTTTTAGTGCTCTGACACGTCAGAATCATAACCTTAATGTTGTGCGCTGCACAGCTTCTCAAACTTTTTCGAAGCGTCACCTTATTTCTTATTAGGCATCCATTTTTTTGCATGGCACTTGCTTTCTATCATAGCAACTACCAAAATCCAGCTTTGCAGAGATATGATATCATAGTAAAGAGTGTAAGATAGTCTAATGTTGGCAGACTTTACTATGTAGATTACACCTCAATAAACTCAAGAAAGAAAAGTAAAAAGGCAAACGATACCAAAATTTCACAGGATGGAGAGCACTGTAAATTCTTTTTCATTTCTAAAAGGAGTGTTGTTAGTAAGGTCAACAAAGTTGGAGAGGAATTTGGCAGCATCAGCTAAGGGTCGTACATACACTATCACGTGCCGTGGCCCAGAAATCGTACTTTTATCTCTGCTATATATGTGACCTCTGCTGTCCAATGCGACAGGTACAAGTCACAGGTAACTACTGAACACTTGTAGTGTTTCTAGTGTCACACGTGGTGATGATGAGGTGTTTTTTTTTTTTAACGCAGTCAGTCTCACAAACTTTTTAAATAGGTTGTAATTGAAAACTTTAAATTCCAGGTGACTGGTGTAATGCTAATAAAGGGAAACCTCACTAAAATTGAGTCAGGAGACCAGAAGTGGGAGCTCTCGTGGATTACCACTCAAGTTCAAATACAGGAAGAATTGTCAATCATAGACCTAAACAGAAGAATCATCAATAGGAAAGAACAATCAGTTATAGGCCCGGACAGAAAAAGATGTACCTTGTATCTCCTGCAAGATATCAGCAACTCGGCCAATGAGAAACTGTCACCACCCTGATCTTTCACTTTTCGCCAGTGTCCTTTGGTTCAAAACAAGTCCTCTCAGCTTCTTTCTCTTTCTCTCCCGAAGAACATTCCTTCTTCTCCTTTGTGTGCAATTTGCCTATGCTTTTGCCGTAGTTTGCTTGTCCTGCTTTGTGATTCCCCTGCTATTTCTGAATCGACCCATTTTGTTGGGGAGAAAATCCTAAAAGTTTTATTCTAAAGGTCAACCCTGGCATTATTTTATTGGAATGGGCCGCCCTAGAGAAATGTGTATGTCCTTGAAAAGTCATACAAGCAAATTTCAGAATATCCTCAACTGGATAAGTATACTGAGATATATTCTTCCAAGGAACACACACAGAGACAAAGAACTACCTGAAAACTATGGTTAAATCTCATAGACGTTACGCTGAGTGAAAGAAGCCAGGCCCAATACCCCTCCTTCCCAGAAAAACAAACCCAGTTCTTCGGAGGGGTGTGTGTGTATGTGATTACTCTGAGCTCTTTCATGGACCTCATGAGGAGGCCTTTTGTGGTCTGGTGATTCATCATACCTTAGATCCTTGGTGATGCTTCACCAGTTATTCAGGTTGGTGTACACCGGTAATCGTTTTGGAAGCGTATGCTCTTTGAACTTTACACATGTTATTCCTCATTTTGTCAAACATTTACAACCACTTGGTTATGGCTAATGTGATGGTGATACTTATTCTTTTCTTTTGGCCTGGGCTGGGAAGCAAAGTAAACGCGAAATATTTATTGGGCTATTTTTTGCTGTCCTCAGACTTTTGGCTTTCCTTCACTATCAGATAGCCGATTACTTATTTACATGCTGCTCACAATCATTATCTTAAGTTGACCTTCAACTGTTAATACTGTGTGAAAGAGAAAATGTAGTGTTATTTTAAGAATAATTAATTATAATAATTCTGTTTAAGAATCTGCCGACCGATGCAGGGACACAGGTTTCATCTCTTGTAAGGGAATGTTCCATGTGTTGGGTGCCACACCTACGGAGCCCGCTAGCCTAGAGCCTGTGCCCTGTAGCAAGAGACATTACCGCAAAGAGAAGCCGGAGCGTTGCAACTACGGAGTAGCCCCTGATTGCCGCAACCAGAGAGACGCCTATGCGCAGCAGCGAGACCCAGCAGTCAAAAATAAAATAAATAAATAATTACGGAAGAAAAAAATAATTATAAGCCAAGGAAAAGGGTGGTATGTGAAACTGAGAAATCCTGATGAGGAAAGTAGTTCCATTAGGCTTAGCTATCTCAGAGGTGTCAAAGGGAGGACTCTGGCAGGTATGACACACGGAAATTTGCCACATTCATTTCACAACTAAACATTCAAGACGTTTTGGAGCATCCACACATAGCCAAAAATATTTACCTGATTAGTCATCTTCACCGGATCAACCAGTCCAGACTGGCGGCTTGATGGCTTTCAGCTTATCTATTTATCAAGGGTTCTTAGGAGACCCGGGTTCGATTCCTGGGTGGGGGAGATCCCCTGGAGAAGGAAATGGCAACCCTCTCCAGTATTCTTGCCTGGAGAATCCCATGGACAGAGGAGCCTGGCAGGCTACAGTCCATGGGGTCACAAGAGTCAGACACGACTTAGTGACTAAACCACCCCCTTAGCCTTCCTTAATCAATAGAAATTGATAAGAGGACAGACTAGAAACTCAGGTAAGGCTTTATTGGGATCCCTGCTGCAGCAAAACAAGTAACAGGTTCCCTTGTTTGCCCTGGGGGTGGGGGGTGGGGAGGGGTGGTGTGCTGGTTCCTTCCACAGGGTGAGGATAGGGGTGGGTGGAGGGGTCAGGCTATAGGACTGGCTCAGGTGGTTTGCCTGCGTGTTTCCTGGTGTCGTGTGCAGGGGGAATGTACAGTACCCTGCTTTTGCTCCGGGGACCCTGTTTTTGGCACCAGCTCTTCAGAGATGACAGTTGGGATTTTGGTATTTTTGTATCTTGTTGTCCACAATTTCCACCAAGGGCATACATGCAGTTATTTTTTGTCCCCTATTGTTTCTTTGTATTTTGTTGCTGGAGAAGACATTTGGATCTCAAGAACACAGCAGTGAGTGGTGGCCTGAAGCAAGATCTCTGTTGCCTGTCCAAGAATTGGACCAGGGTAGCCTGTGTGAAAACCAGGAATCCTAGCCACCAGTCCATCAAGAGCTAGGGCTAGAAGCAAAGTTGGCCTGACTAGTGCCTTCACTGAAAACTGAATTTCTTAAAGCGACGAAAGCTGAAAAGACAGGTACAAAGTTTATTATTAGAGCCACAGCACAAGTTGGAGAGCACACAGATACACAGTTTATTTAAGACAGAAGCAAGGCAGAGATATACACTCAGAGAGGAAGGGTGTGTGTGTCCTCCTTCACGAGAAGGAGTGCATCAGAGAGGTGATTCAAATCACTTTCTTCCGGGTCTCTGTTTACCTTTGGATGAGTATCTCATTCCTTTTTCCACACCTGACCTGTCCTTGGGCTCTTCCTGACGTGCATGTGCATCTTTTTGCCAAGAAGGATTGTAGCGCAGAGGCCTGCTGCTGCTGCTGCTGCTGCTGCTGCGTCACTTCAGTCGTGTCCGACTCTGTGCGACCCCACCGGGCTCCCCCATCCCTGGGATTCTCTAGGCAAGAATACTGGAGTGGCTTGCCATTTCCTTCTCCAATGCATGAAAGTGAAAAGTCACAGTGCAGTCGCTCAGTCGTGTCCGACAGCGCAGAGGCCTAGGGGGAGGTTAACGCCACCTACTAAGGGGTGGCTCCGTCTACCTCCTCTTTGACCCAGGAAAAAGCTTTGTGCGCATGGATAGTCTGCAAAGATCTCCTTGACCTCAAAAATACGAAATATGTGCTCTCTTTATTTCTATCCAAGCGGGACTCAGCTCTTCCTTGCTCCTCCTTGATATCCTTATCTTAAAGAAGCTTTAAAAAAATTTTTTTTTTTTTTTTAGGTACATGGGATATTTAGTTGGAGAAGGCAATGGCAACCCACTCCAGTGTTCTTGCCTGGAGCATCCCAGGGACGGGGGAGCCTGGTGGGCTGCCGTCTGTGGGGTCGCACAGAGTCAGACACGACTGAAGCGACTTAGCAGCAGTAGCAGCAGATATTTAGTTGCAGCATGAAAACTCTTAGTTGTCCCAGGTGGGATCTAGTTCCTTGACCAGGGATCCAGCTCCGGCCCCAGGCATTGGGAAGTGTGGAGTCTTAGCCAGTGGCCCACTAGGGAAGCCCCTGTCCTTAGTCTGGAGTATCTGTCCACAGGAGACAGATTCCAGCTGCTCAGCGTGGGGCGCATGGAATTTCTGCCTCAGTTTGTCCGGGTGCAAACATTTGCAGCAAAGGGTCCCAGGTCCCAGCCTGTCTCAATAAGACAGAGGATACAGACAGGTGTTAAAATCTGTTCAGAGTCAAAACCACACCTGAAGCTGGAAATAACATGAATGCAATTTCTGA
>NW_024070212.1:20101015-20122871 GCF_014754425.2 Oryx dammah
TGCACCCATTGGATTCCATGGGCAAGAAAGACCTGGAAATGCTGGTTGCCAGGGACACAGATCAAGCACACAGATCAGGGGCAAAAGGTAAACAGGAAACCAGGAAGGGTGGAGAATATTTAGCCCAAGTGTAATGAGCCCAACATCTGGGGGGCCTCCTTTTAGTCTTGGTGCCACCACTTACTTTCCCTTTGACCTTGGGTCAACTCCAATTTGCTAGGCCAATTTTGCAAGTGTCATATGAAAGAAATAATAAGAACTTCATAAAACTGTTGTGTAGATTAAATGAGATAATCAAATAATACAGCTGGTAGAGCATGTGGCTAATATTAAGGCTGTTCCGGTAGTAAACAATCAAAGATAAGCTGGTACTTCAATCTTTTGTAACATTTGAATACATTTTTAAAACATTTCAATAAATTTTGTCTTTATGAATTTATTCATAATCTGTGAATGATTTCACATTCACAAAATAAATTTGTGAATTTATAAAATATTTTTAAATGGAATTTATAAATCATATGCCCATAAAAGGAACTTTCTAATATCAGCTTTGTTCATAATGGTTTCCAAATTGAAAACCATTCAAATGTCCATCACGAAGTGAATATATATGATTGTGACAGAGTCACTCAAAGGAATACTACTCTTCAATAAAATGAAACAAGTTCCTGATAGATGGCAACGATATGGATTAAAACATCACCCTGAGTGATGAAAAGAATATATACTCTGTGGATCCACTTATGCAAATTACTAGATGAGGCAAACTAATCCCTAGTGAAAAGAACTAGATCATTGAGTACCTAGGACAGGGAGTGACAGGGAATTGACTGCAAAGGGGCTCAAGAGGATATTTTGGAGTGCTGGAGATGTTCTTGAACAGGGTAGTGGTTCCATGGGTACGTTCAGTTGTCAAAAGTCATCAAACTTGAAATGGATAAGTTGCATTATTTTTATTAATCCTTAAGAAATTTGATTTTTAAAAAGTAATGAGAAGAATCATTCCAAATTTTAATAACTTAATTCAGATATAATCATTATTATTATTAGCATTAGAGGGTTCTTTTAGAAATGTATATCTCTTAAGGTAAACAATTTGACTGAAAGTTCAACAGTTTCTTCATTTTGGTATTTTTTCATTAAATATATGCACTGGAATGTGAAGTTAAGTGGGCCTTAAAAAGCATCACTACAAACAAAGCTAGTGGAGGTGATGGAATTCCAGTTGAGCTATTTCAAATCCTGAAAGATGATGCTGTCAAAGTGCTGCACTCAATATGCCAGCAAATTTGGAAAACTCAGCAGTGGCCACAGGACTAGAAAAGGTCAGTTTTCATTCCAATCCCAAAGAAAGGCAATGCGAAAGAATGTTCAAACTACCACACAATTGCACTCATCTCACATGCTGGTAAAGTAATGCTCAAAATTCTCCAAGCCAGGCTTCAACGATACATGAACTGTGAACTCCCTGATGTTCAAGCTGGTTTTAGCAAAGGCAGGGGAACCAGAGATCAAATTGCCAACATCCGCTGGATCATGGAAAAAGCAAGAGAGTTCCAGAAAAACATCTATTTCTGCTTTGACTATGCCAAAGCCTTTGACTGTGTGGATCATAATAAACTGTGGGAAATTCTGAAAGAGATGGGAATACCAGACCACCTGACCTGCCTCTTGAGAAATCTGTATGCAGGCCAGGAAGCAACAGTTAGAGCTGGACATGGAACAACAGACTGGTTCCAAATAGGAAAAGAAGTACGTCAAGGCTGTATATTGTTACCCTGCTTATTTAACTTCTATGCAGAGTACATCATGAGAAACACTGGACTGGAAGAAACACAAGCTGGAATCAAGATTGCCAGGAGAAATATCAATAACCTCAGATATGCAGATAACACCACACTTATGGCAGAAAGTGAAGAGGAACTCAAAAGCCTCTTGATGAAAGTGAAAGTGGAGAGCGAAAAAGTTGGCTTAAAGCTCAACATTCAGAAAACGAAGATCATGGCATCTGGTCCCATCACTTCATGGGAAATAGGTGGGGAAACAGTGGAAAACAGTGTCAGACTTTATGACTGCAGCCATGAAATTAAAAGATGCTTACTCCTTGGAAGAAAAGTTATGACCAACCTAGACAGCATATTCAAAAGCAGAGACATTGCTTTGCCGACTAAGGTCCGTCTAGTCAAGGCTATGGTTTTTCCAGTAGTCATGTATGGATGTGAGAGTTGGACTGTGAAGAAAGCTGAGCGCCGAAGAATTGATGCTTTTGAACTGTGGTGTTGGAGAAGATTCCTGAGAGCCCCTTGGACTGCAAGGAGATCCAACCAGTCCATTCTGAAGGAGATCAGCCCTGGGATTTCTTTGGAAGGAATGATGCTAAAGCTGAAACTCCAGTACTTTGGCCACCTCATGTGAAGAGTTGACTCATTGAAAAGACTCTGATGCTGGGAGGGATTGGGGGCAGGAGGAGAAGGGGACGACAGAGTATGAGATGGCTGGATGGCATCACTGACTCGGTGGACATGAATCTGAGTGAACTCCAGGAGATGGTGATGGACAGGGAGGCCTGGCGTGCTGCGATTCATGGGGTTGCAAAGAGTCGGACACGACTGAGCGACTGAACTGAACTGATTAAATTGAAATACTTTATTTTTTTTAAATTAATTAATTTATTTGTTTTTAATTTTTACTTTACAATTCTGTGAAATACTTTAAAATAGGAATAGAACCTATAAGAACTCAATCATATAAAAGCATATTTATATATATTCTTCTCTCTATTGATATACCTAAATGACTCCATCAGAATTTACCTACATTAACAGAAGTTACTTTTGAATTTAAGATGTTTCAAAATTTTACATATTTGTATTTTGTGCATTGTCTGAAATTTTAAAAATAAACCTATATAGTTTAGGGGCTTCCCAGGTGATACTAATGGTAAAGAACCCACCTGCCAGTGCAAGAGACACAAGAGATGTGGGGTCTATCCCTGGTTCAGGAAGATTCCATGGAGGAGGGCAGAGCTACCCACTCCATATTCTTGCCTGGAATCCTCTCATGGTCAGAGGAGCCTGGCAGACTACAGTCATTGGGGTCCAAAAGAGTCAGAAAGGACTGAAATGACTTAGTATGAACCCATGCACCTTTTGCTACAACTTAGAATAATTTAACAATAGATTTGAAGGAAAACATGCAAAGATGATAACAGTAGTTCCTTCCAGGAAGTGGGGCTATGGATGACTGCTTATTTTCTTCTTTAGATATATTTAATATTTTTAATTTAAAAAATTAATGACCTGGAAGTGAAAGAACAGAAGAGCTATGGAAGAGGTATTAGAAAGGTGAGAGGAAAGGATAAAAGGGAGGGAAAATCTAGTTCTTGCAGAAGGTGTGTTTAAGTTGGGGATTCAAGGAGAGCAGCTCTTGGAATAAGAAAGGTATTTGCCAGGCAAGTGGGTCATGAGGATACTGCAGTTTTATTTGTGTTACGTAACTCCTCCTTGGTGTTTTGTCAAAGAAATATACAGTCTTAAATTTCTTGCCAAACATTTTTACCATTTGTGTTCCTCTTTGATGGGCACCATATCCTGTGGAGCCAGGCAGGCTTCCAGTTCAAAATGCTGATTTCAGATTCCCACTCACTGATTGAGTGACTAGACAAGTTACTTAACCTTCCATGTCTCAGATTTCTCATATGTGAAATGAGGATGATGATATGATAGAAGTCTGTTGAAAGAATAAAGTGAGTACACTCATGTAAAACTTGTAGACCATGCCTGGGCACATGGCACTTTGCATGTCATCATTGAGTGTAAGATCTTGCATTTTGGCACTGCACTGCATAAATTCTGGGTGTGGTTTTAAGTTACTGATATCTTACAGTGGCAGTGGTAGCCTCCTGGGCTAGTGGGATCTGCCACTTTACTAGTTCATCTGATCAGCTCATCAAAAGAACAGTAGTCCAATTCCTTGCTTCAAAAATCCCCCAATTAAAAAAAATAATAATAAGGTTTTACAGTGGAAAACCTTCTTACACATGACTCAAGACCCAGAATTTTATATAAGGTATATATTTATTTATGACTATGTAAAAATTTAAAGTTAAAATATAAGCAATACACCTTACTGTGTATATATGTGTGTATACACACACACATGTGAATGATACCAAATTACATATACCCCAAAGAGCACTCCACTGGCCCCAGTCAGGTTCCCACTCCCACTCCTCCATCAACATATCCACTTTCACTGACTGCTTGGCTATTGATCTCCTTATCTCTAAATAAATATTGATATTGGCACTCAGATTTTCCAGTTTCCCACCCAGACCCTGAAGACCAGCCTGCAAAGGGGAAAGTGAATTTGTGTGTTTCCTTGCCCACCAGTCATCTCTAAGGTAGCCCATAGGTCTTGCATTCACCTGCAGACCCACACCGCCCACCTCACCCTTCCTCATGGAACAGGCAAAGGAAAATGCCAGAACAAATGCCAGGCCAGCAGTTTTTTAATTTGGGGTGAACAGGATTCCTGAACACCTCACTCAAGGGTGGGCGCGGCTCCTGAGTGAGGCGCTGCGATGCCCCAACCCAGCGATGGCTCCCACCGCTGTACCAGCCCGCTCCTCTCCTTTCCAGTCCCTTTCTCTCTTCTGGCTCATTCTCTGTTCTCTCCTGCTCCTGTCCTTCCTCGGATGTTTTCGCCGGCCTCACACCTTTCTTTTCCCGAAGTCCAAAGACAAGTAAACCCTTTAACTGTGTGGATCACGACAAACTGATCTCTTTCCAGCTGCAGCCACACGGACCACACGCACTAAACCGCTGCCCCGAAGCACAAATGGTCGGATGAAGGGATAGCAAACACCAAGAACCAGCAGCTTCCTTCGGGGGCCCCTCGGCTCAAGTTCGGGGCGTCTCTTGGGAGCAACGCGCGGCGGGGGCGCTCAGGTGACCTTCTGCCCTAGGAACATCTCGGCTTCCCCACGAGAATGAAAAGGCTGAGCGGACTCCTTCTCTCTAGCTGTCTGGAGAAACGCCGTGCTACGGACACACTGTTAGGCGGAAACTGCATACTGCGAAACACAGGTGGCTCTGCCTAGGTCCCTAAGTATGCCTGCTTTCGGTGCGAGGGAGGAATAAACTTTTCTCAGGTCTCTGTGGCACAATCGGTTAGCGCGCTCGGCTGTTAACCGAAAGGCTGGTGGTCAGAGCCCACCCAGGGAAGGGACTTGTTTCACTATTTTAGAATGTAAACGATGTACGATTGCTTCTAGTCTGGGCATCCTCTGCCAAGCTCCACTACTACCCTACTCCACTGTGTCTTGTACACACACACACAGAAGGACGTACGACCAGATAGTACCTGATCCGCAGAGAGGATCTCTGCAGAAAAACAGGTTGACTGGGAATCCTAGAATTCATGAAAAAGTAGGCTCATCATCATCATCCTGTAAACTCCTTTTACCAATGAAGTTTCTTCCACTGTTAGTAGTAGTCTCTATTTAACTTTTTCCATATATTTTTCTGAATAATTTTGTTCTATTCTTTTCCTCCGTTTTTCATTCATTGAATCATAGAAATAGCAAGAGAAGTCCAGAAAGACATCTATTTCTGTTTCATTGACTCCGCTATAGCCTTTGTTTGGGTCACAACAAATTGTGGAAAATTCTTCAAGAGATGGGAATAGCAGACCACCTCACTTGCCTCCTGAAAAACCTGTATGCAGGTCAAGGAGAGATGAAACCAGTCAGGAAAGGAAAGCAACCCTGAATATTCAGTGGAAGGACTGACGGTGAAGCTGAAGTTCCAAGCTTCACTCCACGCAGCAGGCCTTCATTTTGTGTTTAAAATATGAATCTAAAAGCTTGCGAGAAAGAGGCGTTGTTTCCGCCCGGTTTCGAACCGGGGACCTTTCGCGTGTTAGGCGAACGTGATTACCACTACACTACGGAAACCACACGGCCGTTTGTGTCTAGTAACATATTCAAAAATTTCATGTTTGAACACACCTGCCCTTCAAATTTCAAAGGAAGAGGACTCTGGAAACACAGGCAATCCATCAAGCAAAGATCTGCAGTTCCTGAAATGGGCTGATTTAGAGTTCCACGCCTCTCCAGGAGCGAGGTTCCTGTGTGCCAGCTGTGCGCCCAAGCGCAGAGGTCGCCCCCGCTGAGTCTTCAGTTTTCAGGAGCCCTAGCAGCCAGGGGAGTTAGGTGAGTCTGATCTCCAGGCGGCCCGACGTCCTGCAAGGTCGACGCAGCCCTTCCAGGCTGCGAATGAGCGTTTTAGAGTTCCTTTTCAGCGGGCAGTGAGCTCGATGCTTTAAATTCCACTCGTGAAACGAATGACACGCCCTCTCCTCTGACCTGCCCTCCCCTCTGCTCCGATGCGCCTGACCCGTGCGCTCTCTCACAGCCCTTTCACAGCACCTCTTCTACGGCGCCGTCCGGTACTGGGCGGGACTGGGGGCAGGGGTTCCTCAGGAACCACTGAGATAATACAAGACTTGCATCACATTTTCACGTTTAGCAGGAAGTGCAGCAAAGGCTGAGCCTCAGGTCATTTATTGAATTCGTTTGCCGACCTGGCCCCGCATAAAGCCGTGGAGGAGCCAGGGGCGGTCCACGCAGATCTGATGATCTTCATTCCTTTCTCATCAAACTTGAGATTATTCTTAAAGGACAGCTTTGCTTTACATTTTACAATGTCTGAAACGTCTTTTGTTTGCCTTTTATAATTTTCCAGTTCAACATTTCATGGAGAGTGAATTTTAACAGAGAGGTAAATGTGGTTTTCTCAGAAAGCAGGTGTCTTGAAGAGTTTTCTTGTTCACCTCACAGCAGGCAGAGTTTCTTTTCGCTGAAAGACTTTAATGCAATGTTGTCTGTGTGTCTGTCTGTCTCTGGTTTCCTTCAGAAATAAAGCTTCTCAAGTTTAGGGATGTATGTGCCATTTTCACCAGCAGTGGCTTTTCTCCTTTTCTTAGTGCGGCGGTCACTGTGTTTCCTTCCCGCCTGAGGTTCAGGGGCTCAAAACCTAGGAAGGCGCACCCAGGGTGCGCACCGGCCCCGAGGATCGCCGGGCTCCGACTGATTCCGCGCGCGGTCTGGAGGTCTGAGTCCCCAAAGAGGCGGACTTGAAAATAGCTTTAGAGCAGAACGTTTCATGAGATTTCCCCTTGCTTTCCTCCTGTGCAGGTCCTAGTTTTCACCTCCCACGTCCAGATAGAGGAGCGGGTTCGTCGTCTTTCTGTAGCGTCCGGCGTGCTGCCGTCCTACTTGGACCGGACGAGGATGCGGTGGTCCTCTCGGTCAGGGTGGATGCACAGCGGGCGCCCGAGGGACCACAGACACACAGCGCCCTGCAGCACCAGGGGAAGGGGCGGGGATCCAGAGTCGGCGATTGGAGCGCCCGATCCATCCCCTGCCCCCGCAGAAATGCCCAGAAGAGAGACGCAGCCCAAGACAGCAGCACCGGCTGCCTGACACCTCGATCAGAAGTTCAGCCTCATCCTAGGCCGGTCAAAGTAAGCGCCGCACAGGTCGTGGGGGAAGACCTGCAATCCAGGTGTGGTGAGAGGTCAAGCTCTCTTCCCGAACCTATTTCCTGGTGAACGGGGCCACTTGGTTCTCAGCCGGTGAAGAGCGTGTCAATCTACTCCCTGAACTCTGTCCTGACTCCGGGGCCTCCCCTGATAATGGCAGGAGGACCAACTGCTTTTCCTAGGCGACCAGCTGAATCTGCAGAGCCTGACCCTCCTCACCCTTGGGTCTTTGGCTCGAGCCCTGGGGGAGAGTTGAATTCATTCCCTTTTGTTCTCGGACCTCAAATCTGTTTGTCCCACAGGTGGGCCAGGCTGATGGAAAGCTAAGTTTCCTCACAAGAGATGAAATTCTTGGTTTTCAGAGAGATAATAGATGTCACCAGTAACGACGATGTAGGGCCCAGATGAAAAGGTGAAGGGATATCAGGAGAAAAAAGTATCCTGCAGTCAGCCTTGTCCTGTCCCCTCCTTGGATTCAGACTGTGGCTTGTTCTGCAAGGTGACTCAGAGCAGAGAAAGGAGGAGGGCTGGTTGTAGGGCCCATTGGGCTTTCAAGTGGTAAGGAACTCCTCCCAAATTTCTTCAGTTCAGTTGCTCAGTCCTGTCTGACTCTTTGCAACTCCATGGACTGCAGCACTCCAGGCTTCCCTGTCCATCACCAGTTCCTGAGTTTGCTCAAACTCATGTCCATCGAATCGGTAATGCCATCCATCTCATCCTCTGTCATCCCCTTATCCTTTGGCTCTCAAGCTTTCCCAGCATCAGGGTCTTTTCCAAAGAGTCAGCTCTTCACATCAGGTGGTCAAAGTATTGGAGGTTCAACTTCAGCATCAGTTCTTCCAATGAATATTCAGGACTGATATCCTCTATGTTCGACTGCTTTGATCTTCTGGATGTCCAAGGGACTCTCAAGAGTCTTCTCCAACACCACAGTTAAAAGCATCAATTAATTCTTTGGTGCTCAGTTTTCTTTATAGTCCAACTCTCACATCCACACATTATTACTGAAAAAACCATAGCTTTGATTAGACGAACCTTTGTTGGCAAAGTAACGTCTCTGCTTTTTAACATGCTATCTAGGTTGGTCATAGCTTTTCTTCCAAGGAGCAAGTGTCTTTTAATTTAATGGCTTCAGTCACCATCTACAGTGATTTTGGAGCCCAAGAAAATAAAGTTTGTCACTGTTTCCATTGTTTCACCGTCTATTTGCCATGAAGTGATGGGACTAGATGCCATGATCTTTGTTTTTTGAATGTTGAGTATTAAGCCAGCTTTTCCACTCTCCTCTTTCACTTTCAAGAGGCTCTTTACTTCCTATTCGCTTTCTGCCATAAAGGTATGGCATATGGTATCTGCATATTTGAATTTATTGATATTTCTTCCAGAAATCTTGATTCCACCCTGTGCTTTATCTAGCCTGGCATTTCACATGATGTTCTTTGCATAAAAGTTAAATAAGCAGGGTTACAATATACAGCCTTGACATACTCATTTTCCAATTTGGAACCAGTCCATTGTTTCATGTCATGTTCTAACTGCTGCTTCTTGACCTGCATACAGATTTCTCAGGAGATGGGTAAGGTGGTCTGGTATTCCCATCTCTTAAAGAATTTTCCACAGTTTGTTGTGATCCACACAATCAAAGGCTTTGGCATAGTCAATAAAGCAGAAGTAGATGTTTTTTTCTGGAATTCACTTGTTTTTTCTATGATCCAAAAGATGTTGGCAATTTGATCTCTGGTTCCTCTGCCTTTTCTGAATCCAGCTTGAACATGTGGATGTTCTTGATTCACATACTGTTGAAGCCTAGCTTGGAGAATTTTGAGCATTACTTTGCTAAATATGAGATAAGCACAATAGTTTAGTTGTTTGAACATTCTTTGGTATTACCTTTCTTCAAGATTGGAATGAAAACTGACCTTTTCCTGTGGCCACTGCTGAGTTTTCCAAATTTACTGGGATATGAGTCCAGCACTTTAACAGCATCTTTTAGGATTTGGAAATGTCAACCCACTCCAGTATTCTTGCCTGGAGAATCCCAGAGACAGAGGAGCCTAGTGGGCTGCCGTCTATGGGGTTGCACAGAGTCGGACACGACTGAAGCGACTTAGCAGAAGCAGCAGCAGCAGCTGGAATTCCATCATCTCCACTAGCTTTGTTTGTAGTGATGTTTCCCAAGGTCCACTTGACCTCGAGCTTTAGAATGTCTGGCTCTAGGTGAGTGATCACACCATTGTGGTTATCTGTGTCATGAAGATCTTTTTTGTACAGTTCTTCTGTGCATTCTTGCCACCTTTTAAAAATATCTTCTGCTTCTGTTAGGTACATACCATTTCTATGCATCAAATGTTCCCTTGGTATCTCTAATTTTCTTGAAGAGATCTCTAGTGTTTCCCATTCTATTGTTTTGCTCTATTTCTTTGCATTGATCACTGAGGAAGGCTTTCATATCTCTCCTTGCTATTCTTTGGAACTCTGCATTCAAATGGGTATATCTTTCCTTTTTTCTTTTGCCTTTAGCTTCTCTTCTTTTCTCAGCTACTGGTAAGGCCTCCTCAGACAACCATTTTGCCTTTCTTTTTCTGTCCCCCTGTTTCTTGGGCCAAGAAAAATGTAAGTGCACCTGCTGCCACAACTTCCACCCTGCTTCGTATTTCTTGAATGGGAATGTAGATCTCAGGAAAAGGGAAATTCTGTTTCCGGCCAGGACCTCCCGCATGTGAGGTGAACGTGATAATCACTACACTATGGAAACAAGGCCTGTATTTTGCTTGATGATATCTATGTCCATGTAAACCTCTGGTCCAGACCACCTTCTCCTGGTCATCAGTCTTTCAAACTGAAGAATGAACCTAGAACCACCAGTGATATGTCAGACGAGGAGACTGCAGCTCCCAAGAGGCCCTGCTCTAGGGCTCCTCCCTTCCTCCTGAAACCAGGACCCTTGAGCACCCAGAGTCTGGCTTCCAGATCCCACACCCAGTCCAGAGTCTCCAGTCCCACTGCTATGCCCCTGAGAGCAGTGGTTGGCCCAGCGGATGCCTCAGCTCTGGGAAGCTACAGGAGTGGGGTTATCTTTGTTTGAACCTGAGGGAGCCTGTCGCACAACAGTGTAGACCCTTCTCCTCCAGTGCTGTGGACCCGCACCTGGGTTGCCCTGTTCATCACGCAGGGAGTCGGTGGCCTTGGCTCTCAGAAATGATCAGAGCTTTGAATTCACTCAGGAGCCATGCAATCTGCTCTTGTCGCCCTCCACTCTTCTCCCAAACTTGAAGTTCAGGCAAGTCAGTGAACTGCTTCTGGTCAGTTACTTGTTCAATTAGCAAGGCCCAGGTGCTTTAGGTAGCTTGATAGTTGAAAAGCAAACATCAGAGTGATGAAACCTTTGGGATTCTGTCTTCAGAAAGAAAAAAGGAGGGGGATGAGGAGGCCCCCAACTGAGACGTGGGTTCCCAAATATCACTAAGGACCGCGGATTCAGGAAAGTGGATGACCTCAATGGATAACGCTATCAGGAAAGGCCCCAGGGCTCCAAGCAAAATTCTGGGTCTTTCCCCTTCCACCCCTGTGACAAGGGTGTTTTCCCATCTTATCTGATGCTCTGTTTGCTCAGACCAAACACACTTCTCTTTGAAACCAGTCCTTCATACCATACTGCCAACTTGTCAGAAAATCCTATTTTTCTTTGATTAGTTGCGCATTTTGATACACATAATCTTTTTCTTGGTCTGATTTCCTCCCTTAACTTTCCTCATAAAGGCGTGGAGATGGATTCAACTCGAGATCTAGCTCCACTAAAAGTTGAGGGTTTGAGAATTTTAACCTCCAGTGTGTGGGCTGGGCCACGATTGAGACTTCTCTTGGCCAGCCTGGTCAATATTGGCCTCTCTCTGACCTGTCCTCCAGGGTCAGGGGCAGGGCCAGGCCGCCTCAGGCAGCCCCTGTCACCAGGTCTAGAGCCCCACACCTCGCGTGGAACTGGTGGAGAAGCTCCAGAGGGGGCATAAATTCAAATTGCCCGGAGCCGGCGAGGCACAGGTGAGCAGCGCACCTGGGTGCACGCGGCGACTTTTGGTTCTCAGAGAGCCGGTTCCCTCCCTGCCCCCTGGTTCTGATCCCGCGGGCAGTAACCTCCGGGCCAGAAGAGACCAGTAGGGGAAGGGCAGCATCTCCTTCAAGCCCTGTCCAGTCAGCATCCACAATGGTCTTGAAGAGACACAGTGAGAAGTGGTAATAGATTAGGGGAAAAGAACTCCTTGGTGATTTCCTCATCGAAACACCTCATGAGGATGAAGTGGGAGCCTGCAGGGACCCAGTCCTGGCGCTGGTGAAGGCCAGTCTAGTTCCCACCAGCTGCTGGAGCCAAAGCAGACAACCCTGGGCAGGTGACCAGTGAGTAAGCAGTCCTTCTTCCTCCCCAGCTGTATTGCACTTGAACTGGCAGCACTGGAGCGTGTCCCCCTTGGCTTTTGATGGATTCCAAAGATGTAACAGGCAGGTTTCTTTCTTTTTTTAATTAATTTTTTCTCCAGCTTTATTGAGATATAATTGACATATAACACTGTGTGAGTTTAGGGTGTGCAGCATGTTGATTGGATACAGTTATATATGGCAAAATGATTCCCACCAGAGCGTTAACTAGCACCTCCATCCTATCACATAATTCTCATTTCTTTTTTGTGATGAGAATATTTACAATCCAGTCTCTTGCATTTTTCAAGTACACATATAATGAAGTGCTTCGACAAAGTTACCCAGGTAACTGACACCTTAAGCTGTGACAAGAATTCCTTGGCAGTCTAGTGGTTAGAACTTGGTGCTTTCACAGCTGTGGGCCAGGGTTTGTGGAACTAAGATCCCACAGTCTGTTCAGTCATGCATGCTCAGTCATATCCAACTCTGTGGGACGCCATGGACTGTAGCCCAGAAGGCTCCTCTCTTCCTGGGATTTTCCAGGCAAGAATACTGCAGTGGGTTGCCATTTCCCTCTCCAATAGCAGATTTCTTTTTAACATACTTATTAAGGGCTTCCCTGGTGACTTGAACAGTAAAGGGTCAGTCTGCAATGCAGGAGACCTGGGTTCGATTCCTGGGTTGGGAAGATGCCCTGGAGAAAGAAATGGCAGCCCATTCCAGTATTCTTGCCTGGAAAATCCCGTGACGGCAGAGCCTGGTAAGCTCTTGTCCATGGGGTCGCAAAGAGTCAAACACGACTGAGCCACTTCACTTCACTTCTCTTTCTTAAGGTGGTAGTGTGCTGGAGTCCAACTCCAGCAGCCAGGGATTCAACATGAAGAGATGAACAGTGTCGGTGAATGAGACCAGCCTCTTATTTTTCTATGGACTGCCTGTTTATTCCAAGTTTAAGATTCTCTTTTATACTTTTACAAAAACATTAGGCCAGAGGTTTGACATTTTCAGTCCCCCCTCTCCCAGATTTATTATCTCCATAAATCACTGTTGCTTCTCAAACAGAGTTCCTGCTTCAGTGATTCTCTCGGAATCAACCTTATCATCTATTATCTGCCTCCTCTAATGTGTCCTATAGTTAACTTGTGATTACATTGTAACTCATGCCATATTCTTGTTTACTACTCATCTTCCTAAGTCCTGTTTGCCCCTAACATCCTGAGCTCACTATCTCTTAAAAAGGCTTCTAGCTATAGTGTCTCTAAAAATTCTTAACCTCTATAAGCTATAGTAAAATATGCTAACTTTACAACATTCCTTAAATCTTTAACTTCTAACTGTTTTAACTATTTCTAAGCCCTAAATTCAGTAAACTCCTTTGCCATAAGCATTCTCCTCGCAAATTGGCTTCAGATACCAATCTTTCCCATGGCCTCAAGCTGCGGCCTATGTGCTCATCCTGGAACACTTTTTTGTAAAAGTCCTTGAACAAATGTAAATGATTAACTTTATGAATTATTTTCAGAGCAATGCTGCAGAAGGCTTTGTGCCTTCTCATGCTCCTCTCAAGAACAATAAGCACCTTAATATTCCTTTTCAGTCAACTCAGCCAAGGAGAGGAAAAGACAAGTCAGAATTACAAGGCCTAACTCCTTCTCAGAATTAGAAGGCCTAATTCCTTCATCCTGGGATCCGTGCCTGCGAAATGAGGAGAGGGGGCTGGGGGCTGTGCCTCCATTTTGTCAGTAATGCCTAACGTGGCTCCCGATGGTGGCTGGTGGCTAGATCAGCCTTTATTTGCTGATATGGCAGGTAACCTTTATCATTCACTTTTCTCCTCTCTCCCTTTTGATCTTATTTGTTTGGCTGCACCTATTGGATTCTGTGGGCAAGAAAGACCTGGAAATGCTGGTTGCTAGGGTCAACCTCAAGCACATAGATCAGGGGGCAAAAGGTAGACAGGAAACTAGGAACGGCAGAGAACATTTATCCCAAATGTAATGAGCCAAACATCTGGGGGGCCTCCTTTTAGTCCTGATGCCACCACTAACCTTCCATTTGACCTTGGGTCAACTCCAGTTTGCTAGGTCAATTTTGCAAGTATCATGTGAAAGAAATAATAAGTATTTTATAAAGCTGTTGTGTAGATTAAATGAGATAATCAAGTACTACAGCTGGCACAGAATGTGGCTAATATTAAGTATGTTCCAGTAGGAAACAATCAAAGATAAGCTGGTACTTCATTTTTTGGTAACATTTGAGTTAATTTTTTAAACATTTCAATAATTTTTTTATGAATGTAACATCCATTTGCAAAATACATTCATATTAAAGAATAAAAAATTTTATATGGCATTTATAAAATGTGTGCCCACAGAAGGGATTTGCTTATAGTAGCTTTGTTCATGGAGAAGGCAATGGCACCCCACTCCAGTACTCTTGCCTGGAAAATCCCATGGATGGAGGAGCCTTGTAGGCTGTAGTCCATGGGGTCGCTAAGAGTTGGACACGACTGAGCAACTTCCCTTTCATTTTTCACTTTCATGCATTGGAGAAGGAAATGGCAACCCACTCCAGTGTTCCTGCCTGGAGAATCCCAGGGACAGGGGAGCCTGGTGGGCTTCTGTCTATGGGGTCGCACAGAATTGGACACGACTGAAGCGACTTAGCAGCAGCAGCAGCTTTGTTCATAATAGTTCCCAAATTGAAAACCATTCAAATGTCCATCATGAGGTTAGTAGATATAGTTGTGATAATATCATTCAAAGGAATGATACTCTTCAATAAAATGAAACAAATTTCTGATATGTGGCAATAACATGGATTAAAACATCACCCTGAATGATGAAAAGAGTATATACTCTGCAGAGCCACCTATGGGAATTACTAGATGAGGCAAACTAATCCCTAGTGACAAGAACTAGATCACTGAGTGCCTGGGACAGGGAGTGGCAGGGGGGTTGACGCAAAGGGGCTCAAAGGGATATTTTGGAGTGCTGGAGATGTTCTTGAACTGGGTAGTGGTTCCATGGGTACATCCACTTGTCAAAAGTCATCAAACGTGAAATGGATACATTGCATTATTTTAAAATTGTATCTTAAGAAATTATATTTTTTAAAAGCAATGAGAAAAATTATTCCAAATTTCAATTGCATGATTAAATTATAATCATTGTTGTTATTATTTTTAGCATTAGAGTTCTTTCAGAAATGTATCTCTCTCTTAAGGTAAACATGTTGAAAGTTCAACAGTTTATTTTTGTGTTTTTCCATTGAATTTATGCACTATTAAATGGGAATACTTTAAAATATTTTAAATACTAAAATACATTAAAATAGGTCTGGTCTTTACAAGGATTATGTAATAATGTATTGAAAGGTTGTTGTTGAATCACGACTCCGGGATTCTTGGCCCCCAAAGGAGAAGAATTCAATCCGGGGCCAGAGATGAGGCTTAATCGCTCAGAGCTTTTGTGTAATAAAGTTTTATTAAAGTATAAAGGAGATAGAGAAAGCTTCTGACATAGGGATCAGAAGGGGGCAGAAAGAGTGCCCCCCTACTAGTCTTTAGCTGGATGTTATATAGTCACTAGCAGTCTGTTAATGAAAGAAAGGAATGTCTTAAAACTCAGAATGGCACCAGGCCCCTCACCCATAAGATGCATTTTGTGATATCTTGGCACCAAACGATTCATCTTGGGCCATAAAATCATTAACTTGAATCTTGAAGAAGGGCAGATCACCATACAAATAGTTTCATTTACATAGATTAGAGGAACAAAATCTGAGTATAACATACTGGTTTGTCAGGTAGGTACTAAGCCAAAAGGCCGACTTGAAAGACAGAGTTTGGGGTAAATGCATAGTATATTAGCATAGCTTAAGATAAACATTTCCATAAGAAAAAGGCATTGCTTATCTCTAGGTTTGAGAATAGTTAACTTCAGGTGAAACCAGGTGTCATGGCAACACAGAATTTTAAGAGAAACCTCCCTTTAAATTTGTATAGAGAAGGAAAAAATATCGCTAGTTTGTTTCCTCCAGCCACTTAAGAGAGATAAAAATGTCTGACACTTGCAAGCTATTTCCTCCCTTTGGAGACCCCTGGCCTTCCTGCCTGTTACCCTCTCAGTATCCTGCCTGAGGACAGTTTCTGAATTAAACCTTCTAGATAATTCTGTTATCTTAAAATGTAAATTATGAGAGTAGGTCTGGTGAGATCTTTCAGTTCAGTTCAGTTGCTCAGTCGTGTCCCACTCTTTGCGACCCTATGAATCGCAGCACGCCAGGACTCCCTGTCCATCACCAACTCCCGGAGTTCACTCAGACTCACGTCCATAGAGTCAGTGATGCCATCCAGCCATCTCATCCTCTGTCGTCCCCTTCTCCTCCTGCCCCCAATCCCTCCAGGCATCAGAGTCTTTTCAATGAGTCAACTCATCCCATGAGGTGGCCAAAGTACTGGAGTTTCAGCTTTAGCATCATTCCTTCCAAAGAAATCCCAAGGTTGATCTCCTTCAGAATGGACAGTTTGGATCTCCTTGTAAGCCAAGGGACTCTCAAGAGTCTTCTCCAACATCACAGTTCAAAAGCATCAATTCTTTGGCGCTCAGCCTTCTTCAGAGTCCAACTCTCACATCCATACAGGACTACTGGAAAAACCATAGCCTTGACTAGACGGACCTTAGTCGGCAAAGCAATGTATCTGCTTTTGAATATGCTATCTAGGTTGGTCATAACTTTCCTTCCAAGGAGTAAGCGTCTTTTAATTTCATGGCGGCAGTCACCATCTGCAGTGATTTTGGAGCCCCCCAAAATAAAGTCTGACACTGTTTCCACTGTTTCCCCATCTATTTCCCATGAAGTGATGGGACCAGATGCCATGATCTTTGTTTTCTGAATGTTGAGCTTTAAGCCAACTTTTTCACTCTTCTCTTTCACTTTCATCAAGAGGCTTTTTAGTTCCTCTTCACTTTCTGCCATAAGGGTGGTGTCATCTGCATATCTGAGGTTATTGATATTTCTCCCGGCAATCTTGATTCCAGCTTGTGTTTCTTCCAGTCCAGCATTCCTCATGATGTACTCTGCATAGAAGTTAAATAAGCAGGGTGATAATATACAGCCTTGATGTACTCCTTTTCCTATTTGGAACCAGTCTGTTGTTCCATGTCCAGTTCTGTTGCTTCCTAAGCTGCATACAGATTTCTTAAGAGGCAGGTCAGGTGGTCTGGTATTCCCATCTTTTGAAGAATTTTCCACAGTTTATTGTGATCCACACAGTCAAAGGATTTGGCGTAGTGAAGAAAGCAGAAATAGATGTTTTTCTGGAACTCTCTTGCTTTTTCCATGATCCAGCAGATGTTAGCAATTTGATCTCTGGTTCCTCTGCCTTTGTAAAACCAGCTTGAACATCAGGAAGTTCATGGTTCACGTATTGTTGAAGCCTGGCTTGGAGAATTTTGAGCATTACTTTACTAGCATGTGAGATGAGTGCAATTGTGCAGTAGTTTGAGCATTCTTTGGCATTGCCTTTCTTTGGAATTGGAATGAAAACTGACCTTTTCCAGTCCTGTGGCCACTGCTGAGTTTTCCAAATTTGCTGGCATATTGAGGGCAACACTTTCACAGCATCATCTTTTAGGATTTGAGATAACTCAACTGGAATTCCATCACCTCCACTAGCTTTGTTCATAGCGATGCTTTCTAAGGCCCACTTGACTTCCCATTCCAGGATGTCTGGCTCTAGATTAGTGATCACACCAATGTGATTATCTGGGTTATTGAAGATCTTTTTTGTACAGTTCTTCTGTGTATTCTTGCCACCTCTTCTTAATATCTTCTGCTTCTGTTAGGTCCATGCCATATCTGTCCTTTATCGAGCCCATCTTTGCATGAAATATTCTCTTGGTATCTCTCATCCTCTTGAAGAGCTCTCTAGTCTTTCCCATTCCATTGTTTGCCTCTATTTCTTTGCATTGATCACTGAGGAAGGCTTTCTTATCTCTTCTTGCTATTCTTTGGAACTCTGCATTCAGATACTTATATCTTTCCTTTTCTTCTTTGCTTTTCGCTTCTCTTCTTTTCGCAGCTATTTGTAAGGTCTCCCCAGACAGCCATATTGCTTTCTTGCATTTCTTTTCCATGGGGATGGTCTTGATCCCTGTCTCCTGTACAGTGTCACCAACCTCATTCCATAGTTCATCAGGCACTCTATCTATCAGATGTAGGCCCTTAAATCTATTTCTCACTTTCACTGTATAATAATAAGGGATTTGATTTAGGGCATACCTGAATGGTCTAGCGGTTTTCCCTACTTTCTTCAATTTAAGTTGAATTTGGTAATAAGGAGTTCATGATCTGAGCCACAGTCAGCTTCTGGTCTCATTTTTGTTGACTTTATAGAGCTTCTCCATCTTTGGCTACATAGAATATAATCAATCTGATTTCAGTGTTGACCATCTGGTGATGTCCATGTGTAGAGTCTTCTCTTGTGTTGTTGGAAGAGGGTGTTTGCTATGACCAGTGCATTTTCTTGGCAAAACTCTATTAGTCTTTGCCCTGCTTCATTCCACATTCCAAGGCCAAATTTGCCTGTTACTCCAGGTGTTTCTTGACTTCCTACTTTTGCATTCCAGGCCCCTATAATGAAAAGGACAACATTTTTGGGTGTTAGTTCTAAAAGGTCTTGTAGGTCTTCATAGAACCGTTCAACTTCAGCTTCTTCAGCGTTACTGGTTGGGGCATAGACTTGGATTACCGTGATATTGAATGGTTTGCCTTGGAGACGAACAGAGATCATTCTGTCGTTTTCGAGATTGCATCCAAGTACTGCATTTTGGACTTTTGTTGACCATGATGGCTACTCCATATCTTCTGAAGGATTCCTGCCCACTGTAGTAGATATAATGGACCCCGTGCCCAAAGGGCGGCGGCCAAGAGGAGTTACTCCACTTCAGAGGCCAGGGGCGGTGGCCAGAGGAGCAACCCCACGTCCAAAGAGTGGTGGCTGCGCGGGCGCAGGAGGGCCTAGAGGAGCTATCTGATGGTGAAGGTCAGGAAGGGCGGCGGTGAGGAGATACCCCTTATCCAAGGTAAGGAGCAGCGGCTGCGCTTTGCTGGAGCAGCCGTGAAGCGATACCCCACGCCCAAGGTAAGAGAAACCCAAGTAAGATGGTAGGTGTTGCAAGAGGGCATCAGAGGGCAGACACACTGAAACCATACTCACAGAAAACTAGTCAATCTAATCACACTAGGACCACAGCCTTGTCTAACTCAATGAAACTAAGCCATGCCTGTGGGGCAACCCAGGGCAGGCGGGTAATGGTGGAGAGGTCTGACAGAATGTGGTCCACTGGAGAAGGGAATGGCAAACCACTTCAGTATTCTTGCCTTGAGAACCCCATGAACAGTATGAAAAGGCAAAATGATAGGATACTGCAAGAGGAACTCCCCAAGTCAGTAGGTGCCCAATATGCTACTGGAGATCAGTGGAGAAATAACTCTAGAAAGAATGAAGGGATGAAGCCAAAGCAAAAACAATACCCAGCTGTGGATGTGACTGGTGATAGAAGCAAGGTCCAATGCTGTAAAGAGCAATATTGCATAGGAACCTGGAATGTCAGGTCCATGAATCAAGGCAAATTGGAAGTGGTCAAACAAGAAATGGCAAGAGTGAACGTTGACATTCTAGGAATCAGTGAACTAAAATGGACTGGAATGGGTGAATTTAACTCAGGTGAGATCTTTACAATCTCCAGACATTCTTTGGATTCATTGGAGAGTATATAACTCCATTGCTAACACTAGCAAGCAGGTACTCTTGCTACCCCCTTCTGATGTCTATGTCAGAAGCTTTCTCTATCTCCTTTATACTTTAATAAAACTTTATTACAAACACACACACACACAAAAGAAACGTATCTCTCTTAAGATAAACAAGTTGAAAGTTCAATGGTTTCTTTATTTTTGTGTTTTTCCTTTGAATTTACACACTATTAAATGGGAATACTTTAAAATAGGAATAGAACTTATAAGAGCTCAAATATAAAAGTTTATTTGTATATATTCTTCTCTCTGTTGATATGCCTACATGACTCCATCAACATTTACCTACATTAACAGAAGTTACTTTTGAATTTAAGATGTTTCAAAATTTTACATATTTGTATTTTGTGCATCATTTGAATTTTATAGAATAAACAAATATACTTAGGGGCTTCCCAGGTAATGCTAATGGTAAAGAGCCACCTGCCAATGCAAAAGATGCTAGAAATCTGGGATCGATCCCTGGGGCAGCAAGATCCCCTGAAATATTTCACTCCAATATTCTTGCCTGGAGAGTCCCATGGACAGAGGAGCCTAGTGGACTACAGTCCATATGGTTCAAAAGTGTCTGACAGGACTGAAGTGACTTAGCATGCACCCACGCACTTTTTGCTAAAACTTGGAAATTTAAAAATAGATTTGAAGGAACATATGTAAAGATGTTAACAGTAGTTCATTCCAGGAGGTGGGACTATGGAAGATGGCTTATTTTCTTCTTTATATGTATTTAACATTTTTATATTAAAAAAATAAATGACCTGCATATGGTGACTACGGCCATCAAATCAAAAGTCTCTTGCTCCTTGAAAGAAAATCTATGACCAATCTAGACTGCATATTTAAAAGCAGAGATATTACTTTGCCAACAAATGTCCATCTAGTCAAAGCTATAGTTTTTCCAGTAGTCATGTATGGATGTGAGAGTTGGACTATAAAGAAGGCTGAGCACCAAAGAATTGATGCTTTTGAACTGTGGTGTTGGAGAAGGCTCTTGAGAGTTCCCTGGACTGCAAGGATATCCAGCCAGTCCATCCTAAAGGAAATCAGTCCTGAATATTCATTGAAAGGCCTGATGCTGAGACTGAAGCTCCAATACTTTTGCCACCTGATGAGAAGAACTGACTCATTGGAAACAACCGTGATGCTGGGAAAGATTGAAGGCAGGAGGAGAAGGGGATGACAGAGGATGAGATGGTTGGATGGCATCACCAACTCAATGGACATGAGTTTGAGCAAGCTCCGGGAGATGGTGAAGGACAGGGAAGCCTGTCGTGCTGCAGTACATGGGGCTGCAAAGAGTCAGACATGACTGAGCGACTGAACAGACAAAGACAACTCTGTCACTGAGTCCTTCCTTAACCACTGAAGGTTCCAAAATATAAGAGTCTGAGAAGTGCTCCTTTGCACCTGGAAGGGAACACTTTAGTTAGCTATTCAAGTCCATCACAGGCCTCATCCATATTTTTCTCCCAAGCAGTGGAGGACAGAATTGTTTTGCTCTGCTCACCATCGTGGGAAGTCTTCTCGGTGGAGCAGTAACTGCAGGATGAAGGACCTGGTCCGACTCCGGACTCCCAGTGGCTCCTCTCCCCTTTGGCCCTGGAGCAGCCTGGCCCCTGGGTCAGGGACCTGGAGTCTCCTCAGATGCCAAAATCTGCAACCCACACTCCTCTTTCAGGCTGAGCTGGGACCAATGGACGAGATTTCCAAGAGTCAAGGTTCAAATATTGGCCGAACAGCGGTTTTGTATGCCCAGTGGAGACTTAAGAGCAAGAAACTCTAAATAAAACCATAATAAACTGGGATAGGGTCAATTAATATTCAGAATAATAGAGAACCTGAATAAAACATAGTTCTTCCCAGTCAGGTCTGGAACCCTGTACTGGCAAGCTGCCATCCTGTCTGATCAGTGACTACAAGGCGTGTGGTGTGAAGCCCCCTTGTGGGGCAGGACTTGGGGGTGCAGCCTATCCCTCTTGCCCCCAAGACCCTGGGTAACCCAATGGGAGGGAGGTACTGGCTGGATCGTGTTGAGGCCTGATAGAGGCCATGACTAAAATAGGCTGGAGCAAGC
>NW_024070212.1:20132871-20151880 GCF_014754425.2 Oryx dammah
ATGTCTTGTTCTCTCAGTTCTGGGGATTGGGACCTTGGGCAAAACAGATCACTGCTCCCCTGGGCAGGGGATAGAGAGGAGGGCAGGGGCCAGGCCTCTGATAGCCAGGGATGTGCAGAGCCTCCTGGGTCCAGTGAGGATGCCCTGGGTCAGTCCCACACTTGTCCATCGGGCCCGTGTAAACCACGTCGCTGGGGGATATGGGATCTGAAAGGCAGGTCCTATTAGGGGAGTAAAAAGTGTCTTAGTTCTAATTAACCAGAAACGTCCCACCCAGTTTTCAGATCATGGGATTCGGAATTCAGAGTGCTCAAAAAGGTACCTGCTCTTTGTCACCAGAAATGGATAAGGGCTTCTTTAGGCTCCATCTGTCTGGCTGGTAATCCCAAGGCAGTTCTTCTAGGGACCCAACCCGACTTGTACACTGTTGACTGGTGTGGGTGCTCATGTGGGTGCTCATCTCCTTTGCGTTCTTTCTACTCCTCTGATTGACTTCTCTCACTTCACTTGCACCTCAGAAAATGAGGTAAAATCCACTTTGGGTTTCAGCCCATGGAAGAGCCCCTGAAGTCTCCATGATCAACCACATATTCTGCCTCCATTTGCCAGTGTCCCATCCTGAGGTAAAATTTCTCCAAATAAGAGTGTTATTTTCATTTCCTTTGCTTTCACCCTTTCCCAGAGAGGGCAGATGGTTGTCAAGGTGGGATTTCCCTTGGTCATATAGCATGGATTACCTCCAAAGCCAACACCATCTCTTATGTATAATATATAAAGTGTGTCAGCAGTCCAGTGAGAGTGGAGCTGGAGAATTCTATTCTTCTTCACACTTCTGATGGGAGGGCAGTCTTTCTTTTTTCTCACAAGTGTATATTTGTTAGATTTATAATATAAGTAAAAATGAACAAAACACTCAGACAAACCAGGCCAAGCTCACCTGGGGTGACTCAGATCAACTACATGCCACAGGGGCCACAAGGCAGGGCTCTGACATTTAGGCAGTCACACATTTTTTTGTCAGATTCAGTTCAGTTCAGTTGTTCAGTCATGTCCGACTCTTGTGACCCCATGAATCACAGCACTCCAGGCCTCCCTGTCCATCACCAACTCCCGGAGTTCACTCAAACTCATGTCCATCGAGTCAGTGATGCCATCCAGCCATCTCATTCTCTGTCATCCTCTTCTCT
Source organism: Oryx dammah (assembly GCF_014754425.2). NCBI lineage: Eukaryota > Metazoa > Chordata > Mammalia > Artiodactyla > Bovidae > Oryx > Oryx dammah. Next base: position 20,134,059 of record NW_024070212.1, read on the forward strand.
TCCTGCCCCCAATCCCTCCCAGCATCAGAGTCTTTTCCAATGAGTCAACTCTTCACATGAGGTGGCCAAAGTACTGGAGTTTCAGCTCCAGCATCAGTCCTTCCAATGGACACCCAGGACTGATCTCCTTTAGAATGGACTGGTTGGATCTCCTTGCAGTCCAAGGGACTCTCAAGAGTCTTCTCCAACATCACAATTCAAAAGCATCAATTCTTCGGCGGTCAGCTTTCTTCACAATTCAACTCTCACATCCATACATGACCACTGGAAAAACCATAGCCTTGACTAGATGGACCTTAGTCGGCAAAGTAATGTCTCTGCTTTTGAATATGCTATATAGGTTGGTGATAACTTTCCTTCCAAGGAGTAAGCATCTTTTAATTTCATGGCTGCAGTCACCATCTGCAGTGATTTTGGAGCCCCCCAAAATAAAGTCTGACACTGTTTCCACTGTTTCCCCATCTATTTCCCATGAAGTGATGGGACCAGATGCCATGTTCTTAATTTTCTGAATGTTGAGCTTTAAGCCAACTTTTTCACTCTCCACTTTCACTTTCATCAAGAGGCTTTTTAGGTCCTCTTCACTTTCTGCCATAAGAGTGGTGTCATCTGCATATCTGAGGTTATTGATATTTCTCCCAGCAATCTTGATTCCAGCTTGTGCTTCTTCCAGCCCAGCGTTTGTCATGATGTACTAGATTGGTCAAGTCAATTTCACTCCAATTAACATATCAAGATCCAGAAACTTCACAATTTTTTAAAAAGCACACAAAATCAAGGTACCCAAGAGCACTGATTGCTGGATCATAGAAGGTGTGTAGACAGTATTATGTACACAAAATACCTTTACACTAAATATTTACATGAATAGTAGGTATAAACCCACATTATGGCCCAGAGTAATAGTCTTTCCTTTTTCCTTTTTCATTTTTTACCCACTGTCATTTCTTCCCTCATCCAATACACAGAACAGAAAAAGTAGCATCTGTTTTAATGGCCAAAAAACAGAGTCAGAAAGAAGCCCAGTGTTGCCTGAAGACTTATTTTGTTCCCAGAGACTGGACAGAGGTTGACTTAAGGAAGAAGGAGGCAAAGGGGAAGTTCTTTTATGAGGAGGAAGTTCATAGTTCTGGGGTGAGAAGACGAAACTTTTTTGTATAATGAAGAAGTTGAGTGGTAACAAACAACACAAAGAGCTCTTCCAAGAGAACCTGAAAGTGAAAGTGAAGTCGCTCAGTTGTGTCCGACTCTTTGCGACCCCATGGACTGTGGCCTACCAGGCTCCTCTGTCCCTGGGATTTTCCAGGCAAGAGTACTGGAGTGGGTTGTCATTTCCTTCTCCAGGGGATCTTCCCAATCCAGGGATTGAACCCAGGTCTCCTGCATTCCAGGCAGACTGACCGGAAGGTCAATCAAAGTTTATAAGTGCAAGGATCAGAAATGGTCTCTGACTGATATAGGAAGAAAAGATATCCATGGAAAATATGTTGAGAGATCACAGAATAGACAGGATGTCCGGAAAACCATGCTCTGACAAGCGGCAAGGAGGGAATCAGGTGAAGTTAGATTGTGTTGTGTGGAGATGTGTTTTATTCCCATTTCCTCCAGCCCATATATTGGTTCCAGACCTGCAATCAGAGAATTGGTGAAGAAGAGCAGTCACAGCAGCCAGTGTCTTGATTCTGTTTACAGAAATTTCTAGAAGCAACAAGCTAATTTAACATGAAATAAATAAGGGTAGGGGTTGTCAAAAGATTCAGAGAATAATGACAACAATATTATTTCACTGCCTATAACATTCTTGATACAATAGTTTCTAAATCCAGGCACATATGACAACAGAATGAAGAAGAATGGTCTTATTGCTTTCACTTTACAGAAGAAAGAAGAGAGGTACAAGAAGTTTCTTTATTTGTCTAAGAGCACACATGGGCAGAACCATTCTTATAACCAAGAGTTTATGCTTCTGAGCACAGATTAGTTGAGTCTTTCCTCTCAGATGTGGTTGTGTCAGGATTTCTCAGTTGTAGAGATGGAAAGAAGAGCAAGTAGGAGAGAGAGGGCAAGACAGAGAGGAGGGATGGGTGGAAGCACAAATTCTTTGATTCTCCTCTCCCTACCCTTCCCCTCTCTTCTCCCCTACTTCCCCACCTCCCTTGCCTCCTGCTTTCCTTTTGGGGAGAGCTCTTTGCCTCCTTCCCCACTCTGTTATGGGGATTGAGACAATGCTCCTCTCTCCCAAGCCTCCTGGGAGGTCTTCATGCCCTCCTCCCAAACCCACCTTCCCTGCTTGGTTTTCAATTCCCACCCCTTCTCATTCCCAGGTGGACCCCACAGAATGCAGTCTACCCAAACTCCATCAGATAGGCGGTGTCCAATAAACTTTTCCATGGCCCGCCCCATGGGATGCTGGTAAATCAAATAGCTGGGATAAAGGCTTTTTAAAAAGAACTGTTCACTTCAAAAACTTTTTCATATGTCCTCAGGGGTCTTCACGGGACAAAGGGCTAAAGACGACAATGTAGCCATCCAAGTGTTAGAGTGTCCCGGTGAGTGCCAAACCCTGTCCCAAGGGTGCAGACACAGGGCGACCATCACCAGACCTGTGTCCTGGTGGAAATCGCCTGGTGGACACAGGAAACCTAAGCCCAACCTCGGCCCCGGAGGCCTTTGCCAGGGTGGGCAAACTCTCATTCACTGAGTGTAGGCGAGGATACAGGAAGAGCCATCATTGGTGCCCACCGGGTGTTCAGCTGTCCTTGGATCTCATTCGGTTCAGGCCCAGAGGGTCCAAGCCCTGGATCCCGGTATCTCTGAAAGCGCTGGCATCTGTGGCGGGTACGGGGAAGGACGTGGCACCCTGTCCCTGAGGGTAAAGGTCTTACCCTGTGAATGAGTAAGTAAGTAAATAAAGTCGCTCAGTCGTGTCCAACTCTTTGCAACCCTATGGACGGTAGCCCACCAGGCTCCTCTGTCCATGGGATTTTCCAGGCAAGAGTACTGCCATTTCCTTCTCCAGGTGATCTTCCTGACCCAGGAATCAAGCCCAGGTCTCCAGCATTGAGGGCAGACGCTTCACCGTCTGAACCACCAGGGAAGTGTCTACTCCATGCAGAGGCAAGGAGAAGTTTGCGTCTTTGTCTCTGTGGCGCAATCGGTTAGCGCGTTCGGCTGTTAACCGAAAGGTTGGTGGTTCGAGCCCACCCAGGGACGGCGGGGTGGCATTTTAGAGAACACCAAAGAGACTCCGTTTTGCCAAGAGGACACCGGAGAAGTGCTGCAGAGAAAGAGCACAGGAGTCAGGTGTAAAGGAGCAGCGGGGAGCGGGGTGTGGTTCTGAGTGGATTGGAAGTGTCAATCATTCCTGAGAGCCCAGAGCGCTGAGGGCCGGCGCCGTGAAAAGGGCCACTGAGGTCTGCAGCCCGGGAGGGGTGGCGTCCACACTGCTGGGCTGCAAGGTCTCCTGGGCTTCGGACCCACCCCTCGCCTCCTGCGGCTTCCGGGAGCTGGGGAGTCAGCGGGGGTGGCCTCTGCTCTCGGGTGCCCAGCTGAGGGTATGAGGACTCTGCCTTGGGTGCGGGGCCCCGAAGGCAGCTGAGGGGGCCCTAGGGGCCTCACTTCAGGGGAAAGGGCCCTAAAGCAGGGCCCACGAGAGCCGCCGTCTCCGTGCCTGAGAGAGCTTGGGGCTCCAAGGTTTCTGCATGAGTGTTAAAAGTTAGTGGCTTGGATAGTGGCTGCAGAACCTTGGGTTTTCCTGAAAACAAGTGTTCAGTGGCAACGAGCGTCCCCTTTCCGTAGTGTACTGGTTATCACGTTCGCCTCACGCGTGAAAGGTCCCCGGTTCGAAACCAGGCGGAAGCAGATCGCTTCCCCGCCCCCCCCCCATTTGCGTTATCATTGGCAAAACGAAAAGGTGGGAAAGGCACGGGGTGAGGCAGCTGACGCAGCTGTAGAAGGGGTTGGTGACCACCTGAAAGTCTACTCAGCACAAGAAAGCAGCCCTCTTTCTCTGCTGCTTCTCTTTCTCTTTTCTCTTCTGCGGAGTCCAGGCCCAGTTCATCCCAGGGGGGAAGGACAAGGCTGACTTCGGGTCACCTTTACGACCGGAAACCCCTCCGGCTCCTTGTCGGGCTCCTGGATCTTTCACAGATTGTCACTGAAAACCAAGAAGCTAATTCCCGTGAAGCTCACTTGCTTTTTCCACCTCAGCACACTTGAGGAGCTGTCTTATTTTCCTGGTAGAAGAAAATAGACCGCACCCAGATCTCACCGTGGGCCCCAGCCAAAGTCACGGAAATGAAGAATTTAAGGCTCCGAACTGGTAACCATGCAGTCATCAGAGTCCCCGAAGCCAGGTCAGAGATCTGGAGGTAGACAGATCTGGTCATCACCCGTTGAAAGCCAAGTCAGCACCTGACTCGAGGGAAAACTGAGGTTCACAAAGAGAGCAGCAAGGCAGCACACAGCCCTAGAGCTAGACCAGGAGGGACTCAGTAGATACTTTGTGACCTGGTCTCAGAAACAGAAGCATCCCCCAGGAAAGGGGATTTGAAGGGCGATGAGCAGCCGGTCAAGGGCTGGGAGCCTTGCACAGCTGCACACAGCTCTGGTCTGCTGGGCAATTTCCTGTTCTCTGCATCTATGGTTTCATCTTTTACACTCTGAATTTTCACTTGGAGGTGCTAAGTCATCTTTTGTGTACAGCTCCCTGGTGGTCTAGTGGCTAGGATTCGGTGTCCACCACTCTGTGGCCTGAGTTCGATTCCCGGTCAGGGAAAACTCTTTCTGCATCTGTACTCACAGGAGACTTCCTCTTCCTACTCAGATCAGAATTGTATTTTGCATCAAGATCCAATGCAGAAGAGTTTCTGCACTGAGTTCCTAAATGTCACTGAGTCTGGACCTCAGGGCACTTGACCTGGGGCTGGCTGTTGGAGGTGAGATTTCAAAGAATAGCAAGGAGAGATAAGAAAGCCTTTCTCAGTGATTAATACAAAGAAAGAGAGGAAAACAATAGAATGGGAAAGACTTGAGATCTCAAGAAAATTAGAGATACCAAAGGAATATTTCATGCAAATATGGGCACAATAAAGGACAAAAACAGTAAAGAAGTGGCAAGAATGCACAGAAAAACTATACAACAAAGATCTTAATGACCCAATAGCCATGATGGTGTGATCACTCACCTGGAGCCAGACATCCTGGAATGCATGGTCAGGTGGACCTTAGGAAGAATCACTACAAACAAATTTAGTGGAGGTGATGGAATTCCAGCTGCGCTATTTCAAATCCTAAAAGATGATGCTGTGAAAGTGCTGCATTCAATATGCCAGCAAATTTGGAAAACTCAGCAGTGGCCACAGGACTGGAAAAGGTCAATTTTCATTCCAGTCCCAAAGAAAGGCAATGCCAAAGAATGTTCAAGCCACTGCACAACTGCACTAATTTATCTTGCTAGCAAAGTAATGCTAAAAATTCTCCAAGCTAGGCTTCAACAGTATGTGAACCGAGAAATTCCAGATGTTCAAGCTGGATTTAGAAAAGGCAGAGGAACCAGAGATCAAATTGCCAACATCTTTTGGATCATAGAAAAAGCAAGAGAATTCCAGAAAAACATCTACTTCTGCTTCATTGACTAAGACTTTAGTCAAAGGAAGCCTTTGACTGTGTGGATCACAACAAACTGTGGAAAATTCTTAAAGAGATGGGAATACCATACCACCTTACCTGCCTCCTGAGAAACCTTTATGCAGGTCAAGAAGCAACTGTTAGAACTGGACATGGAACAATGGACTGGTTCCAAATTGGGAAAGGAGTACATCATGGCTGTATATTCTCACCCTGCTTATTTAAATTCAATGCAGAGTATATCATGTGAAATGCCAGGCTGGATGAAGCACAAGCTGGAATCAAGACTGCAGGGAGAAATATCAATAACCTGAGATATGTAGATGACACCACCCTTATGGCAGAAAGTGAAGAGGAACTAAAGAGCATCTTGATGAAAGTGAAAGAGGAGCGTGAAAAAGCTGGCTTACAACTCAACTTTTAAAAAACTAAGATCACGGCATCTAGTCCCATCACTTCATAGCAAATAGATGGGGAAACAATCTAAACAGTGAGAGATTGTATTTTCTTGTATTTTCTTGTGCTCCAAAATCACTGCAGATGGTGACTGCAGCCATTAATTCCATGTCTTAATTCCAGACACATGCTCCTTGGAAGAAAAGCTATGACAAACTTAGACAGCATATTAAAAAGTGGAGACACTACTTTGCCAACAAAGCTCCATCTAGTCAAAGCTATGGTTTTTCCAGTAGTCATGTATGGATGTGAGAGTTGGGCTATAAAGAAAACTGAGTGCTAAAGAATTGATGCTTTTGAACTGTGGTGTTGGAGAAGACTCTTGAGAGTTCCTTGGACTGCAAGAAAATCAAACCAGTCCATCCTAAAGGAAATCAGTCCTGAATATTCATTGGAAGGACTGATGCTGAAGCTGAAGCTTCAATACTTTGGCCACCTGATGGGAAGAACTGACTCACTGGAAAAGACCCTGATGCTGGGAAAGACTGAAGGCAGGAGGAGAAGGGGACAACAAAGGATGAGATGGTAGGATGGCATGACATGGTAGGATCGATGGACATGAGTTTGAGCAAACTCCAGGAGTTGGGGATGGACAGGGAAGCCTGGCATGCTGCAATGCGTGGGGTTGCAAAGAACCAGAGAAGACAGAGACTGAATTGAACTGAGACATAAAAACGCTTAAAGACTTCATCAGCTACATTACAAGAAATGTTAAAGGAGTCCTCCAGGAAGTACAACACTGACACCAGCTGGAAATCTGGATTTACACAAAGGGATGAAGGAAAAATATAAGATTTTAAATTTAAATCTCTTAGAAATATGGGACAGATTTTTTTTTTAAATAATGGAAGATTGTAGGGTTTATAACGTGCATCGAAAAGGAGAAACATGAAGAGATAAAGTTGCTAGTTGCACTCTTTCAGGATATGCTGGACTCCCAGTGACCCTGACCGGGCAACATGCTCTTGATTTAGGTCCAGAAACGAGGGACAGAAGGGTAGTGAAGAAGGCATTTTTTGGAAAGGAAGAGCAGAGTAGAAAGAACCACAAAGCCTTGGAGTACTTACTTAAAAGGTACAAGGAGAAAGTTATCCTTGGGTAGGCTTAGAACCACCAACTTTCCGGTTAACAGGCAAAGGCGCTAAACAATCACGCCTCAAAGCTCAATACAAATGGCTTTCTTTTCATCCCCTTGGGTGCCGAATGCTCCAGCCGCGCCTTGCTCCCCTCCCCTCGCAGAAACAGCGCCCCTGAAACGCCCCCGGCCTGAGCCGGGAGGATAGGTAGGGGTCTAAGGAAGCTGAACGCTCGCTTGGGCTCCAGTATTTCTTCTGTTCTTTGCTCCGCCTTCACCAGGCCGTCTGAGCCGCTGGCGCTGCCCTCCCTCCGCTCGGCCGCGGTCGGTGAGGCGAGAGTAGAACCAGCGGGGTGGGGAGGGTCGGTCCAAGGAACAAACGCAAAGAGCTGGGACAGAAGCCGGTGAGGTGGGGACGAGGACAGTCAGACTTCCCAGACAGCAAGTGCCGGATCTGGGGAGATGAGAATTGGTTTTTGATTTTGTTTTGTTTTCTCATCATCAGAATTGAGAGGAAGAGAGCGGAAGCCAGTGAAAGAGAGAATACGAACACCTGAGTAAAGTTTCCAAGAATAAAGTAGTGCAGTGATTGGAATCATTTTATGTCAAATGACATAGATTAAGGACAATTGTCAACACTTGGGTTGTGGTGCGCCGTGATCGTATAGTGGTTAGTACTCTGCGTTGTGGCTGCAGCAACCTCGGTTCGAATCCGAGTCACGGCATTAGGTTACACCTGGCATCTCCTTGTTTTTTTCTTTTCTTAAACCCCGTAATGGTCTACATTGGGTTCTCCGAAATGTGACCACCAATTCTATCCAAAAAGGAAATTATTAAGGTGTGTGATCACAGAACAAAATGCACAAATCATTAATGAACAGCTATTTGATGTGAAATCATTACCAGGATCAAAATGCAGAAAAATTTTTATCAACAAAGTATGGAAGATACACTTTGATATATGATGAAGCCCTTTGATACATTTTCCACGTCATGCCTATCCATCCCCTGCTACTCTAAGCTATTCTGATGGCCACCCCACAGATTAAGTTTGTCCTTTCTTCAAACACCTAAATGAATATACACATTTTACTATCCAGGGATTATCAAGCAGAAATTCTGAAGTCGAGTTTCCCACTAGTAAGGAAATCACGGAGTTCAGCACCACGTGAAAGCAATGGACAAGTTTTTGCCCTGGAGAAAGCCCCTTCAAGATCAGGTATCTCTGCTGCCAGCTAACTATAAGCACGTACCCCGAGGGCCACCGTCTTTCACTCAGGGTCACCCTTTGCCCTTCTACCCTTACCAAATCACTCTCTGCAAAGTAATTCTAGCAAAGATCTCCCAATTCTCCTGCCCCTCCCCACACAGGCAAAGCACACTCTCTCACCCACCAGACTGCCTTTCATCAACTCTTCCAGAGCCACACACACGCACATCCACTGTGCTGTCTCATCTATTGCTCCCTCTGCAAGCTTGGTCCACACTCCCACCCTCATCCACCACCCCCTCTTCCTCACTCACCTCTTGCCCTACAATGGACAAAACATTTATCCTAAGAGGTCTTCTGAGTGAGTGTCCAAGGGAAAAGGGAAAATGTGCCCACTACCAGATGGAGACCACAGGGATTCCAAACAACAGCAGCTGGAGAGTCAGGACATTTACCTGGATGACCATCATATTGATATTCTGGTATTGATTTTTACACATACTTTCTGCTTATGTCAACAATAACAGTTTTCCCTTTGTGGTAGTGAGATGAATTGGAAACTCAAATTACTCAGGGAAATGAATGTGAATGAATGGATTGAAAGAGACTATTTTAAAAATATAATCCACCCTCACTCGACTGAAGAGTGGGTGGAAATGGCAAAGGCCTGAGAGGTTGGGTGAGTCTGCTTTTGCTGGGCCAATCATTGGATTTGAAGCAGCCGCTCCTGGGAACTCCCCAAGCTTGGGTGTCTCCAAGGGATGCTTCGAAGGATTCACCTGCACTGCAGTGACGGACCACAGGACCTGATTTCCTTTTCCTGGGAAGCCTAAGCCAGGGTCTTACTGGATCACAAAGATGGATATTTTAATAACCAAAAGTTATAAGAAAATATTCTTGACATTTTTACTCATCAGGGAAATAAACCTTAATACTACATGGAGATATCATTATCCTGCAGCATGATTGTATTTAAAAGAATTCGTACATCAAATGCTGACAGTTGTGGAGCAATTGGATCTGTAGTAGTCAGTTTGAAATCATTCTAGAAGACTGTTGGCAATTTCTGATAAAGTTAATCTTGTACCTACTCCATGACTCCAAAATTGCAGTACATCCATGAATGCAGAAGTATACAAAAAGATTGATATGGAATATTCATCAAAACACCAAGAATATTCATCAAAGACACCAGTTAACACCAAAAAACCCACCAAAATTACTCCAATAATACTAAGTGATATACATAACAGTATGAATATGTTTAATGAACAAAATGTTGCATGAAACAAAAATCAGTAACAAAAAATGTACATTCATTCATTTGAGTTTCAAAAGCAGGCAACAGTACATGATTGCAATAGACTTCAGAATTAGTAATTAAGTGATCTTGTGTAGGAATTCGGAGAAGGCAATGGCACCCCACTCCAGCACTCTTGCCTGGAAAATCCCATGGATGGAGGAGCCTGGTGGGCCGCAGTCCATGGGGTTGCTAAGAGTCGGACACGACTGAGTGACTTCCCTTTCACTTTTCACTTTCATGCATTGGAGAAGGAAATGGCAACCCACTCCACTGTTCTTGCCTGGAGAATCCCAGGGACGGGGGAGCCTGGTGGGCTGCCGTCTATGGGGTTGCACAGAGTCGGACACGACTGAAGCGACTCAGCAGCAGCAGCAGTGTAGGAATTGCCTGGAAAGGGTCTCAAATGACATTGCTAGGATGGTAGCAGTTTTCTATAACTTCGTCTGGGTGGTGATTACATTTGCCCAAGTTCACAAATTGTGCCTATGAATTAAAGATGTGTGCTTTTTACACAGTGTGGAGTATAGTTCAATGATTTACTGTTTCCATAGAAATCAGTGGATGGTGGGTGGAGACAAGCTGCTGTAAACTGTGATGACTAGTTTGCATTTTATTGTAAACCCATTGAAAACTCATTCTCCTTTAGTGTTAAAAAAAAAAAAAAAATCACTGACATTAGAAATACCTTTTCCAGAAAAAAAGTCATTGACCATATCATTTCATTAGTGCAAGCTACAGACAAAGCTACTTGAGAGGCAATATTTCCACTTCAGAATATGTTCTCCTCAACAGTGAGACAAGCAGTTGACCTAGGTTTTGCTTTGACCAGCCCACTTGTGTGCTGTGGGATTTACTCCTCACAGAATACAGATGCAAGGCCAGCAGCAAACTGCTCTCCAACCACTGCTAAGTGGCATAACTTGTGCTGGAATTAAAAGCAAAATGAATATTACTCAACCATAAAGAAAAAAAAAGAATGAAATAATGCCATTTGAAGCAATGTGGATTACCTGGAGATTCTCATATTGAGTGAAGTAAGATGAACAAATACGATATCACTTATATGTGGAAACTAAAACACAAAAACAAAAATGATACAAATGAAATTATATACAAACCAGAAATGGACCATCAGATGTAGAAAACAAGCTGTAGAAAACAAGCTGCTGGTTACCAAAGGGAAAAGAGTAGAAAGAGGGATAAATTAGGAGTTTCAGATTAACATATATACACTACTGTGTATCAGATAGATAACCAATATGGACCTCTAGCACAGGGAGGGACCTAAACTCAATATTTTGTAAATAAATAAAATATTTTGTAATAAAAACCTATATAGAAAGAGAATCAGAAAAAAATGTATGTATAATTGAATCACTTTGTTGTACACCTGAAACTAACAACACTGTAAATCAATTATATGCCAATTAAAAAAAAAAAAAAAGCAAATGGAATAGACACTAACTTGATACAGCCTGGATATGAACCGAGGTTGCTGCCACCACAATACAGCACTATATACCATACAAGCACAATGCACTTGAGGACTTCAGGTAATTATCTCCACATAAATAAATCCACACTGTTTTATTGCTGGACACTTAGAGAAGTTCGTGCTTTTCTCTCTTTCATGCTCTTCTCCAATTCTTCCTCCCCAATTTGCTACTTAAAAAAGCAATTTTTCTTTCTGAGGATCTGGCCCGAGCCTCTTCACAGACTTCCTGGAAGGTCTGCTGGCAGGTTTCATCCATGTCTTTGCTTGCTCTCGCTCCTTTTCACGTTTCCTCTTTGGATGTGATCTCTTTCCCGTTAAGCCACACGGACCACACCTACTAAACCGCTGCCCAAAGGTGCAGATGGCCGAATGAGGGTGGAGCAAACCCGGAGCCGTCACTGAGTCCGCCGCGGGTTCAGCTTCCCTCGGGCCCCCCTCGGCTCAGGCCTGGCGTCCGGGCACTGGCATCTGAGGCGGGTGTGGAGTAACGCGTGGCAGGGGCGCTCGGTTGCACTTCTGCCTTCGGAATCGCCCGACGGCCGGCTTTCCAACAGGAACGAACACTGAGTGGACTCCGTCTGTCCGATAGCCCGAGGCTTGGAGACCGAGCTGCTCTCCCCAGAAAGGCAGGTGGCTTCGCCTACCTTTGTAGCTTTGCTTGCTTTCTGCGGGGTTGAGTGAGTGAGTGTTAGTCACTCTGTGTTGACCAAAACCGAGCTAGTGTCGAGTCTCTGTGGCTCAATCGGTTAGCGCGTTCGGCTGTTAACCGAAAGGTTGGTGGTTCAAGCCCACCCAGGGACGTGTTTCAGCCTTTTGGAGTGTAAGGGATGTATGATTGATAATTTCTAGTCTGTACATCGTTCCCAAGCTCCGCTACTACAGTCCTTTCCCTCGTGTCTTGTATACACAAACACAAGAACCTATATCCAGATAGTCACTGATCCTCAGAAAGGGTCTCTGGAGGAAAACAGGTCAGTGGGAGTCCTGGAATTCAGGAAAGAGCAGGCTTATTATTTTTACCCTGTAAACTCCTTTCACCGATGAAGTTTCTTTCACTGTTTGTAGTAGCCTTTATTTATTGCTTTGTTGGGGCTTCCCTGGTGGCTCAGACAGTAAAGTGTCTGCCTACAATGTGGGTAGACCTGGGTTTGATTCCTGGGTGGGGAAGATCCCCTGGAGAAGTAAATGGCAATCCACTCCAGCACTCTTGCCCTGAAAATCCCATGGACAGAGGAGCCTGATAGGCCACGACTGAGCAACTTCACTTTCACATATACTTTTGTAATTACTTTGGTTCTATGCTTTTCCTATGACAGTCATCATTCCTGCACACATGGCTACAGGGTAGAATCCTGGAAGAGTAATTGCTCTGTCATGGCCTTTACATGGTTTGTATATAATTCCTTTTTCTTGCCTTTGTTGACTTATTGGGTGTAAATATTTTGTTATTTCAGCAACTGCTTTGGGCATTATAGCATACATACATCTGTAACTTAGCAGAGCCTGCCTTCAAGGAATGGCACACTTCCTCACATTTCTCCCCTGCCTGCCCTTATGCTTATGTTGTCCTGTATTTTACTTGGCATATGTTTTGAATCCCACATCCAAGGTCATTACTTAAAAAAAAAAACCTGCCCCATGTTTTTAAAGAGATTTAATTGATAAAAAATCATATGTTTCCCATGCATAGACCATGTTTCTTTTCCTTCATTTCCTTTGTGTCCATCAGGAATTCCAGTTCATGTGAGTTCCCTTCTCCTTGGAGGGCTCCTTTAACTTCTCTTGCTGTGTGGCTTTTCTGGTGATGAAGTCTTTAAGCATGGGTATGTCTATAAATGCCATCATTCAACTTCTATTTTCAAAGAGATTTGGGAAGGGGGTGAGTAGGCATAGGATTACACTCTTTTTCACTCTCAGTCCTTTAAAAATGTTGCTTCACTGTCTTCTCACTTCCATTGTTTTTGATGAGAAATCTGACACAATTTTTACTTTTGTTTTCTGAATGTACTATTTATTTTCTTTCTGGCTCATTGGACATCTTTTTTTTCTTTTATAATGGATTGGAGTAGTTTAATTACTCTGTGACTAGGCACAGTTTTCTTCCTGTTCCTTGTGCTCACAGTTCATTTGTCCCCTTGGATGGGTGGGTTTATAATTTTCATTATGATTGGAGTGTGTCCTCTTGGGTTTCTTCAGTTTTTTCTTTCAAAAAAATTCTCCTGGTATTTTTTGAGACTCCAAATACTCTCTTATGTTAGGCCTTTTAAAGTTGCTCTACCGATTTGCGGGTCGCCCTTCGGCCTGAGTAGACCAACAATGCTACATGGGTTGGGTGGACGGCTGGGGGATTGGGCTGGAGAGGAAACATAGTAAATTGGGAAGAGGATGGACGGGACAGCCTGGGTACTTGAACCAGCATAGGGAGGGTTGACGACTGCAAGACTCGAGCAGCGTCATCCTTTATACCAGAAAGCTGGCAGGCACTATGGGGAAAAAACAAAACAAGAAGAAAGTGGAGGAGGTGCTAGAAGAAGAGGAAGAAAAATATATGTTGGAAAAAGTTTTAGACCGTTGAGTGGTAAAGGGCAAAGTGGAGTATCTCCTGAAGTAGAAGGGTTCTCAGATGAGGATAACACATGGGAACCAGAAGAGAACCTGGATTGCCCTGACCTCATTGCTGAGTTTCCACATTCACAGAAAACAGCACACGAGACAGATAAATCAGAGGGAGGCAAGTGCAAAGCTGATTCTGATTCGGAAGATAAGGGGGAGGAGAGCAAACCAAAGAAGAAGAAAGAAGAGTCAGAAAAGCCACGAGGCTTTGCCCGGGGTTTGGAACCAGAGCAGATTACTGGAGTTACGGACTCCAGTGGGGAACTCATGTTCCTAATGAAATGGAAGAACTCTGATGAGGCTGATCTGGTCCCTGCCAAGGAAGCCGATGCCACGTGCCCACAGGTTGTCATATCCTTCTATGAGGAAAGGCTGACGTGGCATTCTCACCCCTCAGAGGATAATGACAAAAAAGATGATAAGAATTAACTTTCTTGAATACCAGCCCCTGTCACATCTGACTGGGTTTCAAGTGGGGAAAGAAGGAGTTCTCCTTGTCTTGACGCCATAAAGGTGGCTTGAGAAGATGTCCTTTGAAGAGCCAGTACAGTTTCTGTGCCCTACAGCAGCCCAGGGTTTCAAAGCCGCTCCATGCTGTACAGTTTGCACATCCCTCCCGGGGGAGGGGAAGGAGGGTCAATGTTTCAAGGTAACCCGTTCTGAACTTTGCTGAAAAAAAAAGCAAAGGGTCTTCTATGAAGGACAAAACATAGAATGGGATGTGGGAGAGCAAGAGATACTGTAGATCTTCAAAGAGCATCTCCACAACCCACACAGCCTTCTTCCTGATAGTGTTAACTTTGCGTTTTTACAGCATAGCATGTGTGTAGTTTTTGGCTGTTACTGGTGTATTATTGGGGTGGGTGGGGTGGGGCGGGAAAGAAGGGAGATGGGTTAGGATCATTTTTGTTAAAATTTGGGGAAATGGTGAAACAAAGGAAAGAACAACTAATGATGATTGGGTTCTGTGTCCAGAATATTATATCCTTTCAAAAAATGTCATTGGAAACCTAAATTGAGGACTGTCAGAGACTGTTTAAAAGCTGTGAATGCCTGAAATTTAGAAGCCAAGGTATTCCCTGCCTGAGCTTAATGCTGTTCCCAACAAAGGAATAAGAAGCTACCAAAGCTGCCATTTGGGGGATGGAAACTGGTTGAGGAGGAAAAGTCTTATTGGAGTGTACACACAGGCAGATTATTCTGTCTTAGAGGTGCTACTCATGAAACTGACAAGAAGACCCTTTCTTTTCCTGTTGTGAAGTTACAAATATCAGCTTCTCCATCCAAGCCACTGGTGAAGTATTTAGGGAAAGGCAGAGTGGTCTAGGAGGCAAGTGAGTAGGGAAAGACAAGGGCCAGTGCTCATAGGGTGGAAAACTCTTGGAGCCTCTGTTTTTTGAACTTTGAAACCATTGGTGGCAGGGTTCAGTCACTGACAGCACAAGTTCAAGAGCTGAATGATTTCAAAAGCCCTGGTCTCAGAGAAGATAAATTTTCATACTGGGGCAGTGGTTCACTTTAAAACAAAACAAATTTTTTAATCCTAAGAATTAACTAAAATCCAAAACGCTGTCTTGAGTCATGAGATCCATCAGTTGTTGACATCATCTTGATCTGAATCTAGAACTCCATTGCAATTTTTAGGCATATGTTAGGTTTTTGTGAAAACTTTTGTTTAAATGTAAACTTCATATCAACACTGTCAGTTTTTTGTCTTAATAAAACTATATAGATTTATAATCCTTGAAAAAAAAAATAAGTTGCTCTACCATTCAGTGATGCTATTAATATGTTCAGTTAAAAAAATTACTGCCATTTCATTTTGAATAGTTTCAGTGGTTCAAGGCGTTGTATTCCCTAATTTTTTTTCCTTGCAATGTCTAATTTGTTGTTGATTCACAGATGTTATTGTTTTTATCTCTAAAGTTTGCTTTTTGCCATTTTTGTATGTTCCACATTTCTAATGAACTCTTTGGACAAATGCAACATAGTCATGGTAACTGTTTAAAGTTCTCTCTGCTGATTTTTATCATGTCAGTTCTGGTCACTTTTGACTGAATGATTATATTCTTCCTTTTGCATCATATTTTTCTGCCTCTTTGCATGCCTGACATTTGTTGTTGTTGTTTGGATGCTGGACATTATCAAAATTTCCTTTCTGGATACTAGCTACTTTGACATTCCTATGAATTATTTTGAGTTTTGTATTGGGGTACAGTTAAGTGACTTGTAAACAGTTTGCTCTCTTTGGATCTTGCTTTATGATTTTTTTCAGAAGGTCAATGTAGGGCTGACTATTCTAGAGCTGTGTTCTTGCCCTAAGGCTCATGAGTTATATAAATAGTCTAGTCTGGCTGATGGCAGTGAGAACAATTGCCTGTCCCATGTGAACACCAGGCACAGGTTCCATGATCTGATCCAAAATTTCTTTTCTTGGTCTCAGGTAATTCTCCACAAGTGAGCTCTTAGAAGAACTCTGTTTAGTACCTCAGGGAGACTGTTTAGTATCCCTGGATATCCTTTTCTCATTCATCACTGGACCTTTGTTCTCTGAACCCTAGCTGCCTTGCTCTCCACCAAAACTCAGCTTCCTCTCAACAATCCAAAGAGCTGGTCTCAGATGACCCTTCTCATGCCCAATCTGGACATGCTCTTAAAGCAGTCATGTGGGCCAATGGCAGGACTCACCTTGTTTCTCATTCTCAGCTGTCCTCTTTTGCGTTGTCCTCTTTCCTGTGTCTAGAAACTGACATTATATATTTTCCTTTTTTTTTCCTGTGGGGACAGGCAAGAAAGGCAGGGTGAGATTTCAAGCAGGAGGGTAAATCTGATTTTTGTCACTCCAAATACAAAAAAGCAAATTGGCTGTTTGAGGATGCCTTACAAATAGCTGTGAAAAGAAGAGAAGCCAAAAGCAAAGGAGAAAAGGAACTATATACCTATTTGAATGCAGAGTTCCAAAGAATAGCAAAGAGAGATAAGAAAGCCTTCTTCAGTGATCAGTGCAAAGAAATAGAAGAAAACAATAGAATGGGAAAGACTAGAGATATCTTCAAGAGGATGAGAGATACCAAGGGAATATTTCATGCAAAGATGGGTTCAGTAAAGGACAGAAATAGTATGGACCTAACAGAAGCAGAAGATATTAAGAAGAGGTGGCAAGAATACACAGAAGAACTGTACAAAAAAGATCTTCACGACCCAGATAATCACATTGGTGTGATCACTCACCTAGAGCCAGACATCCTGGAATGTGAAGTCAAGTGGGCCTTAGGAACCATCACTATGAACAAAGCTAGTGGAGGTGATGGAATTCCAGTTGAGTTATTTCAAATCCTGGAAATGATGCTGTGAAAGTGCTGCACCCAATATGCCAGCAAATTTGGAAAACTCATCAGTGGCCACAGGACTGGAAAGGGGCAGTTTTCATTCCAATTCCAAAGAAAGGCAATGCCAAAGAATGCTCAAACTACCACACAATTGTACTCATCTCACACGCTAGTAAAGTAATGCTTAAAATTCTCCAAACCAGGCTTCAACAATATGTGAACTGTGAACTTCCTGATGTTCAAGCTGGTTTTAGAAAAGGCAGAGGAACCAGAGATCAAATTGCCAACATCCGCTGGATCATGGAAAAAGCAAGAGAGTTCCAGAAAAACATCTATTTCTGCTTTATTGACTATGCCAAAGCCTTTGACTGTGTGGATCACAATAAACTGTGGAAAATTCTGAGAGAGATGGGAATACCAGACCACCTGACCTGCCTCTTGAGAAATCTGTATGCAGGTCAGGAAGCAACAGTTAGAACTGGACATGGAACTGAGAGGGTAACAGGCAGGAAGGCCAGGGGTCTCCAAACGGAGGAAATAGCCTGCAAGTGTCAGACATTTTATCTCTCTTAAGAGGCAGGAGGAAACAAACTAGCGATATTTTTTCCTTCTCTATACAAATTTAAAAGGAGGTTTCTCTTAAAATTCTGTTGCCATAATGACACTTGGTTTCACCTGAAGTTAACCAATGCCTTTTTCTTATGGAAATGTTT
>NW_024070212.1:20151890-20181079 GCF_014754425.2 Oryx dammah
AATCTATGTAAATGAAACTATTTGTATGGTGCTCTGCCCTTCTTCACGATTCAAGTTAATCATTTTATGGCCCAAGATAAACCATTTGGAGCCAAGGTTATCCCAAAATACATCTTATGGGTGAGGGGCCTGGTGCCTTTCTGAGTTTTGAGACATTCCTTTCTTTCATTAACAGAGTGCTGGTGACTATATAACATCCAGCTAAAGACCAGCAGGGAGGTACTCTTTCTGCCCCCTTCTGATGCCTATGTCAGAAGCTTTCTCTATCTCCTTTATACTTTAATGAAACTTTGTTACACAAAAGCTCTGAGCAATCAAGCCTCGTCTCTGGCCCCAGACTGAATTCTTCTCCACTGGGGGCCAAGAATCCGAGCGTCATAATTCAACAACAACCTTTCAGAACAACAGACTGGTTCCAAGTAGGAAAAGGAGTGTGTCAAGGCTGTATATTGTCACCCTGCTTATTTAACTTCTATGCAGAGTACATCATGAGAAACGCTGGACTGGAAGAAACACAAGCTGGAATCAAGATTGCCGGGAGAAATATCAATAACCTCAGATATGCAGATGACACCACCCTTATGGCAGAAAGTGAAGAGGAACTTAAAAGCCTCTTGATGAAAGTGAAAGAGGAGAGTGGAAAAGTTGGCTTAAAGCTCAACATTCAGAAAACGAAGATCATGGCATCTGGTCCCATCACTCCATGGGAAATAGATGGGGAAACAGTAGAAACAGTGTCAGACTTTATTTTTGGGGGCCCCCAAATCACTGCAGATGGTGACTGCAGCCATGAAATTAAAAGACGCTTACTCCTTGGAAGAAAAGTTATGACCAACCTAGATAGTATATTCAAAAGCAGAGACATTACTTTGCCGACTAAGGTCTGTCTAGTCAAGGCTATGGTTTTTCCTGTGGTCATGTATGGATGTGAGAGTTGGACTGTGAAGAAGGCTGAGCACCAAAGAATTGATGCGTTTGAACTGTGGTGTTGGAGAAGACTCTTGAGAGTCCCTTGGACTGCAAGGAGATCCAACCAGTCCATCCTAAAGGAGTTCAGTCCTGGGTGTTCTTTGGAAGGATTGATGCTAAAGCTGAAACTCCAGTACTTTGGCCACCTCATGCGAAGAGTTGACTTATTGGAAAAGACTCTGATGCTGGGAGGGATTGGGGGCAGGAGGACTTCCCTGGTGGCTCAGATGGTAAAGTGTCTGTCTACAATGCCGGAGACCCAGGTTCGATCCCTGGGTTGGGAAGATCCCTTGGAGAAGGAAATGGCAATCCACTCCAGTACTACTGCCTGAAAAATCCCATGGACAGAGGAGCCTGGTAGGCTACAGTCCATGGGGACTTGCAAAGAGTCGGACACGACTGAGCGACTTCATGTTCACGTTTAATATGTGATTCTAACATGCATTTCTCTGTTATGATTCAGTTTTAGTTGCAATTCTAAGACTTATTGTTCTCTTTAAGTTGTTTGACCGATATTAAATTGAGGTTATTAACATATAATCTTTGCCCAGAGAATATCTAATTAAGACAGGAAAAGCAAACACTGTCTTACTATAATGCTGAGGCATATTTGTATAGACTGCTGAGTGGTCAAAGTTGCACGGGTTAACGGGTTAAGAGGAGGTGTGAGTACCTGTAGGGGATGTGGTGAACACAGCCAATATGTCATTTGAAGGCAGGTAGAACACATGGTATATCTGCTCCAGGAAGTAAGGAGCTGTCACTGGAGATCTGCTGTGTTTCTCAGGTGTTTGATTAAAAAAAAAATCCTAGTTCTTGGTTACCTGCCATAGAAATGAAGTCATATCCATTTTCCTGGGCTTCCGTGGTGGTTCAGATGGTAAAGCATCTGTCTACAATGCGGAAGACCCAGGTTCGATCCCTGGGTTGGGAAGATCACTTGGAGAAGGAAATGGCAATCCACTCCAGTACTACTGCCTGGAAAATCCCATGGACAGAGGAGCCTGGTAGGCTACAGTCCATGGGGATTTGCAGAGTCGGACACGACTGAGCGACTTCACGTTCACGTTCATGTTCATCCATTTTCCCATTCTTTGCTATCCATCCTTTCCTTGTTTCTCTCACAAGGAGAGAAACCTGCTGTTAGGCTCTGGCAGGTGGTTGAGATTGATTGTGCTCCCACAGGGCTGCCCCTTTTCATGCCTCAAGATATGGGCACAGTGGGAGCAGGGCCATTGGGTTTGTTTACAATTCTGCTGGGCCCCAGTAGCTGTTACCCAAGCCGGTGGGGGTTCTTCTGTCCTTACTCTTCTCTGTGCCAATAATCAGGCCAATGAAAACTGTGAACACAGGTCAGATATTTAGCAGCAGCAGATATTTCCCCAGCAGGCTGCGAAGGGGATTCCTTGGCACGTTGTTCCCACTGCTTTTTCCTCCTGTCCTTCAGCCCTCTCCCGGGACTTGAGCCCGACCAAAACCCAGGATGCCCGACTTCAGGACCTAATGAAGCTCAGGCTCTGATGTCTCATTGCAAAAATTCAGTGAGAGACAAAGCGATAAATTAAGAGTTGGACTTGTTAAGATTCAGAAAGGAGCGCCACATTCTACAGGGTACAGGCCAAGGAATGTGGCCTGGCTAGATTTTGCAAGCGGGGTGAATTCATGTGCTAATGAGTGAGAGGATCATCCCAACCATTGGGGAACCACCCACTCCTCCATCTTTTGAGAGTGCCTTGGAGCTGTCCTGCCACCTCTGTGTGTGTCTGTTGGTTTATAGATTGGGGATTAATCCTACCCAGCATTGGTCACACTGGAGATCTTGGGGACGTCCAACTCCAGTCCGGGGGTCCCAGGAGGTCATCACACCTTGACCTGCCTAGGGATCTGGTCCTCGAAAAGTTGTCATGCCTCAACCTGCTCAGGGATCCACCAGTCCTAGGGGTCCCAGGAGGCCGTCACGCCTCGACCTGCCCGGGGATTCGATCTCTAGGAGGCTGTCACGCCTCAGCCTGCCTGGGGATCTGCACCCTGACCCAGGGATGCCTTGCTCTCAGGTTGCAACAGTTCTGGGTAGGATAAGCTTCAGAAAGACTCACCCCTAAGGAAGTCCACCCATGGAAACAGAAGGAAGCCTATTACTTGTGGGACTGTGCCTAGTCTCAGCCATAACTCAGGAGCCCAATGAGAACCCCATTGCCTTTCTGAAAAGACTAAAAGAGGCCCTCCAAAAGTTTACCAATCTGGACTTAGACTCTTACGAGGGACAGGTGATTTTACAGGACAAATTCCTGTCCCAATGTGCATCAGATATCAGAATTAACTTACAACAGCTACAGCATCAGGACCCTGCTGCCTCTTTAGATGACATGGTCCAGACAGCCACCAATACCTTTTATAACAGAGAATAGGAAAAGGAGGCCAAGGCCCAGGAGAGGGAGAGAAGGAAAGAGACAAGGCATGCCCAGATGCTGGCCGCCCTCCAGAGAAGCCCTATGGCACACCCCGATTCCTTGAAGGACAAGGCACGAGGCAAATGCCTAATCTGTAGACAGGAAGGGCATTGGGCCAAAGAGTGTTCAAACCATGACAAGTCTCCTAAAACGGCTTGCCACAAATGCCATCAACTGGGAGATTGGGCAGCACTCTGCCCTCGGGACCCAAGAGCCTCAAGGTCAAGTGCCAAGCCTACCCTCACGATGGTTCAAGAGGACTGAAGCGGCCCACTCCAGCCAGCCTGCCTGTCACAGATAACCATCATGGGGCTGGAGCCAAGGGTGCAACTGGATGTGGCAGGTAGGTCCGAGAATTTCTTGGTTGACACAGGGGCTACCTACTCTGTCTTGATCTCCTACTCTGGAGACTTCTCCTCCCAAACCTGTACCATTTTGAGTGCTACAGGAAAAGCAACTACTAAAAGATTCACCCGAGCACTTCTTTGTTGCTGGGATGGACAAATATTTCCCCACCAGTTTCTGGTGGTCCCTGAGTGTCCTACTCCCTTAATGGGAAGAGACATACTCACTAAACTGGGGACCACCCTTGTGATGGGAAGCTTTTCAGCCCCTAGAGCCCTGCAGCTCCTGGTTACTACTGAAGAACCCATTGCACCTCCAAAAACTATGGGAGGACTAAATTAACCCCCAGGCGTGGGACCAGGGGATTCCTGGATGAGCCCACCAAGCTGAACCGATCATCATTGTCCTCCGAGATCCCACTTAGTTTCTTAACCAAAAACAATATCCTCTCAAAAGAGAGGCTTGGGAGGATTTACAGCCTTTAATAAATAAATTCCTTGCCTTTGGGCTATTGGTCCCCACCAGTTCACCATGTAACACCCCAGTCCTCTCAGTAAAGGAAAAAGACAGAACCTGGCGAATGGTTCAAGATCTCCGGATCATAAATGAAGCTGTAGTCCCCCTCCATCCCACAGCACCCAATCCCTATGTAATCTTGGGAGAAATCCCACCCAGTGCCAAGTGGTTTACAGTCTTGGATCTCAAAGATGCATTTTTTTGCATACCACTGGTTCAGAATCCCAATATCTTTTTGCCTTTGAGTGGGAGGCCCCAGGAGAAAAACACCAACAGATGACTTGGACAGTATTACCTCAGGGGTTCAGAGATAGCCCCCACCTGTTTGGACAGGCCTTTAGCTGGGATCTCCTAAACCTGGACCTGGGACCTAATGGGAAAATATTACAATACGTAGATGACCTACTATCTGCTCTCCAGATGAGAAAAGTGCCCAACAACATGCAATTCAGGTTCTAAACGTTTTGGGAGAAAGGGGATATAAAGTCTCCCATGCTAAGGCACAGATGGTCGAGACAAAGGTCACTTACCTGGGAGTTCAGATTACACACGGGTCCCGGAGGCTGTCCTCTGATCAGGTACAAGGAATCCTCCAGTTGCCCTCCCCATGACTTCAAAACAATTGCAAGCTTTCCTGGGGCTAACTGGATATTGTAGAATCTGGATACCCAGCTATGGTCTAATTGCCCAGCCCTTATACGAAAGCTTAAAGGGACAAGATGATTCAATCCCACTGATGTGGGGAACTCCTCAAAAGAAGGCAGAGGCTACACCAAAACAGGCCCTAACTCAGGCACATGCCTTGAGGTTGCCAGACCCAGAAAAAGCATTCCAACTTTATGTCCATGAAAGAGAGGGAATAGCCTTTGGAGTGTTAACTCAATGGTTGGGACCTGAGTCCCAGCCTGTAGCTTACTTACCCAATAGGGTCGATCCAAGCGCCCAAGGCTGGCCCGCCTGCCTTCAAAATCTTGCAGCTATTGCAATCATGATAGAAGATGCTTTAAAACTCTTCTTTGGGGGCAAACTATTTTTACCAGCCACCAAGTAAAATAACTCCTAAATGGGAGAGGCCATTTATGGATGTCTGATCAAAGAATCCTCAGATATCAAGTAATGCTGATGGAAAATCCAGGCCTCACTATATCCCCTTGTGAGGTTCTTAACCCAGCCACCCTCCTGCCTACCCCCGAGGGCTCTCTCCCCTTTCACTCTTGTCTAGAAACCTTAGACCACTGGACAAAACCCCGAGAAGGATTGTCAGAAGATCCTCTGACCAATCCTGAAGAAATCTGGTACACTGATGGAAGCAGCTTTGTCTTGGATGGAAAAAGAAGAACTGGGTATGCAGTAGTCTCCAATTTTGAGACCATAGAGGCTAAGCCTCTGCCACCAGGTACTTCAACCCAATTAGCTGAGCTCATAGCTCTGACTCAAGCTTTAGAACTGGGAAAAGGAAAAAAATAGCTATTTACACTGACTCCAAGTATGCCGTTCTGGTGTTACATGCACATGCGGCTATTTGGAAAGAAAGGGGCCACCTGACCACCTGAGGGTCCCAGTCAAATATGGTGATCAAATTCTTAGACTCCTGGAGGCCGTCCATCTGGCCACTGAGGTTTCAGTCTCCCACTGTAAAGAACACCAAAAAGGGAACAGAGAAGTGGCACGAGGGAACCAAGCAGCCAATCAGGCAGCTAAAAGAGAAGCATTACAGAACCATGACCTAATAGGGGTTGCCACCCTAGTTCCACAGATTAATTTCCCAGAAACTCCTTCATATACTGAAGGTGAGACTCTTAAAGCTAAGAGTGAGGGCTTTCAAAAAAATCATATTGGGTGGTTCCAAAAGGAGGGACTCCTTTTTCTGCCTGGGAATCTCCAATGGAAGTTGGTTAACTCCTTACATGCCACCACTCATTTAGGGGGAAAGGCCCTCCAAAGATTACTAGAAAGATCCTTCAGAGGAACAGGCTTCCAAACAACTATAATGCAAGTGGTCTCCTCTTGTCCCACTTGCCAAGTAAAAAACCCCCAAAGAGCTCAAAGACCCCAGCTGCCCCAGCCCGTCCAATGATGTGGGACCTATCCAGGAGAGGACTGGCAGATGGACTTCACCCAGTTTCTCAAGGGTATAAATACACATTAGTCATGATAGATACATTCACAGGATGGATTGAAGGCTTTCCCACCCGGACTGAAAAGGCTGAGGAGGTGGTAAAGAAACTGCTCTGAAATCATTCCAAGATTTGGTCTCCCCATGTCATTACAAAGTGACAATGGGACATCATTTACTTCTAAGGTCACCCAAGAGGTCTCTAAAGCATTACTTATTACTTATTATTACTTATTACTGGGCATTACTTATTATCTCCACTGTGCCCAGAGCCTCAATCTTCAGGAAAAGTAGAAAGAGCCAACCAATTCTTAAAATCAGCGATAAAAATGATAACCCGGAGACCTCCCTGGGATGGAAGGAGGCTTTACCAATAGCCCTCCTCGGCACCTGAATCATCCCTAAGGAACAGGTTGGTTTTAGTCCTTATGAGATGCTATATGGGAGACTTTTTGTTTATGTAAATGACCTCTTCCCAGAACCAGAGGTTCAGACCCTCCAGTCTTATACCATGGCCATTGGGCAATTCCAACAAGATATACGCTTGTGGGGTATAAACCAGAACCCAAAATATTCTAAGGAGTCACCACTATATGCTCCAGGGACTCAAGTCCTAATTAAAGTCTGGAAAGATGGGTCCCTAAAGGCTCAACTCCAGCCCACATGGAAGGGCCCCTACCCTGTAATACTTTCTACCCCCACAGCAGTCTAGGTACCAGGACATGACTCCTGGATTCACCACTCATGACTCAAGCCATGGAAGAAGACAAACGACACTCAATACACCTGGGAGCCCCTGGGAGATCTCAGATACCTATTCAGGACTACCAATGAGTGCCATTCTAATGAGCACCCCCAAAATCTGGTTTCTGGGGATAAGATTTCTCAGGATACCTCTAAAGAGCCAACACAGCTTGGCAGAGATTCTACTCCAAAACAGACAGGAGATAGATCTTCTGATCCTTAAACAAGAAGGGACTTCAGCCATTCTGGCAATGGGAATTTAGAATTGGCTAATGCCCCTACTGCTGGAAGAAGCACAAGCTAGAATCAAGATTGCCAGGAGAAATATCAATAACCTCAGATATGCAGAAGACACCACCCTTATGGCAGAAAGTGAAGAGGAACTAAAAAGCCTCTTGATGAAAGTGAAAGAGGAGAGTGAAAAAGTTGGCTTAAAGCTCAACATTCAAAAAACGAAGATTATGGCATCCGGTCCCATCACTTCATGGGAAATAGATGGGGAAACAGTGGAAACAGTGTCAGAATTTATTTTTCTGGGCTCCAAAATCACTGCACTGTTCATGGTGATTGCAGCCATGAAATTAAAAGACTCTTATACCTTGGAAGGAAAGTTATGACCAACCTAGATAGCATATTCAAAAGGAGAGATATTACTTTGCCAACAAAGGTCCATCTAGTCAGTTCAGTTCAGTCTCTCAGTCGTGCCCGACTCTTTGTGACCCCATGAATCACAGCACACCAGGCCTCCCTGTCCATCACCAACTCCCAAAGTTCACTCAGACTCACGTCCATTGAGTCCATGATGCCATCCAGCCATCTCATCCTCGGTCGTCCCCTTTTTCTCCTGCCCCCAATCCCTCCCAGCATCAGAGTCTTTTCCAGTGAGTCAACTCTTCACATGAGGTGGCCAAAGTACTAGAGCTTCAGCTTTACCATCATTCCTTCCAAAGAAATCCCAGGGCTGATCTCCTTCAGAATGGACTGGTTGGATCTCCTTGCAATCCAAGGGACTCTCAAGAGTCTTCTCCAACACCACAGTTCAAACGCATCAATTCTTCGGTGCTCAGCCTTCTTCACAGTCCAACTCTCACATCCATACATGACCACAGGAAAAACCATAGCCTTGACTAGACAGACCTTAGTCGGCAAAGTAATGTCTCTGCTTTTGAATATGCTATCTAGGTTGGTCATAACTTTCCTTCCAAGGAGTAAGTGTCTTTTAATTTCATGGCTGCAGTCACCATCTGCAGTGATTTTGGAGCCCTCCAAAATAAAGTCTGACACTGTTTCCAGTTTCCCCATCTATTTCCCAAAGTGATGGGACCGGATGCCATGATCTTCATTTTCTGAATGTTGAGCTTTAAGCCAACTTTTTCACTCTCCTCTTTCACTTTCATCAAGAGGCTTTTAAGTTCCTCTTCACTTTCTGCCATAAGGGTGGTGTCATCTGCATATCTGAGGTTATTGATATTTCTCCCAGCAATCTTGATTCCAGCTTGTGTTTCTTCCAGTCCAGGGTTTCTCATGATGTACTCTGCATAGAAGTTAAATAAGCAGGGTGACAATATACAGCCTTGATGTACTCCTTTTCCTATTTGGAACCAATCTGTTGTTCCATGTCCAGTTCTAACTGTTGCTTCCTGACCTGCATACAGATTTCTCAAGAGGCAGGTCAGGTGGTCTGGTATTCCCATCTCTCTCAGAATTTTCCACAGTTTATTGTGATCCACACAGTCAAAGGCTTTGGCATAGTCAATAAAGCAGAAGTAGATGTTTTTTCTGGAACTCTCTTGCTTTTTCGATGATCCAGCGGATGTTGGCAATTTGATCTCTGATTCCTCTGCCTTTTCTAATACCAGCTTGAACATCAGGAAGTTCATGGTTCACGTATCGCTGAAGCCTAGCTTGGAGAATTTTGAGCGTTACTTTACTAGCATGTGAGATGAGTGCAATTGTGCAGTAGTTTGAGCATTCTTTGGCATTGCCTTTCTTTGGGATTGGAATGAAAACTGACCTTTTCCAGTCCTGTGGCCACTGATGAGTTTTTCAAATTTGATGGCATATTGAGTGCAACACTTTCACAGCATCATCTTTCAGGATTTGAAGCTCAACTGGAATTCCATCACCTCCACTAGCTTTGTTCGTAGTGATGCTTTCTAAGGCCCACTTGACTTCACATTCCAGGATGTCTGGCTCTAGATTAGTGATCACATCATCAGGATTATCTGGGTCGTGAAGATCTTTTTTGTACAGTTCTCTCATGTATTCTTGCCACCTCTACTTAATATCTTCTGCTTCTGTTAGGTCCAGGCCATGTCTGTCCTTTATCGAGCCCATGTTTGTATGAAATGTTCCCTTGGTATCTCTAATTTTCTTAAAGAGATCTCTAGTCTTTCCCATTCTGTTGTTTTCGTCTATTTCTTTGCTTTGATTGCTGAAGAAGGCTTTCTTATCTCTTCTTGCTATTCTTTGGAACTCAGCATTCAGAGGCTTATATCTTTCCTTTTCTCCTTTGCTTTTTGCTTCTCTTCTTTTCACAGCTATTTGTAAGGCCTCCCCAGACAGCCATTTTGCTTTTTTGCATTTCTTTTCCATGGGATGGTCTTGATCCCTGTCTCCTGTACAATGTCACGAACCTCATGGTTTTTCCAATGGTCATGTATAGATGTGACAGTTGGATTGTGAAGAAAGCTGAGCACCAAAGAATTGATGCTTTTGAACTGTGGTGTTGGAGAAGACTCTTGAGAGTCCCTTGGACTGCAAGGAGATCCAACCAGTCCATCCTAAGGGAGATCAGTCCTGGGTGTTCATTGAAAGGATTAATGCTGAAGCTGAAACTCCAATACTTTTGCCACCTCATGCGAAGAGCTGACTCATTGGAAAAGACCCTGATGCTGGGAGGGATTGGGGGCAGGAGGAGAAGGGGACAACAGAGGATGAGATGGCTGGATGGCATCACCGACTCAATGGACATGAGTTTGAGTAAACTCTGGGAGTTGGTGATGGACAGGGAGGCCTGGCGTGCTGTGATTCATGGGGTCGCAAAGAGAGACTGAACTGAATGCCCTTACTAGTCCTTGTTATACCATACTGATGCTGCTTATGATTGTTCCATACATTATCAATTGTCTAACCTGTTTTGTCTCTGCTCAGGTCAACAAGCTACAACATGCGGTGCCAGTTCAACAAAGATACAAAACTACAGCCGACCATGGAAAATATCACTTACCCTTAGATGGACACTGCTATGAGGACTCTGAGGCCTGAGACTAGCAAGACAGGGAGGCCCAATACCCCTCGCTGTCCCAGTTCAGCAGGAAGTAGCCAGAAAGACCTTGACGCCCCTATTCCCAAAGAACTGGGCCTCCCATCTCTTGAGGGGGTAATGTTAGGTAGGTAGACTAGGGGAAAGGAGTCCAAAATGGTGGTGGCTAAAAGACAAGGAAGGGAAAAGCCCCACAAAATAGAACAGAAGAAGGTCAAAGGAAGGTCTGAGGACCAGAGTGAGGACTGCAGGTAGAACAGCACTCCTGACTAAGCCCAACTTGCATAGGGCAGGCCCCGGGGGGAGAAAAAAAATGTAAAAAGAGGAGCCAAAGGGCTCTCTCTCTGTTGTGCATGCGCTGGAGTACTCTTTTCTTTGTGTCTTTGGATCGACGTGCTCTCATGCCTTGAAGATGGATTTTCCTGCTATCTTCTAAATAAAATCGAGCTGTAACACTGATTTATCTAAGAGCTGTAACACAGTCCCTTTGAGACCTGGAGCTATATATAACACAGTCTATCCAAGACCCGAGAGCTGTGACACACCGAGGGGGCTTTAATGTCCGTCACTTCAAATCTTGGTTGTGAGGAGACAAAAACTGAGGAGCATACATTTGTGTGGCAAATCTCTCTCCTGGAACAGGAAGTGACTGAACAGGACCTGGAACAGGACCTCATAGGCACCTAACTAAAGGCTTGGTGTTGAAGGCCTTCAATGTAAGGTCCTGGAAGGCTGAACAGCAGAAGACATTGGGTAAGACTGTGGGCAGCCTAGAGTGTGAGAGACAGAGAGAAACAAACAGACACAGGCACAGAAAGAGAGGGAGAGAGAGAACGTCCTTCCAGATCTGGCATGGAAAAGCTGAAGTGTTGGAGCCAGCGTGAGGAACTCCGTCCATGGCAAAGGTCATGAGGAAGGAAGCTTGGCATACACAAAAGCGTGATCAAGCCTCAGGAAACCCCCTGTTTCCAAGCATCTACCCCCAAAACCAGAGTACTTTACGGGGAGCTCTCCCCCATAACCATTTCTCTCAGAGAAGGAGTTAACTTGCAGCTCCAGTTAATAAAAATTCCTGAGCGTGACAAGAGTGTTTCAACTTACGAACTCTGAAGGTTCTCTGGCCTGCCTGATCAGGCTCATCCGGCCGCATGTGATTGTTTACAGCCTCCCAACTGTGAGAGGCATGGGATGTTTTAAAACTTTCTAAATACAGACTCTTTTGAGAAGTTAGAAGATCATTAGTATAGTATTAGTGGGTTGATTAGGAATTATATTGGTGAAGGGTTTTTTCATTTGTCGTGCCCATAATTACTGCTAATTCCCTGCCCTGGGTATGACAAGGATGTCTCAGGTCAAACCTCTCTGCTGACAGACTAGCTTGTGTGACAACCTCTCAACCATAAACAGCACAGAGAGTTTGGAGTATTAGCATAGGGCTTTTTCCATTGATGAGTCAATGATTGCCATCGGGCCTCCATATCCTTAGGCACCTGGGAATATATTAATCAATGTATTTGGAATATAGAAAAGGAAATGTAGTTTTTTGATGTTAGCAATGCTAGATTTTTTGAGTTAATGGATCTTCTCTTTTGTTATAGATCACTGTACTTTGTTATAAATCACTATAAATCACTATGCTATGTAAAAATGTAACTTTATCACTATCTTAAGACAAAATAGATCTTAAGGGGAACATTGGTGAAGGGTTTACATTTGTTGAGCCAATATTTGCTGCTAAATCTCCATATTCCTGCCCTTATAATGAATATAACTAGCATATAGGAGAAATAAGTATTAACCTTTAAGATTAATCATGTTAAACCTTAGGTTAAGTAAATTCCTTTCTTGATTGTAACTCACTACACCCTCACCCTATAGGAATGCAACTTTATTTGGAGGGTGGCGCCTGATTTAAGAAAAAATCACACCTGGAAAAATAAGTTTTCTGGTTAACTGACCGGTATCAGAAAGGGCCATAAAATATCAGCAGACCTCATGGCCAGAAGATGATGAAACTCATAAGACCTTTGTATAATTTTATATGAAGCACCTGATTGTGACAAGGGTCAGGTCTGCTGACCCCCGCGTGACTCTGTATTCATCCCTATATATAACAAAAAGGTATATAAACAAACCTGAAAAATAAAGAAATCGGATCAGTTTCTGGAAAGACTGATTCCCCCGTGTCGTTTCTTTCTCGCTCCCTATTTTCCTGGCTAAATTCCCATCTGGTACGAGGGTGCGCACCAAGCCTACTGACTTTGCCGGGGCTCCTAAGATCGGACCGGGGAGGCCTCAGTGCCTCCTCTCCCTCGGGAGAAGGGAAAGACGCCTGTGGCCTACGTAGGTGGTGATTAGTATTCCACGTAAACCAGGTATTCAGCCTGTTTTCTCCATTAATTCTCCTACTACATTATCTGTTTCTAATCTCCCTCTATATCTGTAATTAAATAAGTTTTTTCCAGGACACCAATTCTGTCCCCACCTTCGAAGTACCCTGGATCCACCGGGGCTGGACCCCGGCACTGAAGAGCTTGTTTTTACTTATGAAATTCAACAGAACCATGAGAAGGGAAGGCAAAAATCCTAAGGACCCATGTCTGCATAATCTTATGCATTATCAACTGCAAGATCCTGTGATCCAACAGCTTGTCTGAAATGAGAGAATATTTGCAGAAATAGCCCAACATTGTTGAAGAATCCTACAGAGACAGTTAGGGTCACATAAATGCAACCTGGAGGCATAGCAAGGAGACCAGACATCAGATTGCATTCATCCAGTGAAAGCAAAAACACAATTTAGAAAGATTAAGGAAGAGGAATAGATGTCTGGGATCAGGAAGAAGTCTGGAGTCATTCTAGCTGGTCTTCTCTGGGCCTGATTAAATCAGTCACCACCAAAAACAATTATAATATTTGGAAGACCTTCTAAACATCTCAATAGTTTAGGTGCTGAACCTATGCAAAATATGGTACCTCTGGGCAATGTCTACATTGTCCTTCTACAGTGCCCCTGGCTTACGTGAACCACGTGTGACTCTCTCCGCTTGATAGCATATCAGATGGAGATGGCAAGAGTATGAAGGAAAGGCTCTTTCATTTAATTAGTAAAATACATTGGAATACAGATTGGTACACCTCTTATTGAATTGAATATTGAACATAGGAACACAAAAAGAGTATCTTTAGCTTCTGGCAAAGATGGAATGATATCAGAGTCACCACCTTCCCTGAAATCTCACCCACACCCCAAAAACCACCCTCAAGATGATAAAAGATAGAAAACATGAAATAACTAGTTTTCCAGACACTGTAAACCAGACAGCAAAGGACAGCAACCCATGAGACGTGAGAAACAAGATGAGCCCTGTCACTGACCCAGCTTACTGCTTTCAGAGAGTGTCCAGGCTGCACACCAGGAGTGGGGGATCTGAGGCCAAATCCTTGGATGGTGGAGGTGAACCCAAGTGTTAGTTGGACAGCAAGGAAGCTAGAGTTCAAGGAACAAAAATCCAATGATAAGTGGATGAAAGATCCAGGGTTATGGACTGCCGTCTATGGGGTTGCACAGAGTCGGACCCTCTTCAGTCGTGTCTGACTCTGTGTGACCTCATAGACAGCAGCCCACCAGGCTCCCCCATCCCTGGGATTCTCCTGGCAAGAACACTGGAGTGGGTTGCCATTTCCTTCTCCAATGCAAGAAAGTAACAGCAGCAGCAAATAATTAGAATAGAGGTCAGAGAATGTTTGTGAAGAAGCTGCCTGAGGCCAAGGAAAGAAACCTTTTAAAAGATCATGGTACAATGCCTAGTGCTCACAAAAGACAGGCAATGGTACTCCCTCCCCACAGCCAGACTGCACTACTCATAATTCATGGGCCATTGGGAAGAACATTCAACAAACTCTCGTTTCAGTAGTGGGAATAATCACCCTGAGAATAACCTACCTAAAAAATGATAAAAGCAAGATCCAAAGGGATCTGTTTACAAGTCACTTAATTGTACCCCAGAACAAAACTCAAGATGACTTATAGGAATGCCAAAATAGCTACTGCCTAAGAAGAAAAACTTTGACAATGTCTGTCGAAGAGTGCCAGGGATGCAAAGAGGCAGGAAAATGTGATGTGATAAGGAGGAGACTGATCAATCCATTGAAACTGAACCACAACTGACATGATGTTATAATTAGCAGAAAGATACCTATCACGGCTGTGTTGCATATGACCCAAGAGTTAAGTAGAAATGTAGAACATATACAAATGGCCAGAAGCAAGCTTTAGACATAGAAATGATAACATCTAGTATTATATACTTCACCAGATGCAATTAATAGCAGATTAGACGTTGCTGGGGCATGGGGTGGGGGTGGGGGAAGATTAGGGAACACAAAGCCATGAAGAAGTGACCATATCCAAAATGAAACCATGCATAACAAAACATTTTTTAATGAACATAGCATCTCTGAGGGATAGAGTATGTATAAAAGGTCCAATATATGAGTAATTTGGAGTTTCTGAAAAGACCAGAAGGGAAGAAATGATTTTTTGAGAAACTTTGACAGAAAAATTTCCAAAGAGCCAAATGAACATTATGAGCACAAGAAACATTAAACAAATCACAGGGAGCCACATCAGGATTAAACCACTCAACTCCACTGAAGAAGAAAAACATTTCCAAAGAAGTCAGCAGGAAAAGACACTGTACGTGGCACAAAGACAGAAATATAGATCAATGGAACAAAATAGAAAGCCCAGAGATAAATCCACGCACCTATGGACACCTTCTCTTTGACAAAGGAGGCAAGAATATACAACGGATTAAAGACAATCTCTTTAACAAGTGGTGCTGGGAAAACTGGTCAACCACTTGTAAAAGAATGAAACTAGAACACTTTCTAACACCATACACAAAACTGAACTCAAAGTGGATTAAAGATCTAAACGTAAGACCAGAAACTATAAGACTCCTAGAGGAGAACATAGGCAAAACACTCTCCAGCATAAATCACAACAGGATCCTCTATGACCCACCTCCCAGAATATTGGAAATAAAAGTAAAAATAAACAAAAGGGACTTGATTAAAATTAAAAGCTTTGGCACAAAAAAGGAAACTATAAGCAAGGTGAAAAGACAGCCTTCAGGATGGGAGAAAATAATAGCAAATAAAGCAACTGACAAAGAATTAATCTCAAAAATATACAAGCAACTCCTGCAGCTCAATTCCAGAAAAATAAATGACCGGATCATAAAATGGGCCAAAGAACTAAACCGACATTTCTCCAAAGAAGACATACAGATGGCTAACAAACACATGAAAAGATGCTCAACATCACTCATTATCAGAGAAATGTAAATCAAAACCACAATGAGGTACCATTTCACGCCAGTCAGAAGAGCTGCTATCGAAAAGTCTACAAGCAATAAATGCTGGAGAGGGTATGGAGAAAAGGGAACCCTCTTACACTGTTGGTGGGAATGCAAACTAGTACAGCCACTATGAAGAACAGTGTGGAGATTCCTTAAAAAACCGCAAATAGAACTGTCTTATGACCCAGCAATCCCACCACTGGGCATACACACCGAGGAAATCAGAACTGAAAGAGACAACGTGTACCCCAGTGTTCATCGCAGCACTGTTTATAATAGCCAGGATATGGAAGCAACCTACATGTCTATCAGCAGATGAATGGATAAGAAAGCAGTGGTACATACACACATGGAGTATTACTCAGCCATTAAAAAGAATACATTTGAATCAGTTCTAATGAGGTGGATGAAACTGGAGCCTATTATACAGACTGAAGTCAGCCAGAAAGAAAAACACCAATACAGTATACTAACGAATATATATGGAATTTAGAAAGATGGTAACGATAACCCTGTATGCAAGACAGCAAAAGAGACACAGATGTATAGAACAGTGTTTAGGACTCTGTGGGAGAGGGAGAGGGTGGAATGATTTGGGAGAATGGCACAGAAACATGTATAATATAATATACGAAACAAATTGCCAGTCCAGGTTCAATGCATGATATAGGATGCTTGGGGCTGGTGCACTGGGATGACCCAGAGAGATGGTACGGGGAGGGAGGTGGGAGGGGGGTTCAGGATTGGGAACACGTGTACACCCGTGGCGGATTCATGTTGATGTATGGCAAAACAAATACAATATTCTAAAGTTATTAGCCTCCAATTAAAATCAATAAATTTATATTTAAAAAAGGAGAAGACATAGTACTAACGGAAAATGAAAATAAAGACTATGTTAGATTTCTCATCAGAAGCAGTGAGAAGACAGTGGAACAACATTTTTAAAGGACTGGAGGGCAGCAGTCAACCTGGAGTTCATGCCTCCTCCCCAAGAAATGTCTTTCAGAAATGAAAGTGAAAAATGACATCTACAGACCAACCTACAAATGCTAAAAGAATTCATCACCAACAGACACACATTGTAAGAAATGTTGAAGGAGTCCACTGACCTCAGATGGAAATCTGGATATACACAAAGGCACCGAGGACAACAGAAAAGGTATCTATGTGGGAAAATACATAAGCTTTTTCTTATTATTTCAGTCTCTTTAGAAACTGGGGCTAATTTTTCTAAGGTAATCATGAGGGATTCTGGGGTTTCTGACATATGCAAGAAAACGCATGATGACAACAGCAGAAGGGCCCGCAGCGAAGAAATCTGAAGATGTAAACTTGAAGGCAGATTGTGGTAAGTTACGGGTGTCTGCTGTAAAGCTTCAAGCAGTCACTTAAATAAGAAAAGAAATTGTAGACAGCTAATAAGCCAACCCAGGAGTAGAAATGGGATTGTATATGAGCCATGTAAACACTGTCAGTTCAGTTCAGTCGCTCAATTCAGTTGCTTCAGTCCGACTCTTTGCGACCGCATGGACTGCAGCACAACAGGCTTCCCTGTCCATCGCCAGCTCCCGGAGCTTACTCAAAGTCATGTCCATCGAGTTGGTGATGCCATCCAACCATCTCATCCTCTATCATCCCCTTCTCCTCCCACCTTCAATCTTTCTCAGCATCAGGGTCTTTTCAAATGAGTCAGTCCTTCCCATCAGCTGGCCAAAGCATTGGAGCTGCACTTTCAGCATCAGTCCTTCCAATGAATATTCAGGACTGATATCCTTTAGGATTGATTGGTTGGATCTCCTTGCAGTCCAAGAGACTCTCAAAGAGTCTTCTCCAACACCACAGTTCAAAAGCATCAATTCTTCGGCGTTCAGCTTTCTTTATAGTCCAGCTCTCACATCCATACATGACTACTGGAAAAAACAAAGCTTTGACCAGATGGACCTTTGTTGGCAAAGTAATGTCTCTGTTTTTTAATGTGCTGTCTAGGTTGGTCATAGCTTTCCTTCCAGGGAGCAAGCGACTTTTACTTTCATGGCTGCAGTCACCATCTGCAGTGATTTTGGAGGCCCCGCCCCCAGATACAGTTTCTTATTATTTCCCTATCTATCTGCCATGAATTGATGGGACCAGATGCCATGATCTTAGTTTTCTGAATGTTGAGGTTTAAGCCAACATTTTCACTCTCTTCTTTCACTTTCATCAAGAGATTCTTTAGTTCTTCTTTGCTTTCTGCCATAAGGGTGGTGTCATCTGCAAAGCTGAGGTTATTGATATTTCTCCCAGTAATCTTGATTCCAGCTTGTGCTTCGTTCAGCCCAGCATTTCACATGATGTACTCTGCATATAAGTTAAATAACCTGGGTGACAATATGCAACCTTGACATACTGCATTCCCAGTTTGGAACCAGTCCGTTGCTCCATGTCCCATTCTAACTGTTGCTTCTTGACCTGCATACAGATTTCTCAGGAGGCAGGTCAGGTGGTCTGGTATTCCCATCTCTTGAAGAATTTTCCAGTTTGTTGTGGTCCACACCTTCAAAGGTTTTGGCATAGTCAATAAAGCAGAAGTAGGTGCTCTTCTGGAACTTTCTTGCTTTTTCGATGATCGGACGGATGTTGGCAATTTGATATCTGGTTCCTCTGCCTTTTCTAAATCCAGCTTGCACATCTGGGAGTTCACAGTTCACGTACTGTTGAAGCTTGGCTTGGAGAATTTTGAGCATTACTTTGCTAGCGTGTGAGATGAGTGCAATTGTGTGGTAGTTTGAACATTCTTTGGCATTGCCTTTCTTTGGGATTGGAATGAAAACAGAGCTTTTCCAGTCCTGTGGCCACTGCTGAGTTTTCCAAATTTGCTAGCATATTGAGTGCAGCACTTTCACAGCACCATCTTTTAGGATTTGAAATAGAGGAACTGGAATTCCATCACTGCTAGCTTTGTTCATAGCGATCTGATGCTTCCTAGGGTCCACTTGACTTCGCATGCCAAGATATCTGGCTCTAGGTGAGTGATCACACCATTGTGGTTATCTGGGTCGTGAAGGTCTTTTTGTACAGTTCTTCTGTGTATTCTTGCCACCTTTTCTTCATATCTTCTGGTTCTGTTAGGTCCATACCATTTCTCTCCTTTATTGTGCCCATCTTTGCGTGAAGTGTTCCCTTGGTATCTCTAATTTTCTTGAAGAGATCTCTAGTCTTTCCCATTCTATTGTTTACCTCTATTTATTTGCATTGCTCACACTATGCATTGTAAACACCATGTGATAGAGCAATTGCTCTTCCAGGACTTGCCGCTATAGAAGACCTTGTACAAGGGGCCAACGATGTATATACAAGGATGACTACCGCATTATTTGTAACCGTGAAAGCATATGGAAAGTGTTAAATAAATAGTATTAACAGTACGTGCAAAAAAAAAAAAAAAAAAAGGTAGTAACTCCCTCGTTAAAAGCAATTCAGAAAGTGACGATGACATCTCAGGAATTTCCAGGGGACCTATTTTCCAGGTGAGCTCTTCCATCTAGCTCGGTGATGGCCTTCTGATCCCACCTTATGTCCCTGTGAGGTGGACAGGAAACAGGAGCCAAGAGGGTAGGAGTGAAGGAGCCAGTTCCCGCCTTTACAGTAGAGGATGGGCAGGAAAGAAAGAACGAAAAAGCTTTCACGTTTTGGAAAGGGGTAAGTAGAAGGCGTCCCTGGGTGGGCTCGAACCACCAACCTTTCGGTTAACAGCCGAACGCGCTAACCGATTGCGCCACAGAGACTAACGGGTGGAATGTCGCTCTCAACGACGTAGAGAAGAAACTTCGCACTTCCACGGCAGGCGGAGCCGCACGCCTTTCCACGGACAACGACACCGGCTCAGACCCTCGGACAGCCGGAGAGCTGACTTCGACGCAGCGCGCTGGTTCTCGTCGGGAAGCCGGGAGTCGGGCGATTCCGAAGCCAGAAGGGCAGCGGTTCGTCCCCGCCGCGCCTGCTCCACACCCGCCGCAGATGCAACGCCCCCGAGACGCCCCGGGCCTGAGCCGAGGGCGGCCCGAGGGAAGCTGAACCCCCGGTGGGCCCTGTGACGGCTCTCCGATTGCTTCGCTGCCGCTGCCCTCCCTCCGCTGGTCCGCGGTCGGTGGGGCGGGAGCCGGAACCAGGGGCGCGCCGGGGGGTCGGTCCGAAGGGACAAACGCGACGAGCCGGGAAAGAAGCCGGCGAGGTGGGGACCGGGAGAAACAGACTTCCCAGGAGGTCTGTGCAGAGGCACGTGCCTGATTTGAGGAGACAAGATTGGGTTTCTGTTTTGGCTGTCACCATGTATCAAAATTGAGAGGAAGGGACTGGAAAAGAGAGCGGAGATGAAAGTCTATGAATACCTGTTGTCGTCCAGCAACAGCGCAGTGACTGGAAGCAATTTACGTCCGCCTTGTAAGAGCAAGGGCTGCGACGGCGGCAGGAGCTGTGGCGCGCCGTGATCGTATAGTGGTTAGTACTCTGCGTTGTGGCCGCAGCAACCTCGGTTCGAATCCGAGTCACGGCACTCTCATCCATCACTCCTGACGGCCACTCCTTTTTTACTTCGGCTGGAAACTTGCGCAGTGGTAACCCCACAGAGTACTCATCTCAACGTTCTCATGGCTGGTCTGAGCAGAAGGAAACGGAAGGCGCTGGGGTCTCCTGCGCTGCTGTGACAAGGGAAGCCCAGCAAGGAGCCTCCTGTGCTGTAAAGGGTGGAACGCCTACTTTGTTACTCAAGATGGGCAGGATAAAGACCCGATAAAAATTGTATCAGATAAGCGACTCCTCCTCCCTCGACTTGTTTGGCCGGTTTCTTCCGGGCTCCTGGGAATCTCTGCTCCGAGGACTTTCTCAGTCCTTGGCCATCGTTCCCTTCCTAGTCATCGCACTAACCGCTCTAGTGCCCTTCGTTTTATACTCTCGAGGATCTTAAATGCCTGTCGGCAGCCACTCACTAGACAAATGGTATCCATCAGGACGGGACTACTGGAGGAGCTTAACAATCACCGCTTGTAAGTGATGAAGAACGGTGACTACAGCGCCCTCTGCTCTGACAGCCAACTAGTGGAAACAGCGAACATGTGATTCTTCCGCCTGACCTCAGCTTTGCTGGCAACAGACAGGGAAGTTATACTGAGAGCAGGACCCAAAGCGGGGAGTTTGGGTCAATCACAAATGGAGATCAGACTTGAAGATTCCCTGAGTAAAGGAAACTGTTTCGCTGTGCAAGCAAAAGCTCCCTTAGCTTATCTTGCAAAATGAGTGAAACTTACCTTGGGCCATTCTCGTTTATGCCGCTGAAAACCATAAACAAAACAAAGCTGTTTGCAAAAAATGATAGGAGGTAACCACTTTTCACCATATCCCCATCACAAGGAAAACTCTGATATAACCAGTCACAGTGAAGAATAAACCGTCATTGCCTCCTCACTGTATAAGCTGCTTTATAACAGTACACCTCTGAGCCTCCTTCCATAATTTGTTGGAACACTCCCTTTTCCTGAACCGTCTTTTCGGGCACCGTCAACATTTACTAATTGTTGTTTTGGTGACCTGGTGTTTTTACTTCTGCCCTATTTGGACTTTGACAGTGCCTCAACATTTTCATCTATCAGACTGGGCCGGCAAGGAAACTCCTCATCATACTATCGTTGTCCCCTCTGCCTGAATTTAGTGACAATTCAATCAGCAATGAGGAATCATTAAAATCATTGTCATTGGCCTCTGTTTTGTTTGTTGATCATCACTGTCCAGACTCCTTCCATTTGTATGTTTGCCTCTTCTAAAGTGTCATCGAAACGCAACCATAGTGGAAATACGCTTTTCTACACCTCTTTATCTGTATAATATCTCTGACTTTATCCATTGTTGTGTAAAGCAGATGTCATTTCTCTTTCATCGTTGAGATGCATTCCATGGCAGTAACACAGCACAGTCCGTTTACCATTCACTCTATAGAGAGCATTTGAGCTGTTTCCAATATTGCCTATTGTGAATGAACCTGCTTTGAGCATTCTCTCCACAAGAGATGTTGTGGACATAGGTTCTCATTTCCCTTGGAGCGGGGTGGGTTGGGGGGCGGAACTAGGTGAAGAATTGATGGTACCAAAGAGTAACCTTATACAAAAACCACCAAAGCTTTCCCCAAAGCAGCTGTACCATTTTATATTACCCCCAACAATATGAATGAGAGTTGAGGTTATTCCACATCTTTGCAAGACTGTTTGTTTGCCCTCCTTATAATTTTAGCCATGCTACTAAGAGTAGTGATATCGCAGTGTGGTTTTAATGTCCATTTCTCTAACAGCTAAAAATAATGAGCGCTCTTTGTATGCTTTGTTGGCCATGTGCGCGTCATCTTTTCTGATGTACCTGCTCATTATCTTTTACCCATCTGAAAAAAGTTGGTTGTATGTTCTTTGAAAATAGGACTTTCCTGATACTAAGCATCTGCCTGTGATGTAGGAGACCCTGGTTCGACTCCTAGATCTGGAGATCCCCTGGAGAAGGGATAGGCTACCCAGTCCAGTATTCTTGGGCTTCCCTTGTGGCTCAG
Organism: Oryx dammah; assembly: GCF_014754425.2. NCBI lineage: Eukaryota > Metazoa > Chordata > Mammalia > Artiodactyla > Bovidae > Oryx > Oryx dammah. The sequence goes on from NW_024070212.1 coordinate 20,174,230, forward strand.
CTGGTAAAGAATATTATTGGATCGGAGGAGGTCATCATATATTATAATCACGGAGAGGCAGGATTGTAAGCTATCTTTTGTGACTATTTTCTCCCTCTTTGTAGCTTGCTTTTCCACTTTGGTAGCATCTTTGACTGACAAGATATGGTTAACGTTGTTGAAGTCTAATGTATCATTTGTCTTGGTTTTATTTTAATACGTTATTTGTGTCCTGGTTAGTAAATCTTCGCCTATGACCAAATCAGAAAGTATCCTCAAAATGCCTTCTACCATTAACTTTAATGTCTTGGTTTACGATGTAACTCAGACTGATTCTCGTCTGTGAGGTAGAAATAAAGCTGCCCCACCCCCAATATCGAACCTATTTCCTCTCCCTGCTGCTGCTGCTGCTGCTGCTAAGTCGCTTCAGTCGTGTCCGACTCTGTGCGACCCCATAGATGGCAGCCCACCAGGCTTCCCCATCCCTGGGATTCTCCAGGCAAGAACACTGGAGTGGGTTGCCATTTCCTTCTCCAATGCATGAAAGTGAAAAGTGAAAGTGAAGTCACTCAGTTTGAACTGCTGTTCCTGAAAACTCATTCACATATGGAGCTGTGGGTTTCAAATCTTTCAAATCAGTCCGTTTTCTGTTTGTGCACCCTGATACCACTTGCACATTGCTGAGGTCATAGTCACTCTTATAGTCAGGTAGAGCAAGTTTTCCTGTTCTGTTCATTTCCACACCGAATGATACATTTTGCAAATGTAATGATTCATGCCACCATCACCCAGGCATCATTCCTCCTCTCCTTTTGCTGTGGGACACCAGCCCGTCCTCACAGGTACTGGCTGCCCCTTTGTGGCAAATATCCTCTACTGTGGCCTCTGGGGAGGACAAATGCCCAGATGCCTGCAGGGCTGGAGAACTTGCAAGAAAGATCTGCAAGTGCCAAAGCAGTTTGCATTTCCAGATGCAAGTTGAGGGGTGCTGGTGGTGAAGGAGGGGTGAGGAGGCAGCAGGAAGTTAGCTCACTTTTCAGACCTTTGATCAAGAGAAAGTTTTCTTTGGTAATTTCTAACTGTGGAAAGTACAAAACTTTGTGCTATTGAACATTTCCTCTTCTTTCTAGGGAAAGAGACTCCAGTGGAGGGTACCTAATTTGCAAAGTTGATCACTGGGTGTGATGTTGAAAACTGAAAGCTAGGGGAGAGCTCTTGTTTTGTTTTGTGCGCATAAAAGAAGATGAGGGAGAACGGGAGATAGAGAGAAGGGATAATAGGCTGGAGCCTGAAAACTGATCTTAGGGTCTGGCCCTGGATGTCAGATGTGGGGAAAAGAGAAGACATTGTTGATCATATCCAGGGAAGAAGGACTTTAGTGGAAATAGAGACGGTTAAGGCTATCTTATGACATTTTGCCTACATTTACATGTAATTCTTCTTTCCCTTTTATTTTTATAGATAAGGCTCGGGTGAGATTGATTCGTTCATTTCTTTTTGGAATGCACATTTAAATAAAAATGAGTGCCATACTTCATTAGTCATCCACGAACCTCATGGACTCTTCTTAGGTTCTACCAGCTGTGCATCACAAGTAAAATGGACCCAACCTGGGGACCCTACTTAGGAAAGTGCAATGAGTTTTAAAGGGGTGGGTGGGAGAGAAATGAGACACTCTCAATAATACTTGCTTTCCTTACTGTAGTGGTTTTCATATATGCTCCACACCTGCTCCATCCTTTCAGTCAAATAAGAGCAGTTGGGAAAATGAAAAGAATTCAGTTAACTGCATCCTGGAAATGTATGGAAATCATGCCTAGGGAGGCTCAAGTACTAGCAGATGGGAAGACTGGGGATTCCCTAGTCACTGGTAGCCAGGCCATCCTTGTCTGCTTTGTCTATTTGGGTAGACTGGACAAGGGGACTCCATTCCCCTTCACCAGCCATGGGGATAATCCACCTTCACTGGTAACTCTAGATCCTGAAACTTCGTATAAGATTTTCTTCATTTTCTCTTTGATCTCTCTTCCGCCTACCTAATAAGAGAGGATTGTTTAATAAGAGAAACAACTGCCTTGTTTCTCAGTCAGGACCCTTTTGGGGTTCCTTGGGGACAGGACTGAAGTGGACATCTGGTTTCCCCTAGGTGTCCCTCCTGGCTTGGGTGTTTCCGGAGCTCAGGCTGACCCAGTATGGAACTCCCAGTGGGTGGGCCGCCTGGGAGACGAGAAGGCTGTTTGCCAGTGTGGCTGGAGGTGTGGCCTCATGTATTGGACACCCCACTCAAACCCTATTCTTCACATGCACTTCCTCTTCAGGGAAGCCCAAATAATGTAGCCTGTAAAGTTTCTCTATAGGCTGTACTCAAAGACAGGTGAAATTCTGGAAGGGGTGAGAGGAGCCTCACTGAGAAGACCCAGACTTATTCCTGGCAGCCCCTCATGGGCAGGCTCAAAAGAGGTTGATTTCAAGGATGGAGACAAAGAAAAGGCTTCATGGCAGAAAACTCTGTGATCTTGAGATGAAAACCTTCAGTCCTAATGTCTAGGTGAGCAGGGGGCCGAGTTGAATCCACCGCTGCACCCTGACCAGGAGAGTCGTCTGCCCAAATTCAGAGGCCAGGACCAGGAGAGACTGGGCACATCACTGGTTCTCTATCACGAGCAACTGGGCTCCCGCCCTCACTCCCTGCCCGCTCTGTGACACTAGGCCCTGTGTGGAACATCTTTTACTTTTTAAGACTGGGGCAAGGGGGATGGAGAGTTTCTCCCTGGCATCTAGTTGGAGGAAGGGTGAGAGAGGAGGTCACTAAACACGCTTCGGCCCTCAGGCAGAGTCCTATCCCATGAAGAATGATCCCATCCAAATTATCAACACTGGAGAAGTTGAGAAACCTTGGTGTAGATCAATGTCCATATAACCAATTCCTGAGTAACTGGATGTGGGGTCGGAGGAAAACTGTGGCGGCAGAGAGAACTCCAAGATTTTTGACCTGTGTGTAGAGAAGGATGAAGTTAGCATGGACTAAGGTGGGAAAACTGTAGGTGCAGCAGGTTGTAGGGGGAACTCATCCTCTGGGATTTCCCCCAGCAAGAACACTGGAGTGGGTTGCCACCTCTTTCTCCAGGCAGACTTCCTGACCCAGGAACCAAACCCATGTCTCCTGTGTCTTCTACATCGCAGGCAAATTCTTTACCCACTGAGCCATCGGGGAACCCTATAGCGGGGAAGATCTGCTTTCAAATGGCACTCGGGTCCTCCAGCCCATTGCACGGAAGAGCCAAGCAACTGACACCACGTGGTGGCAAAGGAAAGTACTCCTTTTACTGCAGGAGAACTGGCAGCTGATGCTCAAAAGACCCGAAATCATGGATGGCTTTCAGGCAAGTGTAGATAAAGACAGTGTGGAGGAGAGGGTCCCAGGGTGTCTGATCAGTCGATGGTGAGGTAACAAGGTGACGTTTCTGGAATCAACATCCTCATTCTGACCCTCTAACCTCTAACGGGTCCACGTGCTTGTGGTCTGTGAAAACAACCTCGGAATACGCGGCAAACATTGCTATCTATGTCCGGAAGGGAGAAACTACAGGTCCTGTGATGCTGCTATATGACTCATTCACTGTGAAAATTGGGAGCAGGCCTCCTACCCGACTGCTGCTCTTTGTCTCTGCATGCTCTCATTCCTCTAATCACTAATTCTTGAGCCAGACTTTTGGCAACTCAGGGATGGCTCGGGAGACAGAAGTTTTTCTCCACGCCCAACTGGGGAACACTGAGGTGTGGGTTAACCGAGAGAGCTCATTCAGGGATTGCTTGACTTTGGACCCAGAATCCAGTTCGCAGTCTTGGAGCCAGACTCCCGAGAGCTTTCCGTTCAAGCCCTCTCGGTTGCTGCATCCGCCCGAGTCCTTCTGGACCGTAGAGATGCGGGGTGTCCGTGAGCGGTCCCTTCTCACCCCGGGCACAACGCCTCCCGCCTCCTCCGGGCCCCTGGCCTCCGCTCCAGCTCCCCGGGCCCCAGCGACCTTCTGTTCTATTCACTCCCGGGCACCTCGCTAAGGCGGGTCACCAGTCCATTCTGAGGTGCGGCCGGGATGAGGCAACTTGCTCCTGACTTGGGGACCAGGCGGGACTCGGGGGCGCTGGGTGCCTCACCTGCAGGTGCCTTTTCTGGGGGAAGAAGGGAAGGGATGGCCTTAGGAGAGGATTTCTGGCAGTGACGGCGAAGGCTCAAGACTTTAGAGAAGGCGCAAGACCGCGGAGGAGAAAGGGAAACGGTGATTCTAGCCAGAGGCAAGAAAAAGGGCACCCGGGCCGTAACTCCCTGGTGGTCTAGTGGCTAGGATTCGGCGCTTTCACCGCCGCGGCCCGGGTTCGATTCCCGGTCAGGGAAACCTTTTGTGCAGGGTTTCATCCCCTGATTCACCGTGTCGAGGAAGACTACAGTCGCCGATTCTCCGACCAGACGAATGCAGCTTGTAAAGCACGTGAGTGGAGTATGTAGATGAGACGCTGCGGGGTCTGGGGGTCTGGCGGAGTGGGCAGTCGGCGCCGTTCCTGGAACAGCTTTGAGGAGCGCGGTTTGGAAGAACAGCGAGGGCCGCGGGGAGGGCAGAGTGTTGACCGTGAGTGTCGGTGGAGGGATGGGAGGCGGCCCTGTGGCTGCGGGCTGTGGGCTCACACTTAACCGGGCACCGGAGAGACTGTGGTTACGAAGGTAGCTTTTCCCAGGATGAGGCTCGTCTGTTGCACTCGGGACCTGCAGATGCCGGATCTCCGCTACTGCGAACCGCGTTCGTGCTCTCCGCCGGTTTCCCGCGGTTCATGACAGGCGACATCTCTTCCGTGGTGCCTCGCTGTGCTCCGCTCCCCAGATCCAGAGCGGGAGGCGCACCCCCCCCCCCCCCCCAGCACCCACCCCCGCCCCCAGCCAGCGCGCCACTGCTTGGAAATAGGGTCTGCACCCCCATCTGCCGGCTTTCCTATTTCGTGACCAAAGCGTCTGGATGTGTCCTGCGTCTTGAGGCACGCCTCCTGTCAGTCCACAAGTGCCCGACGTGCCTTCTCCTGCAGCCTGCAGTCGGCCACGCGCGTGTGGGGGCGCGCGCCCGGCCCCCACCCGCCGGGCTCCGCACTGGTCCGGGCCACCCGGGAAAGCGTGAGAACCTCGCTCGGAAGCCTCGCGCTCCACAGTCCCTTTGCGGCCAGGTCAGAAGGAGGCACCCCTTCCAGGAATGCGGAGGTCCGAGGCCTGCCTCCGTCAGGAGGCTCCCGGGGCCGGCGCGCCGTATCCCTGGCCCGGCTTAGCCAACTTCCCACCCGGCTAGCCCGTCCCCCTTCTCCTCTTCCACCCCAGCCGTGTTCCTGCGGAGAGTCAGCGCTCCCTCCACGCGCCCCTCTGGCCCAACCCCCAGATATCACCTAGCCGCCTCTCCGGTGCCTGCGGAGGGAGTTGGATCTCTCTTTTCCTGCAACGGGAGGAGAGAGAACGTGCGGACTCAGGCGGCAACCCGTTCCCTTGCCGGTTCTCTGAGCTCTGCCCATCGAGGGGCCTAGCTCAGGACCCTGGGTCGCCGCGGCCCAGGGAGCCGGCCAAGCTGGGTCCTCTCCCACTGCTCCTCAAGAAAGAGCAGGAATGTCCTCCGGGGTCCAGAAGAGGCACCCGGGAAAGCATCCAGCACAAGCTGGGACACTGCGCAATGGACCCCTTCGGAGCAACGCTTCCGTCGGCGCGTCCTTCCCTCCGAGGGCTTCGGGCAGACAAGAAATCACCTAGGACGATGAGCTCTCCACTGTCTTCACTGAGACCAGAGGAAAGGTGGGTATCTTCCAGGAGAGCAGCAGCACTGAAGCCTGTGGTCGCAGAGAGGCTTTTGGAGCCAGAGCGCCCTCTCTTCACCAGGGCTATCCAGGGGCTGTACGAATCTCACCCGGCTGAGTCCGCCTCCTCCCCTGCCCCCTCCTCCTCCACCTTGCCCCGTCTCCTACCCCCTCCTCCCGTCTTCGTTTTCTATCTTGGTGGTCTTCGAGTGCCTCGGGACCTCGCACCTCCGCCACAGGTTGCTTTTTCCCGGTAGTTCTGAGCTTCAGATACGGAAATGTATGTAAGAGTGCAACGAATGCTCAACAACGGTGACCCCACCCCCCCCCTTTTTTTTTGAATCAGTAACATTTTCTGAATTATCAGGATTGTCTCGTTTGTAACAATTGCATTTTCATTGTCGGCGTATACTGACGTACATTTAAACCTTACATGTTGAGTAATAAATGGGTTCTGCTATTTTCTTATGAGTAATGATGTGCAGAAGAATATTCTTACATATACATCCTCGGCAATTCTGTAGGATAGAGACTGTTCTTTTATTTATCAGAAGACACTTGCAGGTAGAAAGGTAGAAACTGGCCAGCGAGGTGGTGACTGGGAGGCACGCCAAACGCTGCTCCGTCACAGCCCTGGGGCTCCGATACAGTCCCAGTTCCCACGACTCCCTAAGTATCTTCAGCTCAGGGCTGCCTTCGAGTTATAGTCCCTTTTCTTACTCCTGTGGGTAGAACCACGACATAACTGGACTTGGCGCGTGGAGCAGGCAAAACCAAGCAGTGAAAAGCCTGGGATGAAAAGCTAACGCGAGCACGATGCATTGGCCGGGAATCGAACCCGGGTCTCCCGCGTGGGAGGCGGGAATTCTACCACTGAACCACCAATGCTCCGCTCGCTTGACGCCCTGACGGCTCTCCGGAAAGAATCTCCGAAGCGACTGCGACACCCTCGGCGGGCAAACAAGAGAGATTCCCAAAAAGGCTTACACCGCTGTGTTTGGAAGACAGAGTTCACAGACTGACAGGCACTCGAAGCAAAGGCTTGCCAAGA
>NW_024070212.1:20196079-20265879 GCF_014754425.2 Oryx dammah
CCCTCGGCTCAGGCCCGGGGCGTCTCGGGGGCGTTGCATCTGCGGCGAGTGTAGAGCAGGCGCGGCGGGGACGAACCGCTGCCCTTCTGGCTTCGGAATCGCCCGACTCCCGGCTTCCCGACGAGAACCAGCGCGCTGCGTCGAAGTCAGCTCTCCGGCTGTCCGAGGGTTTGAGAGGGTGTAGCAGTCCAGTGTTCTTGCCTGGAGAATCCCAGGGACGGGGGAGCCTGGTGGGCTGCCGTCTATGGGGTCGCACAGAGTCGGACACGACTGAGCCGACTTAGCAGCAGCAGCAGCAGCAGCAGGGGAAAGGCGTGTGGCTCCGCCTGGCGTTGAAGCGCTGTTTCTTCTCTGCTGCGTTGAGAGAAGTGTGCCTTTCGTTAGTCTCTGTGGCGCAATCGGTTAGCGCGTTCGGCTGTTAACCGAAAGGTTGGTGGTTCGAGCCCACCCAGGGACGTTTCCCGTTTAACCTTTTTAGAATGTATAGGTTTTCTTGGCTCTTTTCTGCCCATCCTCTACTGTAAAAGCTGAAAAAGGCTCCTCCTCTTGTCTGCTGTGTCTTGTCCACCTGACAGGGACAGTAGGCAGCATCAGAAGAGCCTTACAGAAGAGCTCACCCGGAAAAATAAAGTGAAAATGAAAGTCGCTCAGTCGTGTCAGACTCTTTGCAACCCCATGAATTCTCCAGGCCAGAATACTGGAGTGGGTAGCCTTTCCCTTCTTCAGGTAATCTTCCCAACCTAGGGATCGAACCCAGGTCTCCCGCACTGCGTGTGGATTCTTTACCAGCTGAGCTATCAGGGAAGTCCCAAAAGGAAAATAGGTCCCCTGGAAATTCCTGGAATGTCATCGTTACTTTGTGAATTGCTTTTAACGAGGGAGTTACTACCGTCTTTTTTTCCTGCTGCTGCTGCTAAGTCACTTCAGTCGTGTCCGACTCTGTGCAACCCCATAGACGGCAGCCCACCAGGCTCCCCCGTCCCTGGGATTCTCCAGGCAAGAACACTGGAGTGGGTTGCCATTTCCTTCTCCAATGCATGAAAGTGAAAAGTGAGAGTGAAGTCGTTCAGTCGTGTCCGACCCTCAGTGACCCCATGGACTGCAGCCTACCAGGCTCCTCCGTCCATGGGATTTTCCAGGCAGAGTACTGGAGTGGGGTGCCATTGCAGGTACTATTAAATAGAGTATTTATTTAACCCTTCCATATGCTTTTGAAATTAAGCTGGTTTTATGATTTCATGGTTACAAATAATACTGTAGTCATCCTTTTACACACATGGTTGGCCCCTTCTACAAGGTCTTCTATAGCGAGGAGTCCTGGAAGAGTAATTGCTCTGTCACATAGTGTTTACACGGTTCGTATACAATTCCGTTTCTGCTGACATATGTTGGAACATGAGAATGTTGCAGTCATTTTTTTGGTATATGTGGAATCATATACTAGATGACATCTAAAAATATTTACAAATAATTGTATGTGGAATAGCTGAGTACTCTGGTTTCTAGAATTATAAGTGTTAATTCCTGTTTAAAGATATTACCTCTCTAGTACATTTGATATACTTGAACACATAAATTTAAAATTGTATATTTATGGATGCAGTATTTGTTTATTTGATCAGTATAACCACTAGAGGAAATTAAGGAAGTGCAATTTAATTTGGATTTTCAAGTCAATATAAACCCAAGACTTCTATAGAGTAGACTATTATGTTATTATTTTCTACATTATGAGAAAATGTGAAAGAAAATATACAGTCATTTTTAGACAAAATTATTAAATCATTCTAACTTTTCTAAGTCACCTCAAAAAAAATGACATAAATCTTTCCAATACCATTGTACACCAAATATTTAAATTATATAACTTCTTAAATATATTAAGATGCATTTTGTTGTCAATTTCATTTCTTTCTTTTCTTTTTTCCAAGTAACCAAGAATGTCAATTGAATCTATAGCTAAATCTTTTATTTTCTCATATTAGGAATTCAGCAGCATATTTTTCTTTCAGGAAATATTGCATTTAAATATAGGCATAAAACTCTTTCTCTAGAAATTCTTAATTTTCTCATTTAAATTTATGTTTAAAGTCATGTAAATGATTATTACTTTCCCTAAACTAATTGGGGCAGTAGCTCCTCTAAATTTTTAGATAGCTAATTTGTCCTTTCTCTCTGGAGGAAGAGAAAGTATATTGATTTGTTTCTAAGAAAATCTATTTAAAAGGAGAACATTCCATCAAAATGAGGGTATTATTTAAGGTGAAAGCAGAGGCAATGATATCTAGCAAAACCACTTGCCAGTGAGGGAAACAAAATGAAATAATTAAACAACACTATTGCTTAATGTTGAAGGACCCTCATTGCTGAAACGGAGAAGGCAATGGCAACCCACTCCAGTAATCTTGCCTGGAAAATCCCAGGGACGGAGGAGCCTGGTAGGCTGCAGTCCACGGGGTCACTGAGGGTCGGACACAACTGAGCGACTTCACTTTCACTTTTCACTTTCATGCACTGGAGAAGGAAGTGGCAACCCACTCCAGTGTTCTTGCCTGGAGAATCCCAGGGACAGGGGAGCCTGGTGGGCTGTCTATGGAGTCGCACAGAGTTGCACACAACTGAAGCGACTTAGTAGCAGCAGCAGCAGCAGCACTGCTGAAAATCAGAGTAATTCTGTGATACACTTATGAGTCCCACTGTATGAATCTGTGCATGAAGGACTGAACTTGCTTACAGTTCTGGAAGTATTCAATCTTGATTAGTAGAGCCGTCACAAGAGCTCATGTTGCTGACTCATTGCTTTTTTGTAATGACATAAATGTCTCTTCCACAGCTTTCTGTTGTCTGATTTAAACAATCCTTAAAGGTCATTGGAAAAGACTCTGATGCTGGGAGGGATTGGGGGCAGGAGGAGAAGAGGTTGACAGAGGATGAGATGACTGGATGGCATCACCCACTCATTGGACATGAGTTTGAGTGAACTCCGGGAGTTGGTGATGGACAGGGAGGCCTGGCGTGCTGCGATTCATGGGGTCACAAAGAGTTGGACACAACTGAGCGGCTGAACTGAACTGAACTAAAGGTCATTTATATGATTTTTTCAGTTATTTAGAAACTTGAGTATACCAATGAAAGAGAGCTGCCTATTGCATGCTGAAACAACAGTATTCTTCCTGTACTAATTCTTTTTAAGTGTAGCTATTTATTAATTTTAAGAGTTCTTTATGGGAGGAACTATTGTGTATTAAGATCTTTATTTTAGATATTCCCATTTTGAAGTTATTGACCACTATTGATTGGGCTCATGTGGTTTTTACCAAATTGTGGAAAGACAAGAGGTGGACACCTTTTCCCTGCTGCAGTGTTATTATTTCATACTAATGAAATACCAGAATCCTCAAGACAAGCAGCAATTGAAAAAGACTCACAGCCCAGATAAGCTGTCAACTTCTACCTCACAGGGAATGGATCCCTGTAAACCACCACTCAACATGGATTATCCCCAGAAGTTCACTTCTTAAAATTACAAGCAGAATCCCACAATGATGGGAGAAAGTAACAACGCACAAATGAGAGGAAGAAAAAAGACTTGTGCAATAAACACACTTAGTATGGAAAAGCCAAAGAGCTCAATTTTGCTCCTGGGGTTCAACAGTAGAACAGAGCAAACATGAGTCACTAGATCCAAGGGTCAGGTCAGAAGGAGGAGCCCGTCGGGGGCAGGATTCTATTGACTCTGGTGATGTGCTAATTTTTATGGACACAGTGGCGGGGGGGGGGGGGAAATAGACAATTTCAAATGCCAGTTCCCCATTTTATAGGAGGGAGGATAGGCACTAGATTATTTTCATCAAACCCAATGTATGAATAAAGGAGGAAAAGGGAGAAAGATAAAACATCCAGGATCAGCGAGATTTTTCTCCTCAGATAAATTGCTTGGTAGGAAGCTGTCAAAGAAGTCATTCTGGCCAGTCTTCTCTGGACCTCCTTGATTAAGTCATCAGAGAAAGCAATTACAGTTATTAGAAGACTCTAAAAATATTGAGTGTTTAGTTTTTGGACATACAATATAGAATATGTCTGTGTAATATCTACAGTGTCCATCTGCTGTCCTTCTTAGTTGTGTCAGGAGGGCCCTGCTCCCTTTATTAGAATATCGTAGAGAGATGTATAGAAAGACCATTGTATTGGCAAGTAAATGAAGACAAGGACATTGAAATTTTAGAAAATAAATTGGAATATGACTCAGTCTCACTTCTGTAGAAAGCAAATTGGCAGGATTTGCCAACATAAGAAGTGTATAAACACTGAAGGTAGCAATTGTACATCTAGTTCTCTAGACTATGGAAATACCTGCAAAAGTGGTCAATGGTATGTGTACAGTCATGATGGCTGCAGCAAATTCATAATCCTAAAACCGAGTAATACACAAACTATGGAAGAAATATCCTTATCAAAAATAATGCAGAGGATAATTATGATGATTTCTCTGATAACATAATTGATAGAGCAAATGCTAATCACTGGTCTCCTATTAAAAGTGAAAAACTTGAGGCAAATATATTTTAACTTACTGTCAAAGCCTTAAAAGACTGAATACATATTTCACCCCAGCAGGACATGGATTCTTAGGTCTCTTTCCACAGTTCCTCAGTTAAGAACACTCTGGCAGAAGCTGTTTTGTGCGAACAGAGCTAGTACTAACCTGGCAGTAGTTGTAAGGTGGATAGGACCCAGAATAGAAAATCGTGAATGAAATGGAATAAAAACCACTCCCACCATTCTTGGATGGGCTAGAACCAGCAGCCTCCCGGCTAATAGCCTAGTGCATTAACAGTGTGCACCAGAGACCGTAGTAGTCACGTTTTCTGGATTCCATATGGAATGACTGCCTGAGTGAATGCTAAGTCTCTCAATTGTGTCCACCTCTTTGTGATGCCATGGTCTGTATCCTACCAGGCCTCCTCTGTACCTGGGATTACCCAGGCAAGAATACTGGAGTAGGTTGCCAAATCCTCCTCCAGGGGATCTTCCCAAACCCTTCTCTCCTGCATTAGCAGCTGAATTCTTTCCACGGAGCCACCTGGAAAGCCCTGGAGTAGATACTAACTCCCAGGATTGGTAGGGAGGAGTAGGGAAGAATTTGTGCTTCTACCCCTCCCTTGATCCCTTTCTTGTCCACTCTCTCCTGGCTCTTCTTCCCATCCCTACAACTGAGAAATTCTGATATACAGACATCTGTGAAGAAAAACCCAACTAGTCTGTGCTCAGGAACACAATCTCTGGGTTGTAAAAATGATTCTGCCCTTGTGTGGCCTTGGATAAAGTAAATCTTTTGTGCCTCACTTCTTTCATCTGTAAAATGGGAGCCATAAGAGCATTCTACTTCATTTTGTTGTTTTTAGATGTGCCTGGACTTAATTACTACTGGATCAATAATGTTATATGCAGAGAAATCATAGACAAGATAATTTTCATTATCCTTTTCATCTTTTGACAATCACTATCCCTATTTCTTTCACCTTAAATTAGTTTTGCATCTTTTAAAAACTCTTGCATTCAGTATGTCATTCCTTTTTGTTGCTAAGTAGTAATCTATTGCATAGATATTTTACAGTTTCTTTATCATTCTCCTGATGTTGGATATTTGGATTGTTTTAAGTTTTGATTGTTGTGAAAAAGCTTCTAGGGGCATTCTTATTATAAAGTGTTTTTGTGGGCATACTCCCCTTCCTCATTTCTCTGGGTTGACTACTTGAGGAAGGATCTAATGGAGCCTAAGAGGAAGGGTGAGTATTTAATTTTACAAGAAACTGCCTAAATATTTCCCCAAATGCTTTTACCAACTTATAGTTATATCAACACGTGTATGAAAGCTACGGTTGTTGACAAAGATTCTCTCCTTGACCAAACTCTAGATCAGGCTGCTCTGAACTCTCTTCTCAACTAGACCCTGAATTTCAGTCTTCAGAATTGGTCTTTGCATTGTCCAATTTCAGCAAAAATCCTGCTGAGTCATTTTAAACAGAACACCCCTACCATAATACCCAAGAAGGCTCCTCCGCCTCCACCACCACCACACCCCAGCTGATGCCTGATAACTTTGGCTGGCATTCAGCAAGAATCCCTTAGGTTGGCTTAGCATAATCTCCCCGTAACTCCTCATGTTTCTGTCCGCTAACCCTCACCCTGCTTCCTGGCTATAAATTCCCACTTTTCTTTGCTGTTTTCACAGTTGAGCCTGATCTCTGTCTCTTACCACCAGCCCATATTGCAGGACTCTCCCTGCTACATATAATACATATTTATTTGAGTTCCACAAATGATGCATTGAAAAAACAAAAATGGGCCCAATCTGAGGGTCAAACCTAGTCAGCTGAAGTGGCCCTGGGTGTGAGATATTTTCAGTAGTGTGTGGTTGTTTTGTCTAGTTTCCCCCACACCTACAAGGCCTCACTTTAGAACTCTTCAGAAATCACTTTCTTGGTGAAAAGATTTTAAAGTACTCTCACCCCAAGTAAGGGCTTCCCTGGTAGCGCAAAATCTGCCTGCAATGTGGGAGACTCGGGTTCAATCTCTGGGATCTCTGGGTCAGGAAGATCCCCTGGAGAAGGAAATGGCAACCTACTCCAGTATTCTTGCCTGGAAAATCCCATGGACAGAGGAGCTTGGCGGGCTACAGTCCATGGAGTGGCAAAGAGTTGGACACGACTGAGCGACTAACACACACACACACCCCAAGTAAGTGAGTTTAAAAAAATAGACTTAGCATTGGAACATGTATATTACTGTATGTAAAATAGATGACAAGTGCAAGTTCAATGCATGAAGAAAGGCACTCAAAGCAGGTGCTCTGGGACAACCCAGAGGGTGGGATGGGGTGGGGAGGAAGTAGGGAGGGGGGTTCAGGATGGGGGGACACATGTACACCCATGGCTGATTCATGTCAGTGTATGGCAAAAACCACCACAATATTGTAATTAGCCTCAAATTAAAATAAATAATTTTTTAAAATAGACTTACCTGTTGCATGCTTGGAATCCACGCAAAGCCAAAGGAGAGAAGCTAATGTGCTACAAGTTCAACTGCTGCCCATTCAAGCAGAAAAAGGGCTGCTTACTCACTGGCCACTGGTCCCAGGTTGTTTGCTTTGGCTCCAGTTGCTGACGGGATCTACCATCCACCTACACCTGCATCGGGAGGACCTGGTCCCAGAAGACGCCCCCTTCATCTTCAGGGTGCTTTTCAGTTCAGTTCAGTTCAGTCGCTCAGTCGTGTCTGACTCTTTGAGACCCCATGGACTGCAGCAGGCCAGGTCTCCTTGTCCATCAAAAACTCCTGGAGCTTATTCAAACTCATGTCCATTCAGTCGGTGATGCAATCCTCTGTCTTTCTCTTCTCCTCCTGCCCTCAATCTTCCCCAGCATCACAGTCTTTTCAAATGAGTCAGTTCTTAGCATCAGGTGACCAAAGTATTGGAGTTTCAGCTTCAGCATCAGTCCTTCCAATGACTATTCAGGACTGATTTCCTTTAGGATGGACCGGCTGGATATCCTTGCAGTCCAAGGGACTCTCAAGAGTCTTCTCCAACACCACAGTTCAAATGCATCAATTCTTCAGTGCTCAGCTTTCTTTATAGTCCAACTCTCACATCCATACACACCTACTGGAAAAACCATAGTTTTGACTAGATGGACCTTTATTGGCAAAGTGATGTCTTTGCTTTTTTAATATGCTGTCTAGATTGGTCATAGCTTTTCTTCCGAGGAGTAAGCATCTTTTAATTTCATGGCTGCAGTCATCATCTGCAGTGATTTTGGAGCCCAAGAAAATAAAGTCTGTCACTGCTTCCACTGTTTCCCCATCTACTTGCCATGAAGTGATAGGACCAGATGCCATGATCTTCGTTTTCTGAATGTGGTTGAGCTTTAAGCCAATTTTTTCACTCTCCTCTTTCACTTTAATCAAGAGGCTCTTTAGTTCTTCTTCACTTTCTGCCATAAGGGTGGTGTCATCTGCATATCTGAGGTTATTGGTATTTCTCTGGGCAATCTTGATTCCAGCTTGTGCTTTATCCAGCCCAATATTTTTCAGGATGTACTCTGCATATAAGTTAAACAAGCAGGGTGACAATATACAGCCTTGATGTACTCCTTTCCCTATTTAGAAACAGTCTATTGTTCCATGACCAGTTCTTTTTTTGTTGTTTGTTTTTTGTTTTTTGTTTTTTTCCATGACCAGTTCTAACTGTTGCTTCCTGACCTGCATACAGATTTTTTAAGATGCAGTTCAGGCGGTCTGGTATTCCCATCTCTTTCAGAATTTTCCACAGTTTATTGTGATCCACACAGTCAAAGGCTTTGCATTGTCAATAAAGCAGAAATAGATGTTTTTCTGGAACTCTCTTACTTTTTCGATGATCCAGGAAATGTTGGCAATTTGATCTCTGGTTCCTCTGCCTTTTCTAAAACCACCTTGAACATCTGGAAGTTCACGGTTCATGTGCTTTTGAAGTCTGGCTTGGAGAATTTTGAGCATTACTTTATTAGCGTGTGAGATGAGTGCAATTGTGAGGTAGTTTGAGCATTCTTTGGCATTGCTTTTCTTTGGGATTGAAATGAAAACAGAGCTTTTCCAGTCTTGTGGCTACTCTGAGTTTTTCAAATTTGCTGGTATACTGAGTGCAGCACTTTCACAGCATCATCTTCCAGGATTTGAAATAGCTCAACTACAATTCCCTCACCTCCACTAGCTTTGTTCATAGTGATGCTTCCTAAAGCCCACTTGACTTCGCATTCCAGGATGTCTGGCTCTAGGTTGGTGATCACACAGTGACTATCTAGGTTGTGAAGATTTTTTGTATTGTTCTTCTGTATATTCTTGCCACCTCTTCTTAATATCTTCTGCTTCTGTTATGTCCATACCCTCTCTGTCCTTTATTGAGCCCATCTTTGCATGAAATGTTCCCTTGGTATCTCTAATTTTCTTGAAGAGATCTCGAGTCTTTCCCATTCTATTGTTTTCCTTTTTCTTTGCACTGATCACTGAGGAAGGCTTTCTTATCTCTTCTTGCTATTCTTTGGAACTCTGCATTCAGATGCTTATATCTTTCCTTTTCTCCTTTGTCTTTTGCTTCTCTTCTTTTCTCAACTATTTGTAAGGCTTCCTCAGACAACCGTTTTGCCTTTTTGCATTTCTTTTTCTTGGGGATGGTTCTGATCACCACCTCCTGTGCAATGTCATGAACCTCTGTCCACAGTTCTTCAGGCACTCTGTCAGATCTAATCCCTTGAACCTATTTCTCACTTCCACTGTGTACTCATTAGGGATTTGATTTAGGTCATACCTGAATGGTCTAGTGGTTTTCCCTACTTTCGTCAATTTAAATCTGAATTTCGCATTAAGGAATTCATGGTCTGTGCCACAGTCAGCTCCCAGTCTTGTTTTTGCTGACTGTATAGAGCTTCTCCATCTTTGGCTGCAAAGAATATAATCAATCTGATTTCGGTGTTGACCATCTGGTGATGTCTATGTGTAGAGTCTTCTCTTGTGTTGTTGGAAGAGGGTGTTTGCTATGATCACTGTGTTCCCTTGGCAAAACTCTATTAGCCTTTGCTCTGCTTCATTCTGTACTCCAAGGCCAAATTTGCCTATTACTCCAGGTATTTCTTGACTCTAGTCTTGCATTCCAGTCCCCTATAATGAAAAGGACATCTTTTTTGGGTGTTAGTTTTAGAAGGTCTTGTAGGTCTTCATAGAACCATTAAGCTTCAGCTTCTTCAGCATTACTGGTTGGGGCATAGACTTGGATTACTGTGATAGTGAATGGTTTGCCTTGGAAATGAACAGAGATCATTCTGTTGTTTTTGAGATTGCATCCAAGTATTGCATTTTGGACTCTTGTTGACTATAATGGATACTCCATTTCTTCCAAGGGATTCTTGCCCACAGTAGTAGATATAATGGTCATCAGAGTCAAATTCACCCATTCCAGTCCATTTTAGTTCGCTGATTCCTAAAATATTAATGTTCACTCTTGCCATCTCCTGTTTGACCACTTCCAATTTGCCTTGATTCATGGACCTAACATTCCAGATTCCTATGCAATATTGCTCTTTACAGCATCAGACTTTACTCTCATCACCAGTCACATCCACAACTGGGTGTTGTTTTTGCTTTGGCTCCATCTCTTCACTCTTTCTGGAGTCTCCACTGATCTCCAGTAGCATACTGGGCACCTACTGACCTGGGGAATTAATCTTTCAGTGTCCTATCTTTTTGCCTTTTCATACTGATGGCATCACCGACTCAATGGACATGGGTCTGGGTGGACTCCGAGAGTTGGTGAGGGACAGGGAGGCCCGGGGTGCTGTGATTCATGGGGTCACAAAGAGTCGGATGCGACTGAGCGACTGAAGTGAACTGAACTGTTCACGGGGTTCTGAAGGCAAGAATACTGAAGTGGTTTGCCATTCCCTTCTCCAGTGGACCATGTTTTGTCAGAACTCTCCAAAATGACCCGTCCATCTTGGGTGGCCCTACACGGCATGGCTCATAGTTTCATTGTTAGACAAGGCTGTGGTCCATGTGATCAGATTGGTTAATTTCCTGTGATTGTGGTTTTCAGTTGTCTGCCCTTATCCGTCAGAGTGCAGACAGGGTGCTTTTAGTTGAGGAAATCACTGAGGATTTCTTTTCCCTTAACATATTTCCACCTCTTCCTCCGTCTCAAGATCGTTTTTGGATCCTGACTGGGCAGGACTTTAAAGGAGAGGCCGCCCTTCTACCGGTCTCTTCCTGCTCAGACGTTACTGCCCGGGGGGTCAGAACGAGGCGGGCAGCTGGTGCCAGAGAACCACAAAGTCTCCGAGTGCTCCCGCGCACTGCGCCTCTCAGGCTCCAGGCAGTTTGAATCCACGCTGTCCGAAGCTCCTCTATCAGCGCCGAAGCTCCTCTATCAGCGTCGCACGAGGTGTGCGGCTCAGATCCCACGAGAGTGGCTGTGCTGAGGAGGCCCGGTGGCCGAGGACCTGCCAGGGAGAGGCAGATTTTGACAGACTAAGCCGAGAAAAGCCTCAATTGCTGCCGAAATCCACGCACCCGAGGTTAAAACTGTCAAACCCTAAAGTCAGTTGAATCTATCTCCACACCTATATCAGGAGAGTCGAGGACGAAATCAGATCAAGAAAAAGATTTTGTGGATGAAAATCCACCATTAGTCTAAATTTTTACTCTCTCCAACTCCCTAGTTCTCTGACCTCTTGACCCAGGTTGAAAGAGTTTCTGTGATTACATCAGTCCATCTGGATAATCTCCCCATTTCAAAATCAACTGTGCTACATCTACAGAAGTACCTTTTGCCACGTAACATAATTATGCAAATAGCAACCCGAAGAAACCAGGAGTGGTAATACTAGTATCAGACAAAATAGGAGACTTTACAATGATAAGGTGTTACCAGAGATAAACAGTGATGTTTTATAATGATAAAAGGGTTAATCCATCAGGAAGATAGAACAGCTTTAAACATAGTATATATAACAGAGTCCCATAATACATGAAGCAACAACTGACAGACTGACAGAATCAAAGGGAGAAATAAACAATTCTGTAATAATTACTGGAGACTTCAACACCACACTTTGACTAGTGGATAGAACAATCAGTCAGAAGAATAACAAGTAGACATAAGAATTAAACAACATGACCTTACAATTAAACATGACCTTACAGGCACCTGTAGACACTCCACCCAACAAGAGCAGAAACTATACACTAAGCCATAAAATAAGCCGAAATATATTTAAAAGGACTGAAGTCATATACAATTTGGGACACACCAAAACTAGTTTAGAACAAGGGTGGCAAAGGGGTTGGGTAGTTTGTCTTCCTTCCTTCACTTTGTCATGAATGTTCAGGGGCTCCTATGTAGGTGGCAGTGGTCAGACATGTGTTCAGTTCACTTCAGTCACTCAGTCGTGTCCGACTCTTTGTGACCCCATGAATCGTAGCACGCCAGGCCTCCCTGTCCATCACCAACTCCCGGAGTTCACTCAGACTCACGTCCATCGAGTCCGTGATGCCATCCAGCCATCTCATCCTCTGTCGTCCCCTTCTCCTCCTGCCCCCAATCCCTCCCAGCATCAGAGTCTTTTCCAATGAGTCAACTCTTCGCCTGAGGTGGCCAAAGTACTGGAGCTTCAGCTTTAGCATCATTCCTTCCAAAGAACACCCAGGGCTGATTTCCTTTAGAATAGACTGGTTGGATCTCCTTGCAGTCCAGAGTCTTCTCCAACACCACGGTTCAAAAGCATCAATTCTTCGGCACTCAACTTTCTTCACAGTTCAACTCTCACATCCATACATGACCAGTGGAAAAACCATAGCCTTGACTAGATGGATCTTTGTTGGCAAAGTAATGTCTCTGCTTTTGAATATGCTATCTAGGTTGGTCATAACTTTCCTTCCAAGGAGTGAGCATCTTTTAATTTCATGGCTGCAGTCACCATCTGCAGTGATTTTGGAGCCCCCCCAAATAAAGTCTGACACTGTTTCCACTGTTTCTCCATCTATTTCCCATGAAGTGATGGGATCGGATGCCATGATCTTCGTTTTCTGAATGTTGAGCTTTAAGGCAACTTTTTCACTCTCCTCTTTCACTTTCATCAAGAGGCTTTTTAGCTCCTCTTCATTTTCTGCCATAAGGCTGGTGTCATCTGCATATCTGAGGTTATTGATATTTCTCCTGGCAATCTTGATTCCAGCTTGTGCTTCTTCTAGCCCAGCGTTTCTCATGATGTACTCTGCATAGAAGTTAAATAAGCAGGGTGACAATATACAGCCTTGACATACTCCTTTTCCTATTTGGAACCAGTCTGTTGTTCCATGTCCAGTTCTAACTGTTGCTTCCTGACCTGCATACAGATTTCTCAAGAGGCAGGTCAGGTGGTCTGGTATTCCCATCTCTTTCAGAATTTTCCAGTTTATTGTGATCCACACAGTCAAAGGCTTTGGCATAGTCAATAAAGCAGAAATTGATGTTTTTCTGGAACTCTCTTGCTTTTTCAATGATCCAGCGGATGTTGGCAATTTGATCTCTGGTCCTCTGCCTTTTCTAAAACCACCTTGAACATCTGGAAGTTCACGGTTCACATATTGCTGAAGCCTGGCTTGGAGTATTTTGAGCATTACTTTATTAGCGTGTGAGGTGAGTGCAATTGTGAAGTAGTTTGAGGATTCTTTGGCATTGCCTTTCTTTGGGATTGGGATGAAAACTGACCTTTTCCAGTCCTGTGGCCACTGCTGAGTTTTTCAAATTTGCTGGCATATTGCATGCAGCATTTTCAAAGCATCATCTTTCAGGATTTGAAATAGCTCAACTACAATTCCCTCACCTCCACTAGCTTTGTTCATAGTGATGCTTTCTAAGGGCCACTTAACTTCACATTCCAGGATGTCTGGCTCTAGGTGAGTGATCATACCATCATGATTATCTTGGTCATGAAGATCTTTTTTGTACAGTTCTTCTGTGTATTCTTGCCACCTCTTCTTAATATCTTCTGCTTCTGTTAGGTCCATACCATTTCTGTCCTTTATCAAGCCCATTTTTGCATGTAATGTTCCCTTGGTATCTCTCATTTTCTTGAAGAGATCTCTAGTCTTTCCCATTCTGTTGTTTTCCTCTATTTCTTTGTATTGATTGCTGAGGAAGTCTTTCTTATCTCTTCTTGCTATTCTTTGGAACTCTGCATTCAGATGCTTATATCTTTCCTTTTCTCCTTTGCTTTTCACTTCTCTTCTTTTCACAGCTATTTGTAAGGCCTCCCCCAGACAGCCATATTGCTTTTTTGTATTTCTTTTCCATGGGATGGTCTTGATCCCTGTCTCCTGTACAGTGTCACGAACCTCCATCCATAGTTCATCAGCCACTCTATCTATCAGATCTAGTCCCTTAAATCTATTTCTCACTTCCACTGTATAATCATTAGGGATTTGATTTGGGTCATACCTGAATGGTCTAGTGGTTTTCCCTACTTTCTTCAATTTAAGTTGAATTTGGCAATAAGGAGCTCATGATCTGAACCACAGTCAGCTCCCGGTCTTGTTTTTGCTGACTGTATAGAGCTTCTCCATCTTTGGCTGCAAAGAATATAATCAATCTGATTTCGGTGTTGACCATCTGGTGATGTCCATGTGTAGAGTCTTCTCTTGTGTTGTTGGAAGAGGGTGTTTGCTATGACCAGTGTGTTCTCTTTGCAAAATTCTGTTAGCCTTTGCCCTGCTTCATTCCATATTCCAAGGCCAAATTTGCCTGTTACTCCAGGTGTTTCTTGACTTCCTACTTTTGCATTGCAGGCCCCTATAATGAAAAGGACATCTTTTTTGGGTGTTAGTTCTAGAAGGTCTTGTAGGTCTTCATAGAACCGTTCAACTTCAGCTTCTTCAGCATTACTGGTTGGGGCATAGACTTGGATTACTGTGATATTGAATGGTTTCTCTGTCGTTTTTTAGATTGCATCCAAGTATTGCATTTCAGACTCTTTTGTTGACCATGATGGCTACTCCATTTCTTCTAAGGGATTCCTGCCCACACTAGTAGATATAATGGTCATCTGAGTTAAATTCACCCATTCCAGTCCATTTTAGTTCGCTGATTCCTAGAATGTCAACGTTCACTCTTGCCATCTCCTATTTGACCACTTCCAATTTGCCTTGATTCATGGACCTAACATTCCAGGTTCCTATGCAATATTGCTCTTACAGCATTGGACCTTACATCTATCACCAGTCATATCCACAACTGGGTGTTGTTTTTGCTTTGGCTCCATCCCTTCATTCTTTCTGTAGTTATTTCTTCACTGATCTCCGGTAGCATATTGGGCACCTACCGACCTGGGGAGTTCTCTTTCAGTATCCTATTGTTAGGTAGGTAAAATAGGGAAAAGGAGTCCAAAATGGCGGTGGCTAAAAAACGAGGAATGTCTGAGGACCAGAGTGAAGACTTCAGGAAGAAAAAACAGCACTCCTGGCTAAGCCCAATTTGCATAGGGCAGGCCCAGGTGGAGGAAAAAACATATAAAAGGAGGAGCCAAAGTGCTTTCTCTCTCTCTTTCTCTTCGGTGTGTGTGCGCTCTTTCTCTTTCTCTCCCTCTCCCTCCCCAACGCGCTCCTCCACTCTCTTCTCTTCACATCTTTGGGTTGGCATGCCCTCACACTTCGAGGATGGATTCTCCTGCTATCTTCTAAATAAAATAGAGCCGTAACACTGATTTGCCTAAGAGCTATAACATGGTTTGTCCAAGACCCGAGAGCTGTGACGCACTGAGGGCTTTAATGTCTGTCGCTCCAAATCTTCGTTGTGACGAGACAACGAACCGAGGAGCATACACTCACGTGACACTATCATTTTGCCTTTTCATACTGTTCATGGGGTTCTCAAGGCAAGAATACTGAAGTGGTTTGCCATTCCTTTCTCCAATGGACCACATTCTGTCAGACCTCTCCACCATGACCTGCCCATCTTGGGTGGCCCCACATGGCATGGCTTAGTTTCATTGAGTTGGACAAGGCTGTGGTCCTAGTGTGATTAGATTGACTAGTTTTCTGTGATTATGCTTTCAGTGTGTCTGCCCTCTTGCAACACCTACCTACTTACTTGGGTTTCTCTTATCTTGGACGTGGGGTATCTCTTCATGGCTGCTCCAGCAAAGCGCAGCTTCTGCTCTTTACCTTGGATGAGGGGTATCTCCTCACTACAGCCCCTCCTGACCTTGAATGTGTAATAGCTCCTCTAGGCCCTCCTGTGCCCGCGCAGCCACACTCCTTCGACGTGGGGTTGCTCCCACGGGGAAAAGCTAGGCAGATACATATTTCAGGGAAGTTGCCCTAGTCTCAGGCTTCCAAAACCAGGGAGGAATTGATATGTAGGAAGTAAGCTGAGGTCAGGGGATGACTTTCCGTCTTGCTTATCTGTGCCTCTCTTTAAAACCTCAGCTTCTTAAGGAAAAAAAAAAAAAAACAAAAACACTCTGCTTCTATGTCACTAAATCCGACTGCACTGGAGTGTTATAGGTTAGCACCAACCACCACAGACCTTAATGTTTACTATGACCTTGATGTTTACTAAACCACCATAGACCTTGATGTTTACTAAACATAGATCTTGATGTTTACTTTGTCTGAGAAGACAAATACAGGTCAATAGCTTTGGGTCAACACAAACTATCAATCAAAGTTCTATGAAAACTACTCTAGACACTTGCTTACAAGTCATCCCAAATTAGGGGGCCACTACAGATGTTCAAAGAAAATACAAAAACTATGTCAGTGACTTTGACAAGTTGGAAAGAAGTCCTGTGGTCCTAGGATGACATTCACGAGTGACAAGCACAAAATCTTATATACAGATTAGAACACAAAGCAACCCACAGGAGAAGAGGAGGATGGGGCTGAAGCAGAGAGGTCAAATCTGATTTCAAGTTTAATGAGAAGCCTATATGCTTTCCCAGCAAGGGAAAAGAAGCCTCCATAACACTGGTTTACAGCAAGAACGTAATTAAGACACAATCTGGGGACTTCTCTAGTGATCCAGTGGTTAAGAATCTACCTTGCAATGTAGGAGACAAAGGTTCCACCTTTGGTGGGGGAACTAAGATTCCACATGCCGTGGAGCAGCTAAGGCAGCAAGCCACAGCTAGAGAATCAATGCAAAGCAACGAAAGGTCCCACATGTTGCAACCAAATAATAAAAAAGGCACAATTTGCTCAGTAGTCCTTGTAAATTAAATTGTTACCTAAAAGCAAATTCATGTGCTCAACACACAGTGAGGCCAAACAATACCAAACATTGGAATCTGAAACAGAGAAAAGTTCATTGTAGGGCCATCCAAGGAGATGGATGGTTCATGCTGTAAAAACACAGAACTCACCCAAAGTTTTTGGCAGAGCCCTTTTATAGGAATAGTGATGGAGGGATGTGGTTAGTTGTTGCAAACTTCTTGGTGTCAGAGAATTGGTTCTTGAATTCAGGTCATGATCAGGTAACAATGTTCCTGTGAATCTCTTCCAAACGAATGTTATTCTCTGTTTTTACAAGAAAGGGCAAGGTTCCAAAACACAGCTTTCATCCTCTGAGGTCTTGGTTCTGGTTAAGAGAAAGCAGATTTCAGTTGGTGGCTTGCACAGGGCAAGGTTCCCAGACCGTTCCCAGCAGTCATTGCTGAGGAAGCCAGTGCCCAACCTACTGACCCTCAGGCTTCTCAGGTCCCCAAAATGGGGTGGGGTGGGAGGTGGGAGTCACGAAGACTGTGACCCAGGCAGACTGACACTATTAGGTCGCAGAGACAGGGATGTGTGGGGTGGGGGTGCAGGGAATTCACTGCTGCCTCAAGGCCTGGGCCCAGTCAGCGGGCAGCCTTGGTGAGGGCCCTGGAGCCCTACAAGACACAGCCCCCAGCCTGTTCCCTGGGCCCCCAGCTCACCCGCTGGCCCAAGGCCGGGTGAGTTGGAAGGCCCCAGGGAGAAGGCTGGGATCCGCTTCTTACCTCACTTTCCACCTGATGACCGCCACTCCACCTACTGTTGGCTGAGTCACTCACTGATGAAAGCTCACTGACAGTTTCTCACTTGTGGACAGGGCCCACTGTGGCACGGACCAAGGGCTAAGCAGAACTACTGAAGGTCCCGCAGTAACTGGTGCTGCTAACAGGGTGTGGGGTAATGGCTCACAGCAACAGCCTGTGCTAAGGGCTGCGCTCGGCCGGGCTGTATTACAGTCACTGTATTATACTCAGGATTTTTTCCCTTACAGTATTAAAATGGTGTGAAAAAAACTAGAGAAACAAAGAACATCAAGAATATCTAAAAGTTTTCCATTTTTCTATAAGAAAAGTATTTCATGACAGTCCTTAAACAATGAAAGAATTGGAAAAACCTCAGTTCCTTCATGTTTTCTATGCTTGCAAGAGTAAACAATACAAAGCAGGCTTAAATTTTAGAAAGAGATAGTTCTGTGTTATCAGTACAAGGGTACACAAATACAGAGAGTGGCTGCTGAGGGAATGTCCCCGTCAGTGGCGACCTTCAGAATAGACCAGGTGGCCTTTAGTATCAGTTTGGCCTAGTCCACTGGAAGACAGGAGCTCCCGAGATTCCATGACACTCCCACCTTCCGGTTTTGTTATTGCAACTCCATGTGGTTACCTGCCATGCTGGGTCCTCTCTCTGGCACTCTTGTCAGAGCCTGACCTCTGAGCTTTGGCTTCTTGTGCCTTATTTTTGCAGTTAAGGATTCTCAGAGTTGTGGAATGCTGACAAAGTCTAGACCAAAAGTAATAAATTACATCTATATTCTTTATAAACCTGTTAAAAGACATTTCTTCACTTAATGAAAACTTATTAAGGTATAATTTACATACTGTAATACTCACCCAGTATCATTGTATGCTTCAATGATTTCAGTAATTTATCAGACAGGACATCCATCACCATAATTCATTCATTTGTCTCTAATTTCTTATTTCTTTGGGTTTCTTCTCCCCAGGCTCTGGCTCTGCTTCTTCCACCCTAAGCTTTAGCATGGCAGTATCTCTTACCACTTTCTCTGGTCCGAGGACAGAAATGGGCATCCTGGAAACCAACCAGTGTTTGAGCTCCCAGCTGGAAAAAAGGAAACAGGACTTTCAAAAACTCACAGAGAAATTCCTCATGTCCCAAGCTACTGTTTACTCCCTGGCTAACCAGTTGCAATAATACAGTTAAGTCCTCAGGGTCACAGTCACCATAGTGATAAATGATTGTCCATCTTTCCCCAAAGAAACTAAACAAGCTCCAGACTTTCTTTTCCCTCCTTCATCAAAATAATCTCTTCCTTACTACACTCCTAGAAAGGTAGAAACAGGTAGTTTACCCCCAGTTTGCAGAGGATGGAGACACTGAGGCACGAAGGAGTAAAGTTTGCCGTGAGAGTATAGGAGGAATAGAGGCGAAGATCTCATTCAGGCAGTAAACTTTCTTTTCTCTCCCAGGAATACATTTCAGATTTTATAAACATATAATATAATATCAGATTCTATAAATCATATAATATAATATCATTGTTGGCTTAAATGTCTTAGGGTTAATTCAAATTTTTGCAGCTCATCCATTTGCAAAGCACTGTGCTAGCTGCCTGAGGGGAGAATGAAGTGATAGGATATCCTGCCTATCTTAAAGGAGCTTAAAGCTGTCTGCTCCCAACTGAACCATAGGAATCAGAAATGAGAACACCAGTAGCAGACAACAAGGGAAGTCCTGATGTCTGGAACAAGATCCTTTCCCCGTATATCTTCAAAGAAGACATTCCTCACACTCTTGTGAGATTGAGGTATTTCCTGGAACTCAGAGGCTCCTTAACACCTTTGCTGTCTCTCCCTGAATATGAATATGAATTAGACAGCAAGTAAGTCCAGGATCTGGACTTTGAGACACACAGCCCAAATGAAAATGAGGCCAAGTGGAGGAGACCTCCAGTCCCGGGAATGGGCCAGGTCAGTGAAGAAGCTAGCACTTCATGCTCCACAGTCAGCCTTCACATTTGAAAACCCACTGGAGCATCTCAAGCCTGTTCAAGATTGAGAGGACAGGTGGAGCTGTCATGACTGAGGAGTGAGGGAACGAGAGAACAAGAGGGACAGGGATAAAGGGGGAGGATTCTTAGTGACACTGAATTGTTTGCTTTCAATTTTTTACGATTATTTTTCAATAAACCAATGGGGGATAAAATTTTCTATCCAACTTACTGACATGGACTAAAAAGTTAAAATTAGCTCTCGGCCCTAGCGCCATCTTTTGAGAAACCTCTGCACCATGTGAGCAAAGTGAAAGAAGAAGCAAATGGTCAGGCTGAAGCACAAAGAAGAAAGATGAGGCAGAGGTCCAAGTGAATTTGTACACCCATGGAAGCTACAGAAGCAGAAACAAGGGAAGCAAGCGCCAGGGTTGCTGGTACAAATTGTGGACTGCGTGCCTACTATCTAGAACTTGTCTCAATGGATCTGGAACATCTAGGACCATTCTGATTGCCTCAACTACTTTTGAGAGACCCACCTTACTCGTATCAAAGCTGTCCCGTTTGGTCCTTTGCCCTGGACCTGTGATACTATGGACTAGTTCTCTTCTCAGTTGTGGCTGAATGTAATATCTATAGTAAATCATCTATTGTTTTACATGAAGAAAAAAAAGTTTAAATTAAAGCCTACTTATCAAAGAAGTTAAATGACAAGCATTGGGGTATGGGAATGTAAGGAGATTCTTTCTTTACATCTTTTATTGTAATCATGATACAGCTTCTTTGAAATTAGAGAAGGAAGGATACTATCCAACATCTTCATGTAAAGATAGCCCAGTGTAGGGATTAAGAGCCTGTATCCTGATGCCAGACTTCTGGGTTCAAATACATGTTGTTCATCTTCTCCATGCCTCAGTTTCCTCATCTGTAATGGTAACAGGAGTAGTATCTACCTCCTCAGCGAGTGGTGATGATTACAGGATGATAATTACTAGAATAGGGCCTTGGCAAACACAGAGCATTAGTCCTCCTTCCAACCTAACACAACACCCTTAGCATTTGAGCATATGTATGTCTTTCAGGCTTTCTTCTCTTCATGTGCACTTTTGCATAGAAGTATCCAAGTAAACTTTAAAAACTTTGAAATATTAAGGGAATCGCTGAAACTCAGCATGGGGTAACTATCAGCCTACAGTCCTCAGAGACTTCCCAAACACACAGGGAATTCCTACTGTGTGCCCAGGCTCATATTTTCCTTAAGAGGCTGCAAGGTTTGGTAAAGTGGCCCAAGATTTGGAGTCACACTCAGAGTATGTGAATTCTGACTTTGCTTCATTACGGTTGAATTATCTTGAGTTATTTTACCCTCTATGAGGTTCTCTCTCCCCAGCTCTAATTTGGGGGGAATCAAATGCTAGTAGCTGGGAGGCTGAGGAATCAGATGTGGATTCCCTGTGTGGAGCCTGGTACCCAGGTGATACCTGTCCTGGGGTGGCCCCTCCTCATCCCTTGAAGGCTGGACCACAGCAGCAGGGCCAGCTTCCCCTGAGACAGTGTCTCTGTTTCCCCAGAGTGTGAAGAGTACAAGGACCTCATCGAATCTGTGCTGGAGGAGAAAGTGCCCTTTGAGGAAGGGGAGCTGGCAGAGAAGAGGAGACTGGCTATATGGCTTGGGTAAGGAGGAAGCTGTGTGGGAAAGTGTGTCAAGTGGGGAAGCCCCAGGCGGTAGAATAAAGAGAAAACAGAAGGGCAGAAATGTACACGCAGGCACAGAGCTAGACAAAGACAGCCTGCGAAGCTGTGGGAAATGATGGGGGACTAGTTAGGTCTCTGGATTCTCCCTGAAGTAATATATGAATAAAATGGAGTCACATGCCTGGGTTGGAACACCAGTAATGTAGCTTCTAGCTGTGACCTTGGGCAAATGAACTCAACTTGACTGCATCTCAGTTACCTCAGCAACCTCATCTGTAAAATGGGAACACCAACAGTATTTACTTCAGAGACTCATGAAGATTAAATGCACAATAACCAGTGGTTAGAACCATCTCACACACATGTGAGGCTCTCAACAAATATTTGCTTAATTATAATACTTATTCTTGCTTTTTTTTAATAGGTGTGGTGATTGTCATCTTTTTTTTAATATTAGATTTGGTTTATACTGTAGAGCACATTCAAAGGCAAAGTATTTCTACACAACTGCAAATCACATTTGGAAAGTAAGCTGTGAATCACGGGCTATTGTTTCAGCTATGCAGTCCCGACTCAAGGAATCCATGGTGGCAAAACAGTCCTGGCTCCTGAGAGGGGCTTCCTGATGGTGGCTGCCCCAGGTTATCCTGTCTCAGGCCTGGGCCTCTGTAAGACTAGGCCTCTGGGGAGTGGCAGCAGGGGACTGGGAGGACTCTGCTCTTGACAAGCCTGAAACTTGGCCATGGCTGGGAAAGTACACTCCTAATTTCCAACATTCTCAAGTGCCTTTCTTGATAATAATGTTTCTCTGGCACATTTGATTTTCTTTTCTAAGTGTCAGACTATGAGGAGTGTTAGCTGGTAGGGCCATTGACTAGATAGATAACTGAGCAGCTATGCCTAGAAAATGAATTATTAATTTGAAAGGACCAGCATTGGCCATCCTTGGAGAGTTTCAAATAAACGGTATTAATAGATTGTGGCATTCAAGACATCTTTTAACCTTGGTTGAAGTGAAATCTGAGCAGCTCAAATGTGAAAGAGTCACTAAAGCAGAGATACTTGATTGAAGGAAGCCTAGGTCTGGAGATCCTCTTTCTCCCTAGTCTCTGCCTTCACCTCCTCTGACACTTTATAGCAACTCTAAGGAATAGAGACTCAGACATGAATTTGAGCAAACAGTAGAGGACAGAGGAGCCTGGTGGGCTACAGTCCATGAGGTCGCAAAGAGACAGGATATAGTGACTGAACAACAACAAGGAATAGAGTTTGAAAGACAATCTGTAGAAGATCATTTACTTGTGAGGCAATTCAGGCATCAGATAGGTTAGGTTAGGTGACTGTCAATGTTGAGTCTTGCATTAAGATTACATGGTTCTAAATATTAACTGATTGCCTACTCGGGCGTGCATGCTGTACTGGGTACTGTAAGTTGGGTCATATGGCACTTTCTTTAGCCTCACAGAGCTCACATTCTAGCTGGATATCTATGAGAAATATTGGTACCATAATTACAAAATTATGAAATCCCACAGAGTGATGCAATTATTAGTCAGAATTTTAATTACTCTTATGGGCCTCCTTACTAATATGGCTTATCTTCATGTCATTCAAAAAAATGCTCTTCATCTTGACAGACACTGATTTTTCTTTTCATCCTTTCAATTAATACTAGATGTACCTGTCCAACACTTCTGTACCTGGCTTCCCCCCTGCCTAGAGTTTCATAGATTCACTCTTTATTGGTGACTTTAAAATAGAAAGGAGGGAATTAAAGTGCAGAAAGGCAAAGATGGTGCACACTCAGTTGTGTGTGACTCATTGTGACCCTCATGGACTATAGCTTGCTAGGATCCTCTGTCCACCGAATTTTCCTTGCAAGAATACTGGAATGGGTTGTCATTTCCTCCTCTAGGGGATCTTCCCAACCCAGGGATCAAACCTACATCTCTGGCATTGGCAGGGGGGTTGTTTAACACTGAGCTATCTAGGAAGCCCCATAGTAAGGAAAAACAAGCAGTCAAACACCAGCTATTTAAATCAAGCAGGGTCTCCTGAAAGAAGAGAAACTTCAGAGATGGGGCAGCCTGCCTCTTCATCTAGTCCTGTAGCTCTCTTTGTGATTCTTTGAAATAGCTGTCTTTGAAGTGAATGCCTCAGGAAGCAGTAATAATATCACTCACTTGGGTTACAATTTTAAAAGAAGAAGACTGTCAGGTGCTTACACTACACCTACTGTTCACCTTGTATTCTGGGGACCATGACAGTCTCCACAGACTGGCTGGGGGCGAGTACAGTAGAGAATACACGAGGCTGGAGGCCGCATTGTTACAACTGCCTCCTTCATCAGAACTTTTGGAGCCCTCCTGGAATAATTCTCCCAGAACAAACATATAGAGTATTGTGTTTCTGGTCAGATAGGCCCTTGTATCTATAAAACATGAAATGGGCCTTGCTCAATTTCCCACCAGCTCTATTTTTGGTTCACAGAAAATCACCATGATAAGAAGGGTGAAAACAGACAGGAGTCACTGGCAGCCAGGTAACTCTGAGTGATGAAAGGGCTGGTAATGGAGTGGTGAAACCTAGAGAGGAGTCCTGACGCAAGAGACCCAGAGGCCAAAGGTCCCGGATCCAGGAGAAACCAGAAGCTGCTGATAGTTTCTATTTCATTCATTCATCATACAATGATGTGTCCTTTAACCCATGTTATCTGTTCTCGTTGAAGTTCTTGTATTAGTCACCATTTCTTAGTAATTCCTCAAGTTTACTTAACTGCAGTCATTCTGAACTAAAGGTAAACTGAACAGAGAACTCTAGTCTCTATTTTCTAAAAACCTAGTTAAAAACCAAAGTGAGATGCTTGCCTTATTTTCCTGCACATTTGTTCTAATATATGTTGGGAGATGTTTTATACTCCAGTTCACTTCAGTTGCTCAGTTATGTCTGACTCTTTGCCACCCCATGGACTGCAGCACACCAGGCCTCCCTGTCCATCACCAACTCCCGGAGTTTGCTCAAACTCATATCTATCGAGTCGGTGATGCCATCCAACCATCTCATCCTCTGTCATCCTCTTCTTCTCCTGCCTTCAATCTTTCCCAGCATCAGGGTCTTTTCCAATGAGTCAGTTCTTTGCATTGGGTGGCCAAAGTGTTGGAATTTCAGCTTCAGCATCAGTCCTTCCAATGAGTAGTCAGGAGTGATTTCCTTTAGGATTGACTGGTTTGATCTCCTTGCAGTCCAAGGTAAAGTCAATCATCAAATATTTAAAGAGAGAGAGAGACCTAAAAGCTACAAGAGCCCTAGGAGGTTATTCTGTCAGGAGACAGTATTCAATGGACCCTTTCATATACTATTGCATAAAATTTGTTCACAGCATTTTAATGCCAGTATTATAGGTCTCTGAGTGTCCTGTGTGTCAGAGTATATTTTAGAGGTGACATTGAGTCTACTTCCTCCATGAGATCAGTCCACTGAACACATATTGCTCTCTCTCCTACCCCAACTGTAGGCACACTGAAACACCAGTCAGAAGTGAATTGTTATGCTGTTTTTTTTTTCCTCTTTGAGAGGCTGACCCCTTTGGTTTCTGGTGTCTCTTCCATGAGCTTCAGGTGAGCACCCGACGTCAGGCTGTGGTTTCAGTTTGCCTTATTTTCATCTCCTGTCTTGTCTGCTTCTTTCTCCATCCCCAACTCAGGCTCAGCATGGGGCTCCAGGAAGAAGAAGCGAATGAAGTCCTAGAGGACCCACTAGATGAAAAGTATCTGATGCATTCCAGTCAGCATGACTCCCACAAGCCTCCCAGCAGCAATGCCTGTGTGTGTGATGTGCAGGACGCCAGTTCTGCTGTGGACAGAGCCAGTGAGTACTCCCAATATAAAGAGAATAACCCCCAACAAATAGAAGACTGAATAATAAAGCTCTGGTAGCTGCTACCTGCTAACCACCTCTGTCTAGGTTAATTGAGATCATCTATGCAGGCAGAACATAAGAACTAACCTTGAAAAAGTGATTAGGCTGAACACAGTTCTGGGACCAAGTTTCAAGTAACAGTCCCTAGTGGATCTGTTCATTTGCATTCTTCCTGGGCTACACCTCACCTCCCTTCCTCTGTCCCTCTCTGGCAAAGGCAAGCTAAGGAACCCCTAGTAAATGAGACTGCAGAGAGTAAACGGACCATAAGAAACTCTCTGCCACCCTTCAGCACATGTACCGAATCTGTCTAATAAACTTCCTTCTTTAAGATGAAGCATCTTAGCTTTCCTGAAATGTTCTTGCTAATTACATCTTCTGAATAACGTCTTGGGCTTTTCAAGTTTCAAAGACCGTGAACAGTCCTGCCCATATTGAAAGTCCACTTATCATGGTTCCTGTGTTCAAGTATCAGTGTCCATCCTCCCTCAGGTGGCTTCTCTCCCATTAAGGTTCCATCTCAGTATTAAAATGTCTGGTTGTATCTCTAGGCCAAGGCTGGGATCTTGGCAGTTCACTTCAGTCGCTCAGTTGTGTCCGACTCTTTGAGACCCCATGAACTGCAGCACGCCAGGCCTCCCTGTCCATCACCAACTCCTGGAGTACACCCAAACTCCTGTTCATTGAGTTGGTGATGCCATCCAACCATCTCATCCTCTGTCATCCCTTTCTTCTCCTGCCCTCAATCTTTCCCAGCATCAGGGCCTTTTCAAATGAGTCAGCTCTTCACATCAGGTGGCCAAAGTATCGGAGTTTCAGCTTCAACATCAGTCCTTCCAGTGAACACCCAGGACTGATCTCCTTTAGGATGGACTGGTTGGATCTCCTTGCAGTCCAAGGGACTCTCAAGGTCTTCTCCAACACCACAGTTCAAAAGCATCAGTTCTTTGGCACTCAGCTTTCTTCACAGTCCAACTCTCACATCCATACATGACCATTGGAAAAACCATAGCCTTGACTAGACAGACCTTTGTTAGCGAAGTAATGTCTCTGCTTTTTAATATGCTGTCTAGGTTAGTCATAACTTTACTTCCAAGGAGTAAGCGTCTTTTAATTTCATGGCTGCAATCACCATCTGCAGTGATTTTGGAGCCCCCCAAAATAAAGCCTGTCACTGTTTTCACTGTTTCTCCATCTATTTCCCATGAAATGATGGGACCAGATGCCATGATCGTTTTCTGAATGTTGAGCTTTAAGCCAACTTTTTCACTCTCCTCTTTCACTTTCATCAACAGGCTTTTGAGTTCCTCTTCATTTTCTGCCATAAGGATGGTGTCATCTGCATATCTGAGGTTATTGATAGTTCTCCCAGCAATCTCGATTCCAGCTTGTGCTTCTTCCAGCCCAGCATTTCTCATGATGTACTCTGCATAGAAGTTAAATAAGCAGGGTGACAATATACAGCCTTGACATACTCCTTTTCCTATTTGGAACCAGTCTGTTGTTCCATGTCCAGTTCTAACTGTTGCTTCCTGACCTGCATACAGGTTTCTCAAGAGGCAGGTCAGGTGGTCTGGTATTCCCATCTCTTTCAGAATTTTCCACAGTTTATTGTGATCCACACAGTCAAAGGCTTTGGCATAGTCAATAAAGCAGAAATTGATGTTTTTCTGGAACTCTCTTGCTTTTTCAATGATCCAGCGGATGTTGGCAATTTGATCTCTGGTCCTCTGCCTTTTCTAAAACCAGCTTGAACATCTGAAGTTCACGGTTCACATATTGCTGAAGCCTGGTTTGGAGAATTTTGAGCATTACTTTACTAGTGTGTGAGATGAGTGCAATTGTGTGGTAGTTTGAGCATTCTTTGGCATTGTCTTTCTTTGGGATTGAAATGAAAACTGATCTTGGCAACCCTTGTGTAAATGACCAGGGTTCCCATTCTTTGTGCAACACAAGATGTGGTGGGGTTATTTTTGTTTGTTTATGGGTTTAGTTTCAGTGAAGTATTCTAATCTAAACCAACAACCAACATATCTGCTGGAGAAATGGCTGATACTAGCAGCAATGTCACTAGAATGTCCCTTTCCAAAAAACCCACCCAAACTCCTCCACGAGTAAGACCCCCAGGGTTAGCAGACTCATGGATGTGTGTGCACAGATGAAGACCTCAACATTCATCTTCTTTTCCCTATGTGACTGATTTTTCTTTGGAGACAAAAGTTTGAATTGTTAGAGGACAATAGGTTTTATATTCTCTTCCAGGAAGAAGAAAGAGACTATCTTAAGTTGCTCACTGTTAACTGAGTTTTTCATAGTGATATAAACTGTGTCAGGTATTGTCTTTTTGCCAGTGATGGGTATACACATGCCTTTTGTTACTCAGTCCATTCCCTTACAAAGACATCTTCATTTGCTGCTTCCCATTTCACCCTGAGGTGCAGAGGAAAGTCTTTGCCATCTCTTGAAGATGTTCAGTCATAAATCAAGTGGGAGAGGCATTTAGTAGAGAGGAATTTCTTACTAGAACTCACAGAGTCATATGGAAAGGGGGCCACTCCTTTCCCAGTGCTAGACAAGCCCTATTCTGAAGAGGACTTCAATCCTTTCCCACTTTGTATCAACCCCGCCTTAGACTTCCCAGATCCTTAAGTAGGAGGTGACCCTGTGGAGTGAGCTTAGCCCTGGGCCATGCTTTGTTTGAAAGCCTAAGGGCTCTTACAGAAGGTTACCTGGTGTTTTCTGATGAGAAGAGGAAGTTGGCAGAGGACTGGTGAAAGTCAGTGATCTTGCTGAAAGGCCCTGGCCACTCCATTACTGATAAAGACTCTCCATCTTCTACCTCATTCCACCTCCTGGGGGAATGGCTGCAGCAGATGAGATCCAGAACTACTGTATACTTTGTGCTCCTCTCCTCTTATATGATCGTCATTCAGCAGAACTCAGGTTGCTGAGCTCCTCTTGAAGCAGAGTGAGGGTCTCCCCTCTGCCCTCCCTTTTGTCTTGGTTAATGTTCATGGGCCCTATGGTTGTTCTTGTGCTGACATCCTCTTCTTGGATTGCACAGAAACAGTGGTCATCATTCCACAGTCTTGTGCTGGGACAGTGACCTGGCCCCTTCCCACACCAACGCAGCAGCCTTTTTTTAATGGGAAAGGCTCCCTTTCTAATTGCAGCTGTTAGGTGTGATAATATGTATGTGTGTTTGGACATTTATAAAGGGCCATGTGAAAGTTAAGGTTCTGCCCCCATCACACTCAAGTCCCCACCCTTGAGTCCCTGGTTTTGTTCTAGGCTGAGGCAGAAGCACAGGACAAGGAAATACAGAGAGCATCCTCTGAAGCAAATGTGTGTAACTTGACTAAACAATAATTATTTCCTGGAACAGGATGCACTTACTTCCACAGGCAGATCTTGGAATCCACTGCAAAGCTGTACAATGAAAACACAGGCATCAGGGAAGAAAATCAGAGCCTTCCACCTCACCTGAGTCATATTCCAGAGATAAGCAGTCAAAACCCACAGGGAGACCACTTTCAGATTGCTCTCTTTTCTTGCCGCATCTGACTATCAAAACAAAAGATGTGGAGGCCAACACTATTACACAATTCATAATTCTGATAGTTTTCTCTATCTAGAAAGATGCTCCCTCTACAGGTCTCCAAACTCCAGGCTCCAGGAATGAGCTCTAGGAAACCCACCATTTAGTTACAAAATTCACCCTATTATTGAAGCCTGAATTCCAGGCTCAGGTTTCTCAATTTACAGGTCATGTGGCTTTAGGTACTTCTTAATCTCTTGACCTACTGTTTCTCGATGGGCAAAGGAAGTGTACCTGAATGGATATAGGTTCTGGTACCTATTCCAAACACTGTCTTCCAACAACAAAAGAGGAGACTCTACACATGGACATCACCAGATGGTCAACACCGAAATCAGATTGATTATATTCTTTGCAGCCAAAGATGGAGAAATTCTACACAGTCAGCAAAAATGAGACTGGGAGCTGACTGTGGCTCAGATCATGAACTCCTCATTGGCAAATTCAGACTTAAATTGAAGAAAGTGGGGAAAACCACTAGACCATTCAGGTGTGATGTAAATCAAATTCCTTATGATTATACAGTGGAAGTGAGAAATAGATTTAAGGGACTAGATTTGATAGATAGAGTGCCTGATGAACTATGGACAGAGGTTCATGACATTGTACAGGAGACAGGGATCAAGACCATCCCATGGAAAAGAAATGCAAAAAAGCAAAATGGCTGTCTGAGGAGGCCTTACAGATAGCAGTGAAAAGAAGAGACACAAAAAGCAAAGGAGAAAAGGAAAGATATAAGCATCTGAATGCAGAGTTCCAAAGAATAGCAAGGAGAGATCAGAAAGCCTTCCTCAGCGATCAATGCAAAGAAATAGAGGAAAACAACAGAATGGGAAAGACTAGAGATCTCTTCAAGAAAATTAGAGATACCAAGGGAACATTTCATGCAAAGATGGGCTCGATAAAGGACAGAAATGGTATAGACCTAACAGAAGCAGAAGATATTAAGAAAAAGTGGCAGAAATACACAGAAGAACTGTATAAAAAAGAGCTCCATGACCCAGATAATCACAATGGTGTGATCACTCACCCAGAGCCAGACATCCTGGAATGTGAAGTCAAGTGGGCCTTAGAAAGCATCACTATGAACAAAGTTAGTGGAAGTGATGGAATTCTAGTTGAGCTATTTTAAATCCTAAAAGATGATGCTGTGAAAGTGCTGCACTCAGTATACCAGCAAATTTGGAAAACTCAGGAGTGGCCACAGGACAGGAAAAGGTCAGTTTTCATTCCAATCCCAAGAAAAGCAATGCCAAAGAATGCTCAAACTACTGCACAATTGCACTCATCTTACATGCTAGTAAAGTAATGCTCAAAATTCTCCAAGCCAGGCTTCAGCAGTACGTGAACCGTGAACTTCCAGATGTTCAAGGTGGTTTTAGAAAAGGCAGAGGAACCAGAGATCAAATTGCCAACATTTCCTGGATCATTGAAAAAGCAAGAAAGTTCCAGAAAAACATCAATTTCTGCTTTATTGACTATGCCAAAGCCTTTGACTGTGTGGATCACAATAAACTGTGGAAAATTCTGAAAGAGATGGGAATACCAGACCACCTGACCTGCCTCTTGAGAAACCTGTATGCAGGTAAGCAACAGTTAGAACTGGACATGGAACAACAGACTGGTTCCAAATAGGAAAAGGAGTACATCAAGGTTGTATATTGTCACCCTGCTTATTTAACTTCTATGCAGAGTACATCATGAGAAATGCTGGGCTGGAAGAAGCACAAGCTGGAGTCAAGATTGCTGGGAGAACTATCAATAACCTCAGATATGCAGATGACACCATCCTTATGGCAGAAAATGAAGAGGAACTCAAAAGCCTCTTGATGAAAGTGAAAGAGGAGAATGAAAAAGTTGGCTTAAAGCTCAACATTCAGAAAACGAAGATCATGGCATCTGGTCCCATCACTTCATAGGAAATAGATGGGGAAACAGTGGAAACAGTGACA
Organism: Oryx dammah; assembly: GCF_014754425.2. Lineage (NCBI taxonomy): Eukaryota > Metazoa > Chordata > Mammalia > Artiodactyla > Bovidae > Oryx > Oryx dammah. Next base: position 20,226,789 of record NW_024070212.1, read on the forward strand.
GACTTTATTTTGGGGGGCTCCAAAATCACTGCAGATGGTGATTGCAGTCATGAAATTAAAAGACGCTTACTACTTGGAAGAAAAGTTATGACCAACCTATATATCATATTGAAAAGCAGAGATATTACTTTGCCAACAAAGGTCCATTTAGTCAAGGCTATGGTTTTTCCAGTGGTCATGTATGGATGTTAGAGTTGGACTGTGAAGAAAGTCGAGCACTGAAGAATTGATGCTTTTGAACTGTGGTGTTGGAGAAGACTCTTGAGAGTCCCTTGGACTGCAAGGAGACCCAATCAGTCCATCCTAAGGTAGATTAGTCCTGGGTGTTCATTGGAAGGACTGATGCTGAAGCTGAAACTCCAATACTTTGGCCACCTCATGCGAAGAGTTGACTCATTGGCAAAGACCCTGATGCTGGGAGGGATTGGGGGCAGGAAGAGAAGGGGACGACAGAAGATGAGATGGTTGGATGGCATCACCGACTCAATGGACATGAGTTTGAGTGAACTCTGGCAGTTGGTGATGGTCAGGGAGGCCTTGCATGCTGTGATTCATGGGGTCGCAAAGAGTCGGACACAACTGAGCGAATGAACTGAACTGACCTATTCCAAGGTGGTAAGGGATATTTCCCATTCCACAGGTTAAAGGTTAAGTGTTAAGTCCTACAAGACTGCCATATAGCCTCACACTCTCCTCATTTCTGAGGTTAATTGAAAGCCCAGGATATTACCTGTACTACTGACCGACTGGCTAAAAATCAGAATCTATCACTATCCCCTTCTCAATAATACTTTCCTTTCCTAGAGTTGTTTCTCAAGAATTCAGTGAAACATTGTACTTACTACATTATCATTTTATTATAAAAGGATATGTTGGGGGAGTGTGTAATTTCCTCAGTTCTGTCTCGCTGCAGGAAAGATTTGAAACAGCTGACCAGTGTTACAGCTTGGTTACAGCACAGTTTTATTTGGCAAGCAAAGAATAATACACCTTCGAGGCATGAGGGTGGGCTGACCCCAAAGGAGAGGCCTCAATCTGTCTTGGCTTCCTCCTTTTATAAGTTTTGTCTCCTCCCTCCTGAGCCCGCCCTATGTAAATTGGGCTAGCCAAGAAGGGGGTAAGTTTGTTTCCCCTGAAGTTCTCAGTCCTGTCCACGGATTTTCTTTTGTTCCATTTTCAAGGGCTTTTTTCCTTTCTTTGTCTTTTAGCCACCCCCATTTTGGACTCCTTTTTCCTATTCTAACTACGTAATAGGATATAACTCAGGAACAGCAAATGGATGAGATGCACAGGGCAGGGCATGGGAAAAATTGTGGAGCTTCCATGCCCTCTCAGAGAAAGCCACTCTCCCAGCACCTCCATGTGGTCACCAACTTGGAGACTTTCACTGTTGGGACCTAACAAATGCCATGATAGGCTTCAGGGACTAAGGTAGGACTCACGGGAAAAGCTGAGTCATTGACCAAGTGAGGTCATCCCCGTGGATGCCAGGACTTGTCTAATCAGCATACTCCCCGTAACCTGGTTTGAGTTTATCAGGACGTAAAAGACATCCCCCTGCAGCCAATAGCCAATTAGTAAATACCAGGAAACCCCTGCAGCCAATAAAGATTAGCCAATTAGTAAATACTAGGAAACTCCTGCAGCCAATCAGCCCTTGCCAACTCTCTGTTCTAAAACCTATAAATACTGCTGTAAATCTGGGCTCGGGGCTCCTTGCTCCACTCCACGGCATTGGATGTGGCGGGAGCCCTAGCTCGAGCTAGAAATAAAACCGCTTCATGCTTTTGCATTGCTGTGGACGTCTTATTCTCTCAGTTTTAGGGACTTGGACTCCGGGCATAACATTTGGGGGCTCGTCCGGGATCCCTTTAACTGGGAAGAATAACACTCTCCCAGTAGAAGGGGTTTCCTCACTAGGACGAAAGATATCTGAACACCGTTGTTAAGTCTGGTTAAGTCCAGCGTAAGGCCGAGGCCCAGCATACGCACTGGAAGGCAGCTGGCTCTTGTTAGGCCTAATCAGAGGTGAATTAGTCGTCCTAGCCAGTGTAAGACCGAGGCCCAGTGAGCACGCTGGAAGGCAATTGGCAGCCAGCATAAGACTGGAGTCCAGCATTCGCGCTGGAAGGCAGCTGGTTCTGTGAGGGATTGGGAAGGAATGTCTCTCCTGACTCTGAATCTGGTGGGCAGTGGACGCCCTTCAGTGAGATAACATTGGGAAGCAAGACAACAGTAACCCAGGATAGACCTAGTTCTGTTTTCGGCCGATATTTGTTTGTCTTCTGTCTGTCGCCTTTCTTTGTGTGCCGGCGCCATTTTTGTTTTTTTGTGTGTTCATTGTGAGCTCCGTCATTATGGGTCAAAGCTCTTCCACCCCTTTGTCTGTAATGACTGACCATGAAGATCAGGAGAGTCAGAAGAAGAAGCCGATACTCCAGGAATCCTCTTTATATCCTAGCCTGACTGACTTAGACACTGAAATCTCACCTCCCCCATATATGCAGCCACCCTTGCCCCCGCAGGTACCGCAGGTGTCGCTGTAGAACAAAGGAGGGACCCAGAACCCTCGGCTCTGCCATGGGAAGGGGGGCCAGCCCAAGGAACTCGCGGAAGGACTCGAAGGGGTGGAGACTTGTCTGAGGACAGAAGCCGGGAGGCTCCTTCATCCACCGTGCAGGCATTCCCTGTCCGGGTGGGGCCAGCAAATCCCGGTGGGGAGCGAACATACCAGTACTGGCCGTTTTCTATGAGTGATTTATATAACTGGAAAACTCAAACCCTTTCTTTTTCTGAAAAACCCCAAGGTCTTATTGATCTCTTAGATTCTATCCTGTTTACTCACAATCCTACTTGGGATGATTGTCAGCAGCTGTTGCAGGTGCCCTTCACCACGGAGGAACGGGAGCGAATTCTATCGGAAGCACGAAAACATGTTCCAGGAGTGGATGGAAGACCCACCACGCAGCCCCACCTAATCGAGGAGGGGTTTCCTTTGAGGCAACCGAACTGGGATTTTGAACACGCTGAAGGTAGGGAGCGTCTCCGAGTTTACCGCAAGACTCTGATGGCTGGCCTCCGGGCAGCCGCCAGGAAACCAACGAATTTGTCTAAGGTAAATTTGATAAGGCAGGAGCCAAATGAGAGCCCGGCAGCCTTTTTAGAGAGGTTAATGGAGGCTTTCAGGCAGTGTACGCCCATGGACCCTCAGGCTGAGACCAATGCGCCTATTGCAAAGAGCAAGGGCACTGGAAAAAATGAGTGCCCCAAGAGAAACCTGAAAAACAGGACTGTAAGAAAAGAAGAGTCTCCCTCGGGTACCCACATTTTATATGCAAGAGAAGATAGTGATTAGGGGGGTCAGGGCCGGGCACCCCTCCCCAAGTCCTGGGTAACTATTAATGTGGAGGGGAAACCGGTCTGCTTCATGGTGAATACGGGGGCCCAATACTTGGTCCCCAATCAAAAATTCATGCCGGTGTCCAAGAAGACTAGCTTGGTCCAGGGAGCCACCGGGACAAAAAGATATTACTGGACTACTAAACGAAAAGTGGACTTGGGAGCCCAACGGGTGTCCCACTCATTTGTGGTGATTCCGGAATGTCCGGCCCCTTTATTAGCAAGAGACCTATTGTCGAAAGTCAATGCGCAAATTCACTTTGACTCTGGAGGGATATCAGTCACAGATGGGCTTGGACAACCAATTCATGTTTTATCCCTGGCACTGAGAGATGAATACAGACTGTATTCACCAAAACCCCCTGCAGCTGTGGACCCAGCTATGCTACAATGGATCCAGAAATACCCTCTGGCCTGGGCCGAGACGGCAGGAGTAGGACTGGCAAAACAAAGACCTCCCATCATTGTTGAATTAAAAGCAAATGCTACCCCTGTGAAGGTAAAGCAGTAGGAGACCCGGCAAGGAATCATGCCACACATACAGTGCCTCCTGAAGGTAGGGATTCTTAAAAAGTGCCGGTCCCCATGGAATACTCCCCTGCTGCCTGTGAAAAAGCCCGGGGGAACGGACTTTAGACCCGTCCAAGATCTTCGTGAAGTCAACAAACGGGTGAGTGACATTCATCCCACTGTCCCTAACCCATACACCCTCCTGAGTGGCTTGCCACCAGACTACATCTGGTATACAATCTTGGACTTAGAAGATGCCTTTTTCAGTTTGCCACTGGCCCCCCAGAGCCAAGAGATCTTCGCATTCAAATGGACTGACGAAGACAGTCAAACTGTAGGACAGCTGACCTGGACTCGCCCTCCACAGGGATTTAAAAACTCGCTGACGTTGTTCAACGAGGCTCTAGGCGAGGACCTCTGTGAGAATCAGACTAGCCACCCCGACGTTGTCCTATTGCAATATGTGGATGACCTCATGCTGGCCGCTACTACCAAGGAGGTATGCCTAGAGGCCACAGGCAACCTCCTTCAGATTTTAGGGACATTGGGGTACCGGGCGAGTGCAAGGAAGGCCCAAATTGCTAAACAGGAAGTCGTTTACTTGGGGTACAAAATAAAACAGGGGCAAAGATGGTTGACTCAGGCTATGAAAGAGACTATTTTACAGATCCCCGAGCCAACGACTCCTCGGCAAGTGAGGGAGTTCTTAGGGACTGTTGGGTACTGCAGCCTATGGATCCTAGGGTTTGCTGAAAAGGCCCGGCCTCTATATGAAGGAAGTAGAGAAAATGAGTACTGGACGTGGACTGAGCCAATGAGGCAGGCATTTCAGGAACTCCGGCGGGCATTGCTAGAAGCCCCGGCCCTAGCTCTCCCTGACCCGGCTAAGCCATTTCAACTGTTTGTGGATGAAAAGCAGGGAGTGGGAAAGGGAGTCCTGACACAGCAATGGGGACCTTGGGGGCGGCCTGTGTCATACCTCTCTAAACGGCTGGACCCGCTAGCTGCTGGATGGCCGCCCTGTCTCTGTATCATCGCGGCCGCTGCTCTCCTTGTCCATGACGCTGACAAGTTGACTTTGGACAGCGCCTCCTGGTCTACACTCCTCATGCCATAGAGGGGATCCTCAAACAGCCACCGGGTAAGTGGATTTCTAACGCTCACTTAACCCATTACCAAGCCCTGCTGTTAGATGCTCCCCGGATACACTATCAGACACCTTGTTTTCTAAATCCTGCTACTCTCTTGCCCATCCTGGAGGAGGATGGGCCTCTCCATGACTGTGTTGAAGTATTGGCTGAGGTAACCGCCATACAAAGAGACCTCAGCGACATACCATTAAAGGACAGTGAGCTGATATGGTTCACAGATGGGAGCAGTTATATAAAGGATGGGCAGAGAAAAGCGGGGGCAGCCATAGTAGATGACTCTGGGAGGGTCGTCTGGACCGAGGCTTTGCCCCCTGGAACATCCGCCCAAAAAGCAGAATTGATAGCTGTGATACAAGAACTAGAGAGGGCGAAAGGAAAAAAGATCACCATTTACACTGACAGCTGGTAGACATTCGGCACCATGCATATTCAAGGCCCTATATATAAAGAACGGGGGTTCTTGACGGCAGAGGGAAAAGAGATTAAGAACCTACATGAAATACTCAGACTCTTGGCAGCGGTCCACTTGCCCTGGGCGATATCCATAGTACATGTCCCAGGACACCAGAAAGGAGAAGATGCCAGGGCCCGAGGCAACCGTGCTGCCAATGCAGCAGCCCACGAGGTGGCCACTGGATACTGCCAAGCTCATGTGCTGGCTGTAGGATTACCACTACTGGGGATGGGGACTCTCCCCCCAAGCCCCATATACTCCCCCTCCAATTTAAGCTGGATGCAGGATAACATCAACCACCCTGCGGGCAAGGACGGATGGTATCGGGACCAGGATGACAACCTGTTGCTTCCTGCCGACCTGGGCAGACATCTCTGTACCCATTTACATCAAACCACCCGTTTGGGAGAGAAAAAGGCTTTGACGCTTCTACAAGCAGCACAGCTGCGGTTTCCCCGACAAAAGAAAACCATACAGGACATAGTCCGCACCTGCAAGGCCTGTCAGATGATGAGACCGGGAAAAGGACAGCACACGGGTGTAAGATACAGGGAGGGAAAGGCCGGGACAGCATTGGGAGACAGATTTTACAGAGGTAAGGCCAGGCAAGTATGGCTATTGTTACCTGTTAGTTTTGGTTGATACATTTTCTGGGTGGATAGAAGCCTACCCCACTAAAAAGGAGACAGCAATAATAGTGGCTAAGAAGCTCCTAGAAGAGATAATACCTAGGTTTGGGCTGCTGGCATCTATTGGCTCTGATAATGTACCTGCATTTGTGAGCAAAATTGTTAAAGGACTGGTCTCAGCCCTGGGGACCAAATGGAAGCTACATTGCGAGTACAGTCCCCAGAGCTCAGGACAAGTAGAAAGAATGCATCGGACCCTAAAAGAAACTTTAACAAAGCTGGCAATAGAGACTGGTGGGGACTGGGTAACCCTCCTTCCCTTTGCGCTTTTTCAGGTGCACAATACCCCCTATAAACTAGGTTTGACTCCCTTTGAAATTGTATATGGAAGTCCACCCCCCATTTGTTCAGTGTTTGAGGGAAAGACTAAACATCTCTCTCGCTACGCACGTTCCAACAAGAGATACTGGCTTTGAGTAAAGTGCATAAACATATCTGGTCACTGATACGAGAAGTTCATGAGGGCCAGAGTAAAGGAACAATCCCGTCCCATGATATGGGCCCAGGAGATTGGGTCTGGGTTAAGAGACACCAGTCAAAACCTTAGAGCCAAGATGGAAGGGCCCCTATGGTGTTCTCCTTACCACCCCCACTGCCCTAAAGGTGGACGGAATTGGACCCTGGGTGCACTGCAACCACGTGCGTCGTGCCACCCCAGAGGAACAAGAAAAGGCCCAAAAAGAATGGAAGGCGATGCCACATCCCACCAACCCCTTAAAAATGAAGCTCGTCCGCCAGCTGGCCCCAGACAAATCCCCCTGACTCTCCTGTTGGTGGCCCTCCTTCTCCACTCCGGAACTGCTGGTGCTAACCCACATCAACCTGCTAAGATCACCTGGACGTTTCGTAATGGACTAACCCATGAGATACTCAATTCAACTACTGGAATCCCCCTAATACTTGGTGGCCAGATTTATTCTTCGACCTTGGACATTTGTAAAAAGAACATATCAGTACAGTTCAAGTGATGATGCTGAGACAACAATATCAGGCAATGTGTCAGAATGAAGAGGAGGATTCCTCTCCATGATCAAAGGACAGGGGGGAATGTTGGGACTTAACAAACCCCATGATAGGCTTCAGGGACTAAGGTAGGACTCACGGAAAAGCTGAGTCATTGCCCAAGTGAGGTCATCCCCGCGGATGCCAGGACTTGTCTAATCAGCATACTCCCCGTAACCTGGTTTGAGTTAATCAGGACGTAAAACACATCCCCCTGCAGCCAACAGCCAATTAGTAAATACCAGGAAACCCCTGCAGCCAATAAAGATTAGCCAATTAGTAAATACTAGGAGACTCCTGCGGCCAATCAGCCCTTGCCAACTCTCTGTTCTAAAACCTATAAATACTGCTGTAAATCTGGGCTCGGGGCTCCTTGCTCCACTCCACTGTGTTGGATGTGGCGGGAGCCCTAGCTCGAGCTAGAAATAAAACCGCTTCATGCTTTTGCATTGCTGTGGACATCTTATTCTCTCAGTTTTGGGGACTTGGACTCTGGGCATAACATTCACAACCATAAAAACCTTTGAGACTTCATTACACTGGCCTGATTGATGAAACCATTGGCCATAGTGACTGAACTCAATCTCCAGCCCCTCTCCCCATCCATAGGTCAGGGGCTGGGACAGGAAGTTCCAACTTTTTAATCACAAGATGGACCTTCCTGGCAACAAGCCCCCAGCATTACTTGCTTCCAAATGTTGCTTCATTAACATAACACAATAACCTTTATCTTCTATCGCTTGGGAAATTCCAAGGCTTTTGGGTGTTCTGAGTCAGAAATAGAGATGAAGACCAAATAAATATACATTTCTCATTATAAATCACAATGTACTGATAGTGTCTGCTGACTCTCCTGGTTTCACATTCTAGGACTGTTCCCTTGGCACCACCCTCCTATTTAAAAGGGATAGAACATGGAGTTAGGAGCCAGATTTCCATTCAACATAGCCTCTCTTTCCTAGAACATACTGTTTCTGAATGTGCATGCTTATAGCTAGGCACCTCTCTCCTGAGAGATGTGAAAGGCCTTCATTTTTCTCTACAAGAGTAGAATGGAAAGTAAACTGATGCTGAGGAGAAGGAGATAGGGATCTGACTAATCCACCTGCAGCAGCTTTGAGCAAGGCCCTCAGTGTTTTGGGGCAGTGGAGTCCTATGTTCCTATGGTATATTTCAGAGGACTTTCCCTCTAATCTGCTAGCACAACTTTCTCTTTCCAGATTGTAGCTGACCTCCACAGCTTATCAATGTAATGCATTCAGGGGGCAGATGGCCTCTTTCCTCTTTAGTTCTCACTGCAACCTCAGTTAGGTATCAACAGAATCTGATAGAAAATCTTGTTTTTGTTTTCTGTAAAAACTAATGCTGAAACTATGAAAAGTACTGTTTTATTTCAACAAAGCATAGTCACAAACATTTCACCAACTGATGAGAAAAATAACAAAACATCAAACTCCAAATCTGAAAGGAAGAGCAAGATTTCACCCAGCTCAGATTTTTACTCCAAACAGATAGTTCGATTGCAGAAAACACAGCCCTTCAGCCTACAAATGTGACAACTGCTCGGGGGACATCAGTGCCTAGAGTCACAGATAATCTTAAAAAGCCCTAATCTTTCTTCCTCCCCATCTCCCTCCTGTGGATAACTAGAGTCATCAGCATCTGGAAGAAAATGGCAAGGACTTGGGTGAAGAAGAAGTCAGAACAATGTCACTACAAACCATTCATCAGCTCTTTAGCACATGTCCCTTTACCTGGGAGGTTGAGGGTTTAGAACAATCCTAGAATAAAGTTTATTTCATATACATTATGTTGGCTATCATCTTTTTGTATTAATCAAAGTTATAAAGCTTTCTTTCTTCTACATAAAGCAGAGAACTCAAACATTAATGTGCCCACTACATTTATGACCCAGTGTGATAGAAACCAAGTCTCAATGCATCACTTCATTCCAAAATTAAATGTTATTGAGCACCTAATATTACACAGAAAAATTCACTGTGTCTCACCATCTGGGAACCAAGATACTCAGGCAAAAAGTTCTGCACCCATGTTGGGCATCTGCAAGCAGAGCAGCAGTCTCATACATACCCACCCAATAGGGGACCCAAGGATACAATGATAGAATCTCTCCCAGAGAAGGATCCTGAGAAACCACTGCTTACTGTTGCACTTCTGATACACTCTAGCGAAAGTTCTATCCTAGAGGTCTGTGTCTAGGACCCACGAGAGAGATCTAACATACCTAGATAGAACTGGAAGCTCAGTGGTAAAGAATCCGCCTACCGATGCAGGAGATAGGGGTTTGATCCCTGGGTCAGGAAGATCCCCTGAAGAAGTAAATGGCAACCCACTCCAATATTCTTACCTAGAAAATCCCATGGAGAGAAGGAGCCTGGCAGGTGACAGTCTATAGGGTGGCAAAAGAGTCGGACATGACTGAGCTACTAAACAACAACAACCATCTGCCTGTCTTTCTATCAAACATAAAATCAGGACATTTCATCCAGAAATTCTGAAAGGTATAAAGTAGCATTCAGTTTACCAGTTTTCTTGCTTAGAAGGTTGATTCATGTAAGGGGGACAAATCCTGGGTGGCAGGAAAGGATCCTTTAGATAAGTTTCTAAAGCACACCAATGACTTACATTTTCTTATACATGTGGGTGATTGAGCACTGTCACCTCATTTTGAAAGGGAGAGACCACTGAAGGCCAATTTTTATTCCAGGACTGAGCTATTCACAACCTCTAGTGTTTACAATCATCCCACACACACACAATTATGTACTTTGAAATTTTTCATATCTGTGGAAAATTTGAAAGAATCATACAATGAACCTCTCTTCTGTTCATCTAAATACAGCAATTAACATTCATTTGTTCCTTTTCTCTGTCTGCATTCACCCCTGCAACACATTCATATTGCTTTAATAAATGCAGATAAAAGCCCACTTCCAAATACTTTAGAATGTATTTCTTGGTATTGCTACTGCTGCTAAGTAGCTTCAGTCGTGTCCGACTCTGTGCAACCCCCAGAGATGGCAGCCCACCAGGCTCCCCCGTCCCTAAGATTCTCCAGGCAAGAACACTGGAGTGGGTTGCCATTTCCTTCTCCAATTTTCTTGGTATTAAGGACATCATTTATTAATACCAGGAAATATAATCACAATACAATTCAATTGTCAAACCTTAGGACGTTAATACTAACTCAATAATATTATCTAATATATGCTTCAGGTATAAATTTTCCCAATGTTTAAAAATGCCATATCTATATAGATATATACATGGGTATGTATATATAGATATAGATGCATTTAATATATGCATCTGTATTATGTATATATATGAGTGAGAGATTAAGAATAAGGTGTGTGTGTTGTGGTACTGCTATCTCCCCCATTCCAATTAAAGTTTGTAAATTGCACTTTGGTTCTTATTACCTGGAACTTTCTCCTGATTTGTTTGCTTTTGTTGTTTCTGATGGCATTGAATTTCTGGAGAGGACAGGCTAATTATCTTGTTTAGTGTCCTACATTCTGATCAAACTAAACATTTTTGGAAAGATCAGCACATAGTATTTTGCTTCTTACTGCATCTTGTCAGGAAGCAAGTTGTGAAAGAACAAAGCAACTAAATATTGTAATATCTTATATCAAAAATATTAAAGGAAATGCAGATTCTCCCAGCAAAGTTAGTCTGTGCTTTGGCTGCAGTAACCCTGGCTCCAATCTAAAAGCGCTGCATCTGGCGTCTATCTGGACATGAAGTGACACATCTTTCAGTTTGCTTTTAATCTCAGCACCAAATGTGACCCTTATTTGCGGTCAGAGCAGGAAAATCTGCAGCAAACAAACCTTGAGCTAGGCTACTGGGAACCCTGGACACGCCCCATGCTCAGAAACCACCCCTCAAAAGTGAAATGGCTCTCTCAAGGAGTCTTGTCTGAAGCTTCCATTGATGAAATGGTACTGACGCAGCCATGTTTTCTAGTTGAGGTATTTACAATATTAGTGGGCTTCTGGCGAGGAAGGAGGATGAGCTTAGTGTGTTTAAAATATGCAAATCAAAACCCTTACAGCTGTCAGAATGAGTATTATCAAAAAGTCTACAAATTACAAAGGTAGGTGAGAAGATGGAGAAAAGAGAACCATTGTACACTACTAGTGGAAATGTAAATTGATGCAACTATCGTAGAAACAGTGTGGAAGTTCCTCAACTAAAAATAGAACTACCATATAATCCAGCAATTCCACTCCTGGGCATAATCCAAAGAAGATGAAAACACTGGTTCTAAAAGATATATATACATCTCAATATTCAAAGCAGCATTATTTTACAATTGTCAAGATATAGAAGCAATTCACGTCACTCAACAGATAAATGTATATACACACACACACACACACACACACATGTCACTATGGAATAGCTCTCAGCCTTAAAAAAGAATAAAGTTTTGCCATTTCCTGGGTCTGAAGGGTATTATGCTTACAGAAATAAGTCAGAGAGCTATATGAGACAGATACTGTATATTATCACTTATATGTGAAATCTAAACAATGAGATGAAAGAATATGACAGAAACAGACTTTCATATTTGGAAAATGAACTAATGGTTACCAGATGTGACAGGGAAGGCAGAAGGAGCAAAATAGAGATAGAGAATAAAGAAGTACATACTAGTATATAAAATAAATAAGCTACAACTATATGTTGTGTAGCACAGGGATTATAGCCAATATTTAAAGTTTTAAGTGGAGTATAATCTATTAAAATATTGAATCACAGGACTTCCCTGGTGGTCCAGTGGTTGAGACTTCACCTTCTGATGTAGGGGGGTGCAGGTTCAATAGCTCCTGCCAAGAGGCTAAGATCCAATTTTTTTGTGGCCAAAAAAAAAAAAAAAACAAAATATAAAAACCAGAAGCAATATTGTTACAAATTTAATAAAGGCTTTAAAGATGATCCACATATTTTAAAAAAGTCTTTAAAAACATTTTAAAAGTATTAAATCATTATGTTGTGCACTTGAAACTAGTATAATATGTAGTTCAACTACATGTCAATAAAAGTAATATAAGTTCAGGGGGACTTTCCCAGTGGCCCAGTGGTTAAGAATATACCTTGCAATGTAGGAGACTCAAGTTCAGTCCTTGGTCAGGGAATTAAGATCCCAAATGCTGCAGAGCAAATAAGATCATGCACTCTGGAGCCCATGCATCACTAAAGAGCCCATGGGTCACAAGGAAATAGCCCACTCGATGTAGCAAAGATCCTGTGTGCCACAACTAAGACCTGCCACCAGCAAATAAATAAGTAAATAGATCTTAAAATAAAAAATTAAAGCTTAAAAATAATGTAAAATCACTAGGATCAACAACATCATCTTCGTTATCCTCTGGATTATTTACTGACAACCACTGGCCTATTTCTTTTTTTCACTTTAGTCTTGCATCTTCTAGAACTTCATGTAAGCAGAAGTATAGTATATGTATTCCTTTGTGTCCAGCTTTTTTGCACCATGTCTCTAAATTTTATCCATACTGTTGAGTATATCAGATAGTCATTCCTTTTTTGTTGTTGTTCAGTGGTATTCCTTTGCTTGGATATACCAAGTTTCCTTACCCTTCACCTGATAATGGACATTCCAATTTTTCCAGTCCTGGTTGTTGTGAATAAAGTTGCTTTGAACATTCTTTACACAGGAGATTTTGTGCATATATGTTTCCCCTTCTCTTGGAAAAATATCTAGGTGAAGAATTACTGATACAAGTTCATAAAACCCACCAAAGCATTTTCCAAAGCAGTTGTTATCAGTTTATATCGCCACCAACACTGTGAAAGTTGTGATTTTTTTTCACATCTTTGCCAAGATTGAGTGTTTTTTTGTCTTTTTCATTTTAGCCATGCTAGGAATAGTGATCTCACAGTGTGGTTTCAGTATTCATTTCTCTGATAACTAATCATATAAAGCACACTTTCATGTGCTTTATTGGACATGAATATATCTTCCTTTCTGAACTATCTGCTCAAATCTATTATCACTTTTAATCAAGGTCTAGGGGCCTGGGAAAAACTTCAGATATTCCCCTGAGAAAAACCTTTTGCACTCGTATTGTTTTCATTCTTAGTTGAAATTCTTTGTTGCCATCCTCCCAATGCTTAGAGTAAAAAATCTCCCATAGAGTTCTTTTTGATGCAAATATTTTACTCAAGTCCGATATTTAGTCAGGAATGCACGTTTTCTTGTTTGTTAAGTCTGGACCTTGCTCTTCACAATCCTACCCTTTCCTGTTCTCTAAATGAGATTGGATAAAAGTGGAGACCAACCTAAATGAGATCCTCAGCTCCTTCAAGATCTTAGTTTCCAGACAGTCTCAAGGTGGTGGGGTTAGCCTGTCCTTTGCACTTTTTCCCTGGCTCCCCTACCTTAAGCTTTTTTCCAGGCCTGTCCCGGAAGTTCAGGGACACATCTGAGGACTGTTTGGGCTGCTCCTCTGAGTCAGGAACCCCACACATCCCTGTACAGCTGGCAGAGAAGCTTCAGGCAGTGCTTTTGGGGGTTTGTCAGGATCCCCTTAGGCGTAGGTGCCCAGGGGTCCAAGAACTGAGTCTGTGGTTCCCTTGGGGCCCTTAGCTGTTCCCAGTCCTATAGGGGAAAGGGCAACCACTCCCTTTAATCTATCTAGAAGGGATGCCAAAGTGTCCTCCAAGGCAAGAAGAGAATGAATCCTGTTCTCTGAATGGGTGGGGAAAGATGGAGATAGATCAAAGAGGGAAGGAAAGTATCAGGAAATTTCCTGATTAAGCTATCATGACGTCTGCCTCACCTGGAACTGTCATTCCAGTCTCTGGTGTGGTTGACAGAGTCAATCCCTGTCCCATTTTGAGCCAAAGCAGAACAACACTGATCTTGACGACAGGATATTCCTCTTCCTGCCTTGGGGGATGAGGGGTGAATTTTTTGAGTATGAACATATGAGGGAATTTATTATATGAAGAAAAGCTACTGCTGGGGACTTCCCTGGTGGTCTAGCAGTTAAGAATCCACCTGCCAGTGCAGGGGACATGGGTTCTATCCCTAATCTGGAAAGATCCAACATGCTGTCAGGCCCATAGCATGAAAGAGTAACCCGGCTGCCAGCAACTAGAGAAAGCCCCGGTGAAGCAACGAAGACCCAGCGTAGCAATGAAAACCCAGAGCATCAATAAATAAATACCTAGGTTTTCTTTCTTTCTTTCTTTCTTTTTTTAAGGAAAATCAACTGATGGGAGAAAAAAGAATACCCCTCAACCAGCTTTTATTTTTAACTTCATGTCAAAAACTCCTTAAGAAGAAAAAACATTAATATCTTTCAACAAAGGAAATGCTTTCTGCTCAAAGTCATTTGCTATGTGGAAAACGTGGAAACTTTTCAGATACTACCTTTCTCTGAAAACTGACTTCCTCACGGTTAAAATCCCCACTTCATGACTGGTAAGCAGGAAAATTAAGCAGGCAAATAAAACGAAGCTTAATTTCTAATAGTTAAAATTAAACTGCCCTTTTGAAAATAATCTCAGAAAAGAGGGAGAGACCCTGTGATCTGAAATCTGCACTGACTTTTCCAGGATCTTCAGGCAGGTCGAGAGCCCCTAGCGGTTCTTGAACAGTCTGGTGACCAGAGCTTTAACTGAATTCAGTACAAGCCCAGAAAGTTTGATCTGCCTGCGCTGATGTTCCGTATCAAACAGCCAAAAGCCCTAAAGCAGAGCCTTTATTACAATACCTGCTAAAACGTGAAAATGGGATTTTCAAACAACAGGACTCTAAAAGTCGACTGGCATACACCACAGCAGCAGGACCGGGGCGCCCACAGTCCCACTTCCAGGACTCTGCGGGGAGGGTATGGAGGAAGCGCAGCGGGGAAAGGGCTTGCGAGGAAGGAGCCCGCGGGTCAGGCGCTTCGAAGCAGAGGGAGGGCGAGAAGAGCAGGTCCTACGACTCCCCGGTGGATTCGAAACATCGATCATTTCCGAGAGCACCGAAAAGGCCGACTGAACACGTTGCGCCGGCGCTCGTCCACAGCACGGGAGGAGCGGCGTTTACACTGCCGGGCAACCGGGTCGCCCGGGTCTCAAACAAAGCCAAACCCCTCATCCCCATTCCTGTGGCTTCCCGGAGCTGAAGCGTCCGCAGAGGCGCCCCCCGCCCTCGGGTGCATAGCAGCACAACTGGAGACTCTGCACTGGGTGTGGGATCCGGAAGCCAGACTCTGGGGTGCCCGAGGGGCCCGGTTTTGGGGGAGGGAAGGAGCTCTAAAGCAGGGGCTCTTGGGAGCCGCAGTCTTCTCGCCTGAGACTGGTGGTTCCAGGTTCATTCTTCAGTTTGAAAGACTGGTGACCAAGAGAGTGCCGGTAGGACCTGAGGTTTCGGTGGACACAGAGTCAAGCTCCAGCACGGACCTAGTTTCTGTAGTGTAGTGGTTATCACGTTCGCCTCACACGCGAAAGGTCCCCGGTTCGAAACCGGGTAGGAACAGACTTGCTGTTTTCCTGAGATTCACATTCCCATTCAAGGAACGGGACGGGCGGGGACGAGCCGGGGCGGGGTGGCAGTAGTTGGTTCTCTTGAATTTTCCTTGGCCCAAGAAACATGGGAGGAGTTCCTTGCCACCTGAAAGCCCCATCGGCCCTAGAACCAGCCCTGGTTTCTCTGCTCTGAGTCACACTGTAGATCAAGCCATAGTCGGTGAATCCAAGGAGGGCACAGGACAAGAGTGACTTCAGGACACCTTTACCTTCTGAAATCCCCGCACCTTCCCATCTGGGGCCTAAATAGTCTCTACCGCTGACACCTACTATGTCTCTGGAAACCAAGAAGTTCATTCCTTGTGAACACACTTAGCTTTCCCTCACCCCAGCACAACCGGTCCTCGTGCCATTATCAGGAGAGGCCAAGAAGTTCATCGGAAGTAGGTCAGATATCAGGGAGTAGATGGACCGCTCATCACCCACTGAGAGCCAAGTGGCCCCTGCTTGACAAGGAAACATGTTCAGAAGCAGAGAGTTACCTCTCACCAACCCTGGATTCCAGGTCTTACCCCATGATCTGCCGCGCCTGCCGTGTCCGCACCTTGGATGACGCCAACTTCCTCGCGCTCAGACCAAGAGTAGTATCTGACGCAGGGCCTTCCTCAGACCCCACATCCAGTTAGGACTTCGTGTTTGCTTCTCAGTCCATGTGGACTTTGGTCTACACAGGCCCTGTTGTTCTAGACTCTGGATTTGTGTAAACGACTTTCCTGATAAAGGCGGGAAATCAGTGGAACGCTGGGCTCCCCCACCGTGAAGCTCGGATGAGGATGGTGGGGGCGTTGGGCGCCAGTTGGGGTCCGTGCTGGGGGGCTTCCCTCTTGTGGGCCCGGCCTCATGGGCAGGGGCAGGGCCCGGTCCCTTCAGCGCGCTCCTGTCGCGGGCTCAGGAGCCCCGCGCCTTCCCTTGCGGCTGCAGGGAGCCGTATGTCTGCGGTCCCTCGGGTGTCTGTTGTCCCTCCGCCCCGTCTGGGAAACGACCACCGCCCCCTGGTCCAGTCGACATGAGACGGCAGCGCCACCGGAAGCGACAGAAAGTTGGTGAATCCGTTCTCCGGGCTGGACGTGGAAGGTGAAAACTAGGACTTGCAGGGCAGGAAAAACAGGGGAAAGCTCATGAACTGTCCTGATCTAAAGCTGTTTTGAAGTCCGCCTCTTTGGGGACTCGGGCTCCAGCGCTGGTGAGGATGCTGCCGCGCAGTTCCACCCTCGATTGCACTCGGAGTCCACGGGGAACCAGGCGGAGCGCCGCGGCCTGGGGGCCGGTGCGCACGCGGCCCGCTCCCTCCCCGGAGTAGGAGCCCCTGACCGGAAGAAAACGCGGTGACTGCGGCACTAAGAAAAGGAGAAAACACTGCCGGAGAAAACAGCACATGCACCTCCAAACTTGTTACCCTTCTAAAGGAAACCAGAGACAGACAGACAACTTTGCATTAAAGTCTTTCAGCAAAAAGAAACTCTGCCTGCTGTGAGGTGAACACGAACCCCGCCCCCCGCCCCCCAAAAACTGTTTTCCGGGAAAATTGCCTTTATCTCTCCTCCTAGGTTAAAATTCGAACTTCAAGACCTGTTAGAGAGGCAAACAAAAGGCGTTTCAAACATTGTAAAATGTAAAACAAAGCTCTCCTTCAAGCAGAATCTCAAGCACAATAAGGGAGGCAGGAATCACCATGAGAGTTGTGTGGACCGAGCCTGGCTCCTCCGCGGCCTTATGCAGGCCCTAATCTGCAAACAAACAGTACAGGCTGGGAGGGCCGACCCGCGTTCATGTTCGGTATTTCCAAACAAACAAAAGACCTGAGCCGTCAGCCTTTGCTGCGCTTCCTGCTAAAACGTTAAAATGTGGCGAAAGTCTTGGACTTGACGACTAGAATAAGCCACAGAGGCAGGAATCTGAGGAATCCCCTTTCCCAGGGACGACGCTGGAGAAGCGAGGCTGCGAAAGGGCTGCGAGGAAACAGCGCGCGGGTCAGGCGCATCGGAACAGAGGCGAGGGCGGATCCTCGGGTTCCCGGGTGGCTTTAAAGCATGAATCATTTCCGAGAGCCGAGCCCACTGACCGCCGGCGCCGTGAAAAATGCCACTGAGGCGAGGGTCTGGAGCCCATAAGGGGCTGTGTCCTTGCTGCTGGGCGTCGGGGTGGTCTGGGTCTGAGAGGCACCTAAAGCCCCAGGCTCCTGCGGCTTCTGGGAACTGGGGGGTGAGCGAGGGCGACCCCTGCTTTCCGGTGCGTAGCTGTGCTCTAATTGCAGGATCCCGAAGTTAAACTGTCGGGGATCCCCGGGGATCTCGCTCCAGGAGAAGCGAGGAGCCCTAAACCAGGGCCTTTCAGAAGCCACAGTCTCCTTATCTAAGGGATAGCCTGTGCTTCCAGGATCCCCTTCCTTCGAAAATTTCTGATGGCCCTTGTGGTCAAACATAGAATTCTTGGGTATGTCATTAGAATCGTGCATCCGTGTGGTTTCCGTAGTGTAGTGGTTATCACGTTCGCCTAACACGCGAAAGGTCCCCGGTTCGAAACCGGGCGGAAACAATCTTACTTTTGTCCGGAGTTTTAGATTTACGTTTTAAACACAAAAAAGAGGCCAGCAGCGTGGAGTGAGAGACCTCGAACGCAGCTGCATTTTCCATCCCCCAGAAACAGGAGTTCCGTGACAGCCTGAAAGCCTGCTCCACACTACAAACCAAGCCTCCTTTGTCTGAGTCACTGTGGACACCAGGGCACAACCAGTTATGCCAAAGAGGGCACAGAACAAAACCTTTACCTCCGGAAATCCCCTCAGCTCCTCTGGTGCCTAACACCCTGACACATATTATGGCTCTGAAAACCAAGAAGTTCATCCGTCTGAAGCACACTTGGCTTTTCCCCACCTCAGCACACTTGGTTTGCATGAAAGAACAATAGAAACCGAACTGACTCTTCACCGGGGGCTGGAGCCAAAGATGGGTGGAAAAGAACTCCGCTCAACTGAGCTGTCCGGGCATGAAAAGGTGCCCATACACGTGCCATTAGCAGGAGAGGCCCCTGAGCCAGGTTAGAGATCAGGAAGTAGGGCGATCCACGCATCACCCCCTGAGAGCCAGTCAGCACCTGACTCACAAGGACAGCAGAGGTTCAGAAAGAGAGCTCTGATGCACACAGCGCTAAAGCTAGACCAGGATGGAACCCAGCCTGTCACCTTTCAGCCTGGTCCCAGAGCCCAAAGTATGGCTCAAGAGGGGAGAGGGGAAGGGTAATGAACAGCTCGGCACAAGCTGGGAGAGTTGCACAGCTTTATTCAGCCCTGGGCAGCTGGGAATCGCCCCTTTCCTGCTCTCAGCATCTAGGGAATATAATATTTACCTTAGTTTTTACGTGGAGACGCTAAATAGGACACTTTGTGAGGTTCCCTGGTGGTCTAGTGGCTAGGATTTGGGGCTTTCACCACCACAGACTGGGTTGGATTCCTTTTTGCTGGCATCCTGATTTGTAGTTTGTATTGATTCCGCTGTGTCTGTGTTCATTCCACTCTGTCCCTCCCCCAAATAAGGTACTGATATAGCTTCTAGGTTGAGAATTCCAGTGGATAACATCCAAGGAGTTTTTGTTGAAATTTCTCACTGAAATGTAACTCTGAAGAAGACGAAAAAAAAAGTTTAGTTTCACTTTATCATAGAAACAAATTAGTATGTGCCTGCTGCTGCTGCTGCTGCTGCTAAGTTGCTTCAGTCGTGTCAGACTCTGTGCAACCCCACAGACGGCAGCCCACCAGGCTCCCCCGTCCCTGGGATTCTCCAGGCAAGAACACTGGAGTGGGTTGCCATTTCCTTCTCCAATACAAGAAAGTGAAAAGTGAAAGTGAAGTTGCTCAGTCATGTCTGACTCTTAGAGACCCCATGGACTGCAGCCTACCAGGCTCCTCCATCCATTTTCCAGGCAAGAGTACTGGTATGGGATGCCATTGCCTTCTCCAAGTATGTGCCTAGGGGGCTAATATAATAATTCAAGTTGATAATTGGGATAAATCTCAAATATTTTAACACTATAGAAAATTATAATAATTGATATGTGATCATACAGAAAATGTACTTCTAGAGAAGACTCCTTGTATACATCACACCAGTTTAGTAATATAATTAGTAATTTGGTATTATAATTCTGGAAATCATAGTCACTTAATTATTCTACTTACAATTTGGGGTCTCATTTACTGTGTGATTACAACATACATTTCTCTATTATATGTCAGATCAACTTTTGATGTTAAGGTCTATTTTATCTTTGAAGTCTTTGACTGATATTAAATTGATTGCTGTGTGATCTTTGCCTGTATAATGTATAACTAGATTATAGAATGGCCATATGTGAACCGGTTAAGAGGAGGCTCAGGTAACTTTTATAAGGAGGTTAGTGACTGTGTCCATCAATATCACTGTAAGAATTGTGGAACACATGGAATGTCTGCTCCAGGAAGTGGGATGCTGTCAGTGAAAGCCTGCTGTTTCCTTAAAGTGCTTGTTTAGGTAATAATACTTAAAAAAAAAAAAAGTTTTGGTTCTTGGTTTCCTGCCTTCTAAATCTGAAGTCATCCATCTTCCTGTTATCATCTTCATTATGCTTCTTTTATCTCCATCACTGCTAGAACCCTAGGCCAAGATGAGCAGATTAGCCTAAAAAAAAAACACTGCCAGGAACCAGTTCTGCTCCCACTATACTGTCCCCTTTTGATCCTCCAGATGTGGACTCACCAGGGCAGAGACCTTGAGTTGGTTCAAAATGCAGTATTTCTCTCCCCCTCCCCCCACAGCAGGGCCTGGCATCTAATAATTGCCTGAGTAGTGCTCAGTGATTAAAAGCAATCTAGTGCAATGGAGAAATGAAAGATGAAAAGGAGAAGAAATTAGGTAGATTTGGGGAGACCTAGAGTACGAGGGACAGAGAATGACAGACAGACAAAGACACACACTGAGAGAGTAGACAGAATCTCCAAGAGTTAGGTTTACTTTGTGAGACCCTAAGAGCTCATGAGTGCTCATGAGATTCAACAGAAGAACTCAGGGAAGGTCAACTAATAACTCTTGGTACCAGGTCTGCACAAGATGGATTGCCAGGTGCAGAATCCTATTGGGCCCAACAATTGTCACAAATGGGATAATTTTTGCAGAAACAGCCAAACACTGTCAAGGAATCACAGAGACAGTGATTGGCATGTTAAGGTAGCCTTAAATAAGAGGTCAGCCAGTTATTAAATTTGCACATCCAGATGGCAAAAAATATATTCATGAAGAAAAGGGAAGAATAAACATCCGAGACTGTTTTCCCCCTCCTACCAATAAATTTGGTGTGAAGCAATTCGGAGTCATTCTGGTCAGCCTTCTCTGGACTTGAATAAGTAGGTCACCACCAGGATTAATTAGAGTTATTGGAAGGCTTTCTAGAAACATCTTGGAAGTTTAGCTGCTGAACATATGCAACAGGGTGATGTCCACTTGGACTTTTGTTGTACCTCTAGCTTAGTTGAATCAGGAGGGTGCCACTTCCCTTGTTAGAGTATCTTATAGACATATATCATGTTTGTCATGATGACAAGAATATGAAGAAAAAAATGTTTCATAGAGTTGGAAAAATGGGAATACAAATTGGCACACCTGCTATTGAAATCAAACTAAGAACACTTAAAATGCCTTCAGCTTCTTACAAAGGTGGAGTGAAAAAATCAGATTAACCCTCCATCCTGAAGTCAGATCTCACCCTCCCCTTCTTGCTTGGTCCCAAAGGAAAAATAAAAGAAATTATATAATATCAGTTTCCAGAAACAGAAAATCAGGCAAAAGTGGACAGCAGCCTCTGAGAGATGAGAAATAAGGTGAGTCCGGCCATTGGCCCATGTTAATGCTTTCAGAGAGTGTCCAGGTTGGGCAAGAGAAGGGAGATCTGAGACCAGCTCTTTGGATTGTTGAGAGGAAGCTGAGTTTTGCGGAAAGCAAGGCAGCCAGGGTTCAGAGAACAGAGGTCCAGTGATGAGAAAGTGATCCAGAGATATGAAAAAGTCTCCCTTAAGTAGTAAGCAGAGTTCTGATAAGAGTAGGCTTGTGGAGAAATGCCTAAGACCAAGAAAAGAAATTTTGAACAAGATCATAGAACAGTGCTTAAAGTTCATCTAGCGTAGGCAATTGTACACACTGTTGCCAGTCAGACTAGACTACTGATATAACTCGTGAACCTTGGAGAAGACCACAGCTCTAGAATAGTCAGCCCTTGAATGACCTACCAAAAAAATCATAAAGCAAAATCCAAAGAGATCAAACTGTTTACAAGTCACTTAACTGTACCCCAAAACAAAACTCAGGTAAATCATAGAAATACCAAAATACTAGCCAGAAGGGAAATTTTGACACTGTCCAGCATCCAAAAAACAACAACAAAATGCCAGGCATGCAAAGAGGCAAGAAAATATGATGCAAAAGAAAGAATATAATTAATCAATCAAAACTGAGCCAGAATTGACATGATGTAAAACTCAATAGAGAGGACTTTAAACAGTTACCATGACTATGTTACATATGATCAAAAAGTTCATTAGAAATGTGGAACACAAAAATCACATAAAAGCAAACTTTAGAGATGAAAATTATAATATCTGTGAATCAACAACAGATTAGACATTGTAGGAAAAGGTTAGGGAATACTAAGCCTTGAAAAACTAAAAACATCCAAAATGAAATGCCAGTAATTAAAAAAGAAAAAAAGAACATAGCACCACTGGAAGGTAAAGCAACTTTAAAAGGACTAATATAGGAGTGGGTGGAGTCTCTGAAAATCCAGGAGAAATTATTTGAAGAAAAAAAACTTTGAGGAAACACAACAGAAAATACTCCAATCATAATGAAAGTTATGAACCCACCAATCTGAAGAGCCAAATGAACTGTGAGCACAAGAAACAGGAAGAAAACCATGCCCAGTCACATTATAATTAAACTGCTCTAATCCATTGAAAATGAAAAAAAAAAAATGCACACACACACAATGCAGCCAGACATAAAAGACACAGCACATTCCGAAAACAAAAAAAAAAAAAAATAAAGTTTGTGTCAGATTTCTCATCAAAAGAAATGGAATTGAGAAATCAGTGAAGCAACATTTTTAAAGGACTGAGAGTGGAAAAAGTCAGGATGGAAGTTTATGCTTACTCCCTGCCAAAAAAAAAAAAAACAAAACACCTGAAATAAAAGTTGAATGATGACATTTGTAGACATACACAGGCTGAAAGATTTCATTACCAGCAAATTCACACAGCAAGAGAAGTTAAAGGAATCCTTCAGGAAGAAGGGAACTCACATCAGATGGAATTCCTGATGGACACCAAGGAAATGAAAGAAAAGAGACATGGCATAGGCATGGCAAAATACATCAATTAAATCTCTTTAAAAATATGGAACAATTTAAGGAAAAGTAATAACCTTGAATTTGGGGGTCATAACATATGCAAAGTAAAATACCAGACAACAAATGCATAAGGGCAGGCAGGGGAGAAATGTGAGGAGGTGTCCATCCCTCCAAGGCAGACTGCACTGAATTACAGATGTATGTACGCTATCACACCTAAAACAATTGCTGAAATAACAAGATATTTATAACCAATAAGTCAACAAAGACAAGAAAAAGGAATCACGTACAAAACCATGTAAAGGCTGCTGCTGCTGCTGCTGCTGCTAAGTCACTTCAGTCGTGTCCAACTCTGTGAGACCCCATAGACGGCAGCCCACCAGGCTCCCCCATCCCTGGGATTCTCCAGGCAAGAACACTGGAGTGGGTTGCCATTTCCTTCTCCAACGCATGAAAGTGAAAAGTGAAAGGGAAGTCGCTCAGTCATGTCCAACTCTTTGCGACCCCACGGACTGCAGCCCACCAGTCTCCTCCGTCCATGGGATTTTCCAGGCAAGAGTACTGGAGTGGGATGCTATTGCCTTCTCCAATGTAAAGGCTGCGATAGAGCAATTACTCTTACAGGATTCTACCCTGTCCCCATGTATACAAGAATGATGACTGTCAGAGAAAAAGCATAGAACCAAACCGCAAAAGCACATGGAAGGGGTTAAATAGAAACTACTACAACAGCGGAAAAACTTCATTGGTAAAAGCAGTTTACAGGGTAAAGAAGAGAAGCCTACGCTTTCATGAATTACAGGATTCCCAGTGACCTGCTTTCCTCCAGAGAGGGTGAAGGAATATCTGGACATTAGTCCTTCTGTGTATGTGTGTGTGTGTACTAGACACAGGGGGCAGTTGGGTACTGGGTTTGGGAGAGGATGCGCGAACTACAAACAATCGTTCATTATTTACATTCTAAAAGAGTGACACGCGTCCCCGGGTGGGCTCGAACCACCAACCTTTCGGTTAACAGCCGAGCGCGCTCACCGATTGCGCCACAGAGACACAACAGAACACTGCTCTTTATTCTCACCGAAAGCAAGCCTAACTACCAAGCTAGGCGGAGCCGCCTGTCTCTCACATGACAGTAGCTTCTGCTCCAAGCCTCGGACAACCATGGAAATGGAGTCCACTCAGCACGTTGGATCCCGTGGGAAGCCGGGCGATGCCGAAGGCAGAAGCGCAGCCGAGCGTCTCCGCCCAGCCTTGCTCCTCTCCCGCCTCAGATGCAGCGCCGGGAGACGCCCCGAGCCTGAGCCGAGTGGGGCCCGAGGGAAGCTGAACGTCCGGTGGGCTCAGTGAGGGCTTTTTGTTTGCTACGCCTTTACTCAACCACCTGCGCCGCTGGGCAGCGGTTTAGTAGGTGAGGTCCGTGTGGCCGCAGCTGGAAAGAGATCAGATTCCAAGAGGAAAAGGGAAAAAGCAGGGAGAACAAGAAAAGGCATGAATGAAACAAAGAGACCTCCCCGAAAGCCTGTGAGGAGATTGGGACCAGATCCTGAGAGAGAAAAATTACTTTTATAAAGTAGCAGAATAGGGAGGGAGAATCGGAGAAAACATCAAAGAGGGAAAAGCACGAACTTCTGTAAGCGTGCAAAAACAGTGTGGTACATCCATGTGGAGACCTGTCTGTGCAGTTACGACTGCAGTTATGCAGGTCTGTGGTGCATTGTGCTTGTATAGTGTAAGTACTGCATTGTAATGGCAGCAACCTCGGTTCCGATCCAGGCTATAGCAAGGTAGTGTCTATAACCTGTCTTTCCATTTGCCTTTTTTCTTTTTTTGTTGACTTATAGTTGATTTACAATGTTCTGTTAGTTTCAGGTGTACAACAAAGTGATTCAGTTATACATACATATATGTCTATTTTTTTTTTCAGATTCATTTTCCTTGTACATTACTACACAATATTGAGCATAGTTCCCTGTGCTATCCAGTAGGTCCTTGTTGGTTATCTATTTTATATATAGCATGTGTATATGTTAATCCCAAACTCTTAATTTATCCCTCCCTCTTTTTCCCTTTAGTAACCATGTTTTCTATGTCTGTGGGGCCATCTGTTTTGTATGTAAGTTCATTTGTATCATTCTGGGGTTTGTGTCTTAGATTCCTCATATAAGCGATATCATATGATATTTGTCTTTGGTTTACTTCAGTTAGTGTGACAATCTCTAGGTCCATTCATGTTGCTGCAGTTGGCATTATTTCATTCTTTTTTTACATCTAAGTACTATTCCAACTGTTTGCTTTTAATTCCAGCACCAGCTATGTCCCTTAGCAGTGGTGGGAGAGCAGAGTTTGCCGCTGGCCTTGCAGTGATATACTGTGAGAAAAGGAGTAAATCCCAAAGCGCACAAATCTACTGGTCAAAGCTAAACCTAGGAGAATTACCTGTTGCACTGTTAAGCAGAACACATCCTCAAAGTTGAAATATCGCCTCTCAAGGAGACTTGTCTATAGTTTGCACTAACGAAATAACATGATAATTGCTGGCTTTTTCTGGTAAAGCTATTTCTTTTTGTTTTGGTTTTAAATTTATGTTTAATTTATTTATTTTTAATTGAAGGATATTTGCTTTACAATATTGTGTTGGTTTCTGCCATACATCCACATGAATCAGTCACAGGTATACATATGTCCACTCTGATCCTCCCTCAAGGCTCCTCAGCACCATCTTTCTAGATTCCATATATATGTGTTCATATACAGTATTTGTTTTTCTCTTACTGAGAGTGAAGATATTTCTGCCATCAGTGAGGGCTTTTTTTTACACTAAAGGAAAACGAGTATTTAATGGCTCTACAATAAACGCAAACTAGTCCTCACAGTCTATCTACAACAACTTGTCTCCAGTCACCGTTCACTGATTTTTATGGAAACAGTAAATCATTGAACTATATTTTACATAGTGTAAAAAGCACACACCTTTAGTTCATAGGCAGTTTGTTGAATTTGGGCAAATGTAGTCATCACCTGAATCAAGTTATAAAAAATTCCCACCATCCCAGAAAGTCATTTGAGCCCCATTTCTAGGCAACCCTACACTAGATCGATTGTTAATTATTATTGTGAGGTCTATTGCAATAGTGTGGAGAAGGCAATGGCACCCCACTCCAGTACTCTTGCCTGGAAAATCCCATGGACAGAGGAGCCTGGCAGGCTGCAGTCCATGGGGTTTCGAAGAGTCGGACATGACTGAGCGACTTCCCTTTCACTTTTCACTTTCATGCATTGGAGAAGGAAATGGCAACCCACTCCAGTGTTCATGCCTGGAGAATCCCAGGGACGGGAGAGCCTGGTGGGCTGCCATCTATGGGGTCGAACAGAGTCGGACATGACTGAAGTGGCTTAGCAGCAGCAGCAGCAGCAGCATGCTGGAGGATGTGTAATGATATCTCCTTATAGTATTAATGTTTATTTTCCTAATGAGTAAAATTATCACAAATATTTTGTTACAACTCCTGGTCATTAAAATATCTACCTTTGTGATCCAGGAAGACCCCGGCTTAGGTTTCCCAGGAAAAGGAAAAGGGGTGCTGTGATCTATCCCCACGGTGCAGACAGATCCTCCAAGGTATCTCTGGTAGACAGAGACCCAAGTTAGAGTTGTTCCCAGAGGCCACTGGTTCACATCCAATGACTGGCCAGCAAAAGCAGATGCTGCCAACCTCCCAGGTTTTTGTCATTTCCACCCACTTGTCAGTTGAGCAGGGTGGAATATATTTTTAAAATACTCTCTTTCAATCTATTCATTCACATTCATTTCCCTGAGTAACTGGAATTTCCAATTTGCCTCATTACCATAAGGACAAACCTGTTATTGGTGACATAAGCAGACAGTTCCTGTAGAAATCAACACCAGAATATCAGTGCTCAGGCCTGGAGCATCTCCGGATGATCCAGATACATGCCCTGACTCTCCAGCTGCTGCTGTTTGGAATCCCTGTGGTCTCTACCAGGCAGTGGGCATGTTAAAGACCTGTTAGGACAAATGTTATGTCCACTGTAGGGCAAGAGGTGAGCGAGGGAGTGGGGGTGGTAGATGAGGGGTGGGGGGTGTGGACCAAGCCTGCAGAGGGAGCAGTGAAAGAGACAGCACAGTTGTGGGTGTGTGGGGGTCTGGAAGAGCTGCTGAAAGGCAGTCAATTTGGAGGGTGAGCGTGTATGCTCTGCCTGTGTGGGGAGGAACAGGAAGATTGGGAGATCTTTGCTAGAATTACTTTGCAGAGAGGGATTTGGTAAGGGTGAAGGGGAGGAGAGTGACCCTGAAGAAAGATGATGGCTCATGGGGTACCTGGCAGCAGAGATACCGTGACCTTGAAGGGGCTTAAACCAGGGCAAAGGCTTGTCCGTTGCCTTCGTGTGGTGCTGAACTCTATGATTTCCTTACTACTGGGAAACTCGACTTCAGAATTGCTGCTTGATGATCCCTAGATAGTAAAATGTGTATATTCATTTAGGTGAGTTTGAAGAAAGGACAAGCTTAAACTGTGGAGTGGCCATCAGAATAGCTTAGAGTAGCAGGGGATGGATAGGCATTACCTGGAAAATGTATCGAAGGGCCTCATCCATGTATCAAAATGTATCATCCATACTTGGCTAATAAAAATTTTCTACATCTTGATCCTGGTAATTATTTCACATCAAATAGCTGTTCATTTGTGCATCTTGCTCTGTGATTACACATCTTAATTTCCCTTTTGGATAGAATTGGTCACATTTCAGAGAACCCACTGTAGACCATTACGGGGTTTTAGAAAAAAAAGGGAAGCAGACACCAAGTGTAACTCTAATGCCGTGACTCGGATTCGAACCGAGGTTGCTGCGGCCACAACGCAGAGTACTAACCACTATACGATCACGGCGCGCCACACTCAAAGCTATAACAATGAGTTTTGATCTGTGTTATTTGACTTAAAATGATTCCAATCATTGCGCTGCTTTATTCTTGGAAACTGTAGGTATTCTTTTTCTCTCTTTCATCTCCAATCCCTGGTTTTCCCTCTCTTCCTCTCAATCCTGATACAGGATGAGAAAACGAAACCAAACCGAAGACCATTTCTCACCTCCTCAGATCTGGCACGCTCTTTCTGGGAAGTCTGGTTGTCTTCGTTCGCACCTTGCCAGCTTCTTTCCTGGCTTTTCGCGTTTGTCCCTTACCGACCTTCCCCACCCGCTAGTTCCAGCTCTTGCCCCACCGACCGCGGCCGATCCGAGCGAGGGCAGTGCCGGCGGCGCAGACGGCCGGGTGAAGGCGGAGCAAAGAAACGAAAGAACCATTACGAGACCACCCGGCGTTCAGCTTCCCTGGGGCACTCTCGGCTCAGGCTCGGGGCATCTCCGGGGCGCTGCTTCTGAGGCGGGGACGCTCGGCTGCACTTCTGCTTTCTGAATCCCCCGACGCCCGGCTTGCCCACGGCTTCTCCGGTTGTCTGAGGCTTGGATCCGGCGCCGCTCTCCCGGGAAAGGCGGGTGGCTCCGCCTGGCGTGGAAGGAGTGAGTGAGTGCTCATCCATGCGGATGAGAAGGACCTGACGTACGCCTAGCTCTGTGGCGGATTCGGTCCGTGCGTTTGGTTGCTAAGCAAAAGGTTTGGTGGTTGAAACCTACACAGGGACTCCTTGCCTGTGTGGTTATTTCTACTCCTCGCATCCTTTCCGGGAAAGGCCAATAAAGCCTCTTTTACAACCACCCTCCAGCTCTCAGAATGAGTGCAACGAGCAACTAATTGTATCTCTCCTCATTCCTCCTTCACTGTGCATGTTATAAACCTCATAACTCACCGTTGTTTTCAAACATTTGTCCCATATTTCCAAAGAGATTTAAGCTAAAAATCTTGTATTTTTCCCAGGCAGATGCCGTCTCTCTTTTCCTTCATCCCCAAATCTGTATGCAGGTCAGGAAGCAACAGAACTGGGCATGGAACAACAGACTGGTTCCAAGTAGGAAAAGGAGTACATCAAGGCTGTATATTGTCACCCTGCTTATTTAACTTCTATGCAGAGTACATCATGAGAAACGCTGGGCTGGAAGAAACACAAGCTGGAATCAAGATTGCTGGGAGAAAATATCAATAACCTCAGATATGCAGATGACACCACCCTTATGGCAGAAAGTGAAGAGGAGCTAAAAAGCCTCTTGATGAAAGTGAAAGAGGAGAGTGAAAAAGTTGCCTTAAAGCTCAACATTCAGAAAACGAAGATCATGGCATCCGGTCCCATCACTTCATGAGAAATAGATGGGGAAACAGTGGAAACAGTGTCAGACTTTATTTTGGGGGGCTCCAAAATCACTGCAGATGGTGATTGCAGCCATGAAATTAAAAGACGCTTACTTCTTGGAAGAAAAGTTATGACCAACGTAGATAGTATATTCAAAAGCAGAGACATTACTTTGTCGACTAAGGTCTGTCTAGTCAAGGCTTTGGTTTTTCCTGTGGTCATGTATGGATGTGAGAGTTGGACTGTGAAGAAGGTTGAGCGCCAAAAAATTGATGCTTTTGAACTGTGGTGTTGGAGAAGACTCTTGAGAGTCCCTTGGACTGCAAGGAGATCCAACCAGTCCATTCTGAAGGAGATAAGCCCTGGGATTTCTTTGGAAGGAATGATGCTAAAGCTGAAACTCCAATACTTTGGCCACCTCATGAGAAGAGTAAACTCATCGGAAAAGACTCTGATGCTGGGAGGGACTGGGGGCAGGAGGAGAAGGGGACGACCGAGGATGAGATGGCTGGATGGCATCACGGACTCGATGGACGTGTCTGAGTGAACTCTGGGAGATGGTGATGGACAGGGAGGCCTGGCATGCTGTGATTCATGGGGTCGCAAAGAGTCGGACACGACTGAGCCACTGAACTGAAGTGAACTGAACTGTGTGTGTGTACATCTAGATTTCCACCTGGTGGTGTTCTTCTTGGAGGGCTACTGTAACATTAGTTGAAGTCTTTCACCATTTGTATATCTGTAAAGGTCATTATTCACCTTCATTTTGAAAGACTTTTGGGGGAGGGTAGTGATAGAATTCCACCTTGACTTTTTAGCCTTCAGTCCTTTAAAGAGGTTGCTCCACTGTCTTATCACTTCTATGCTTCTCTCTTTTTTAAATCTTTGTTGAATATGTTACATTATTGTTTCTGTTTCTTTTTTTTTCTTTTGCCAGGAGGCATGTGGGATCTTAGCTCCCCAACCAAGTATCCAACCAACAGCAGGGACCATCAAGGAAGTCCCTCACTTACATGCTTATGATGAGAAACCTGGTATCTTTATTTTTGCTTCTGTAGATACTGGTCTTTTTCCTCTGGTCTCTTGGGGATTGTATTCTTTTTCAAAGGCTTTGAGCACTTTAATTATGATGTGACTAGGCATGGTTTTTTCATACTGTTGCACTCATTTGTTGATTTGGCTCCTTGGATCGGTGGGCTTATAATCTTTACTACAATTGGAATTATCTGACATTGTTCCTCCAAAAACTATTTCTTGTCCCTGGGTATTTTCAGAAACATTAATCACCTATGTATCACCTCTTTTAATGTTGCCCTACCATTAAGTGACACTTCAGTTCAGTTCAGTTCAGTCGCTCAGTCGTGTCCGACTCTTTGCGACCCCATTAACCACAGCACGCCAGGCCTCCCTGTCCATCACCAACTCCCGGAGTTCACTCAGACTCACGTCCATCGAGTCCGTGATGCCATCCAGCCATCTCATCCTCTGTCGTCCCCTTCTCCTCCTGCCCCCAATCCCTCCCAGCATCAGGGTCTTTTCCAATGACTCAGCTCTTTGTATGAGGTAGCCAAAGTACTGGAGTTTCAGCTTTAGCATCATTCCTTCCAAAGAACACTCAGGGCTGATCTCCTTCAGAATGGACTGGTTGGATCTCCTTACAGTCCAAGGGACTCTCAAGAGTCTCCTCCAACACCACAGTTCAAAAGCATCAATTCTGCAGCACTCAGCTTTCTTCACAGTCCAACTCTCATATCCATACATGACCACTGGAAAAACCAAAGCCTTGACTAGACGGACCTTAGTTGGCAAAGTAATGTCTCTGCTTTTTAATATGCTATCTAGGTTGGTCATAACTTTTCTTCCAAGGAGTAAGCGTCTTTTAATTTCATGGCTGCAATCACCATCTGCAGTGATTTTGGAGCCCCCCAAAATAAAGTCTGACACTGTTTCCACTGTTTCCCCATCTATTTCCCATGGAGTGATGGGACCAGATGCCATGATGTTCGTTTTCTGAATGTTAAGCTTTAAGCCAACTTTTTCACTCTCCTCTTTCACTTTCATCAAGAGGCTTTTTAGCTCCTCTTCACTTTCTGCCATAAGGGTGGTGTCATCTGTATATCTGAGGTTATTGATATTTCTCCCGGCAATCTTGATTCCAGCTTGTGTTTCTTCCAGTCCAGGGTTTCTCATGATGTCCTCTGCATAGAAGTTAAATAAGCAGGGTGACAATATACAGCCTTGACGTACTCCTTTTCCTATTTGGAACCAGTCTGTTGTTCCATGTCCAGTTCTGTTGCTTCCTGACCTGCATATAGGTTTCTCAAGAGGCAGGTCAGGTGGTCTGGTATTCTGATCTCTTGAAGAATTTTCTACAGTTTATTGTGATCCACACAGTCAAAGGCTTTGGCATAGTCAATAAAGCAGAAATAGATGTTTTTCTGGAACTTGAGAAACCCAAGTAAGACAGTAGGTGTTGCAAGAGGGTATCAGAGGGCAGACACACTGAAACCATAATCACAGAAAACTAGTCAATCTAATCACACTAAGACCACAGCCTTGTCTGTTTTCATTAAAAAATATTCTATTTTGGCATGAATTTCCTTTTGGAAACAACTGTCCTTGACTTTGTGTTCCCTAATCCTGCTTTTTTTTTTTTTTTTTTGCAATGTATAGCTTTTCATCTCTGAAGTTTGATTTTTGGCCATTTTTGTATATTCCATGGTTCTAATTAACTTTTGGGATATATGCACACAGTCACATTAACTGTTTAAAGTCTTCTCTGCTGATTTTTATATCGTGTCAGTTCTGGTTCAGTTTTGGTTGATTAATTGATTCATTCATTCATTAGGAAACTTCTTCCCTATCTGTTGTTTTCCTGCCTCTTCGCATGACTGTCATTCTTTGGTAGGAGGCCAGACATGATCAAAATTTCCCTTTCTGGACACTGGCTATTTTGATATTTTTATAAATCTTCTTGAGTTTTACTCTGAGGTACATTTGAGTGACTTGTAAATGGTTAGATTCCTGTGAATCTTGTTTTCCTGATTTTTTAGGTAGGTCAGTCTAGTGCTAATTATTCCCATCACTGTAAAAAGTGTTTCCTGACCAATGGTCAATTAACGGCAAGTAGTCCAGTCTGTCTGGGGGTATCGAATACAAGTGTTTGTTCTGTATGAGCACCAGGCATTGTTCCAGGATCTTTTTAAAAGCTTCTTTCTTTGGTCACAGGTACTTTCCTCATAACCATACCCTGATTATTTATTGACTATGCCAAAGCCTTTGACTGTGTGGATCACAGTAAAGTGCGGAAAATTCTGAAAGAGATGGGAATACCAGACCACCTGACCTACCTCTTGAGAAATTTGTATGCAGGTCAGGAAGCAACAGTTAGAACTGGACATGGAACAACAGACTGGTTCCAAATAGGAAAAGGAGTACATCAAAGCTGTATATTGTCATCCTGCTTATTTAACTTCTATGCAGAGTACATCATGAGAAACGTTGGGCTGTATGAAGCACAGCTGGAATCAAGATTGCCGGGAGAAATATCAATAACCTCAGATATGCAGATGACACCACCCTTATGGCAGAAAGTGAAGAGGAACTCAAAAGCCTCTTGATGAAAGTGAAAGAGGAGAGTGAAAAAGTTGGCTTGAAGCTCAACGTTCAGAAAATGAAGATCATGGCATCTGGTCCCATCACTTCATGGGAAATAGATGAGGAAACAGTGGAAACAGTGTCAGACTTTATTTTGGGGGGCTCCAAAATCACTGCAGATGGTGATTGCAGCCATGAAATTAAAAGACGCTTACTCCTTGGAAGAAAAGTTATGACCAACCTAGACAGCATATTAGAAAGCAGAGACATTACTTTGCCAACTAAGGTCCGTCTAGTCAAGATTATGGTTTTTCCAGTAGTCATGTATGGATGTTAGAGTTGGACTGTGAAGAAAGCTGAGTGCTGCAGAATTGATGCTTTTGAACTGTGGTGTTGGAGGAGACTCTTGAGAGTCCCTTGGACTGTAAGGAGATCCAACCAGTCCATTCTGAAGGAGATCAGCCCTGAGTGTTCTTTGGAAGGAATGATGCTAAAGCTGAAACTCCAGTACTTTGGCCACCTCATGAGAAGAGTTGACTCATTGGAAAAGACTCTGATGCTGGGAGGGATTGGGGGCAGGAGGAGAAGGGGACGACAGAGGATGAGATGGCTGGATGGCATCACTGACTCAGTGGACATGAGTCTGAGTGAACTCCAGGAGATGGTGATGGACAGGGAGGCCTGGCGTGCTGTGGTTAATGGGGTCGCAAAGAGTCGGACATGACTGAGCGACTGAACTGAACTGATTATTACTCCGCTGAGTACTTGAGTGAAACCCTTTCATATCCCTGGATTCTCTCTCTCTCCCCCACTCACTCTCTCTCTTATCACTGGACTTTTTTTAAAAAAAAAATATTTCTTTTGTATTATTTACTTTTATTGGTGAATAGTTGCTTTATGATGTTATGTTAGTTTCCACTATACAACAAAGGGAGTCAGCTATGCATATACACATATCTCCTCTTTTTAGGACTTCCTTCCCATTTAGGTAACCACGAAACATCAAGAGTTTCCTATACTATACACTGGATTCTCGTTAGGTATCTATTTTATAATAGTATCAATAGTATATATATGTAAATTCCAATCTTCCAATACTAGCCCCCCTTTACCCTTTGATACCCAAACATTTATTTTCTACATCTGTGTCTCTACTTCTGCTTTGCAAATAAGAATCACTGAATCTTTGTCCTGTGAACTCTAGATGCCTTACTCTCCACCAAGACTCAGCTTCATTTTCACAGTCCAAGGAGTTGACCTCAGATCCCTCTTCTGGTGCCCCAGCCTGGGAATTCTCTGAAAGCAGTAAGCTGGGCCCAGTGGCAGAACTCATCTTGTTTGTTTCCCATCTCTCAAGGCTTCTGTCCTTTGCTGCCTGATTTTCAGTGTCTTGCAAACCAGCATTTCATGTCTTTTGTTTTTTTCTTTTTTTCCCTTGGGAGTGGTAAGAAAGGGGAGAATGAAATTTACGCGGGAGGATTCAAATCAGAGTTAAATCTGATTCCTGACACTGCACCTTTGCCAGAAACTGAAGGCATCTCTTTACGTTCTTAATTTTATTCAATAGTTGTACTAATTTATATTCCAATGTATTTTCCCAACTCAAGGAATGAGTCTTTTTCTTCATGGTCTTGCCATCACAACAAACTTTCTATATATGGATCTATTATTCTGACAAGGGAAGTAGTGACCTACTGACTCAGCTTAATGGGAGGTACAATGGAAGGACAATGTGGGCATTACCCAGAGATACTATATTGCACATGTTCAGCAGCTAAACTTCCCAGATGTTTGGAAAGTATTTCAATAACTATAATTATTTTCATTGGTGACCTACATAATTGAGTCCAATGAAAACCAGTCACAATAACTCTGGAAAGCTTCTTGCAGAGCAGCTTATTGATTAAAGAGAAAACAAAACAAAATCCACTGGTCCCAGACATTTATTATCTTCCATTTCCTTTATAAGTTGCATTTTTGCTTTGGTGGGATGCACACAATCTAATGAGGGGTCTCTCCCCAATATCATTTGCATGGCCATGACTGTCTTCATAAGACACCTTGACAGTATGTGGCTAAATCTGCAAAAATTATCTCATTTGAGACAAATTGTTGCAACTGACAGAATCCTGAACCTGATGACACATCTTGTGCAAAACTGGATCCTTATAGAGTTATTGATTCCCCTTCCACTGATTCCTCTGTTGAAGCTCATGAGGAAACAGGAGCTCTTTGGATTTTCTGTATTCAGTCTAGGATGTCTCTAGGTTCTAGGACATTTCTGTCTGCCTCTCTCTCTCCCTCTTGGAGTGTGTGCCCTTCTGTTTCTCTCTGTCCCTTATACTCTAAGCTGCTGTGGCTATTGCCCACTTTCTCTCCTCCTTGTCAGTTTTCTGGGACTGTGCATTAGGATTCCTTCCATAAGCAAGTACTTACTAGGTGCTCACCAGGTACCAGGCCCCTGTCCAGGAAAACCACTGTATCAGGGGCAAAGTCAAGGTCGCAGTCTTTGCTGCACTCATACTGGGAGCCATCAAAAGAAGAATCACACACACACATACACACACACACACAATCACACACACACACACAATCACAGTAGGAGCACAATCTGTCAGTCCTTTCCAGGTTCATCCACCTTCCAGGGCCTAAGGGCCCCAGCAGTGAGTAAAATAAGAATTTCATAGCATGTGAAAATGAGTGACTTGAGATCTACAAGGCAAGTAACCAAGAATCAAGAGTTAAATACATTCTCTTAATCTGTTAACCTATGAGCATTCTATAATCTATAAAAATATGAGGCAGCATTATATTAAAACAGTATTTTATTATTTCTACCTTAATTAGAAGTTTTTCAGACAAAGATTATATAATAATTAAACCAATTTAACATCAGTCAAAGAACTTAAAGTTAACAATAGATCTTAAAATCACAAATTGAGCTGAACTGTAACAGAGAAATGCAAGTTGGAATCACATATTAGATGATACTTAAAACATTTACTCCTAAATTTTAAGTGGAATAATTAAGGCCCTGTGGTTTCTAGAATTATAAGAATCTTCACTGCAAAGATATCATGTGGTATATTTAATATAGTGGACACACGATTTTAAATTTTATAAATGTAAATACTTTTTGGAATTCAAATTTGCTTAAGGGAAACTAAAACTAACATAAGAAATTTAAGTACCTCACTTTCATGAGGATTTTGAATAGAAAATAAATTGAAGACTTGTAAAAACTAGAATACCATGCCACCAATATTTTCCACATTGTTAGAAAATCTGAAAGTCAACAGGAAGTAGTTTTTAGACCAAAATTATTAAAGCAGTGTGATGCATACAAGGAGTTATCTCTGGTATTATACACGACAAACATTTTCTATGCAATTAATTATATACCAATTATTAATGGCACCCCATCCAGTACTCTTGCCTGGAAAATGCCTTGGACGGAGGAGCCTGGTAGGCTGCAGTCCATGGGATCGTGAAGATTCGGACACGACTGAGCAACTTCACTTCACTTTTCACTTTCATGCATTGGAGAAAGAAATGGCAACCCACTCCAGTGTTCTTGCCTGGAGAATCCCAGGGACGGGGTAACCTGGTGGGCTGCCATCTATGGGGTCGCACAGAGTCGGACATGACTGAAGCAACTTAGCAGCAGCAGCAGCAGCAGCAGCAGCAGAAGAGTGTTAAAAGTATTTTGATATTCATCCTTATTATCAATTTGCTTTTTTTTCCCTTGTACCTAGGATGGAGAGCACTAATTTATCTAAAGCTAAACCTTTTTTATATTCCTGAGTTACATTTCAGCAAAACAGGAAGTTCAAGGAAAAGAAAACAAACCCACATGGTTTCTATCCACTGAAGTCCTGGAAGTAGAAGGTGGATCATACCCCACTTTGGAGAGAGGCAGAATATGTGTGGTAAAGCAGGGTGCCTCTGTGCTTGAGTTCAGACTGGACCTGGGACTCGGTCAAGGCTAGAACAACACAAGACGAAGCTTTATTATCCTGGGGCAGCACCCCACCAGACAGCAATCACACAATAGTTCTGGAAAGCTCTTGAGGATACTCCCCCTCCCTTTGACATGTTTCCCATCTGCTTCTCTCTTCCTCCAACCATGGGGAAGGATTCTTCCCTCTGTGTCCTGACAGAACACTTTATGCTCCCTGCAGGGCATGGGGAGCCAGGCAGGAGCCAAGGGGGCAGCTGTACTGCCTCGATGAAAAGGAGCGTGGAAATCCCATAGACAGAGGAGCCTGATGGGCTATGGTCCAGAGGTCCCAAAGAGTCAGACAGGACTGAGCGACTGACCAGGAACATGAGGCGAATCTACTGCTCAGACTAATCGAAGATGCCACTGCTGACCAAGGCAACCAGCAAGGGGCCAGAGGGCACCCGGTGCTCTGGAGGGAGGGAGATGGAAGCCTAAAAGGTTCCTACAATCACAGGGCAAGACTGGCCTGCACTTGGGAAATAGTCAAATAAAACACTGCCTGTAGCCTCTCTGCATCCTAAAGAGAATGGATTCCAGGTTCCTGAAGGGGCAAGAGGGTCCTCTTCCAGAGGACAAAGCTATCCCTGATCTTCGAAATCATGTCCCACAGAAGTTAACTTTGAGAGGGACACCAAAGGAAAGAAGCAATCCCAAGGTATTGGCAAGTTACTATCAAGTGGTGTCATAATTCTTATATGAGGAGACAGTGTGATAGCAAATGCGGGAAGATGTTAACTGTGCACTTAGGTACAAAATATATGATATTAGTATTCTTGCTAGTTTATAGTATATTACAAAAGGTTTTTGTTTTTAATGAAGTTTTTGAAACTTGAGTTCCAGATTCTCCTTGGATGAAAACTCTGTAAGACTCTGGGTTTGTAACATGCCAGGAGAAAAGAGTGGGGATGCTAGCTGACCAGCCCAGGCTGTTCATGGTATCTCGCCTCTAACAGCCTGAGGTCAAGGACCCCTAGGCCCTGACTTAGTAGCATTCAGAAACTCAGTGCAGAAGCTCTTCTGCATTGGACCTTGAAGCAAAAAACAATTCCAATCTTGGTAGAAAGAGGATAACTCCTACGAGTGCAGGAACTAAACCCCAGCCACAGCTATGGAAGCGCCAAATCCTATCCACTAGACCACCAGTTCTAGATCACCAGGACAGAAATAGTATCGACCTAACAGAAGCAGAAGATATTAAGAAGAGGTGGGAAGAATACACAGAAGAACTGTTCAAAAAAGATCTTTATGACCCAGAAAACCACAGTCGTATGATCACTTACCTAGAGTCAGACATCCTAGAGTACAAAGTCAAGTAGGCTTTAGAAGCATCACTGGGAACAAAGCTAGTGGAGGTGATGGAATTCCAGCTGAACTATTTCAAATCCTAGAAGATGATGCTGTTAAAGTGCTGCACTCAATATGCAAGCAAATTTGGAAAACTCAGCAGTGGCCACAGGACTGGAAAAGCTCTGTTTTCATTC
Organism: Oryx dammah; assembly: GCF_014754425.2. NCBI lineage: Eukaryota > Metazoa > Chordata > Mammalia > Artiodactyla > Bovidae > Oryx > Oryx dammah. The sequence continues at coordinate 20,265,283 of NW_024070212.1, forward strand.
CAGTCCCAAAAAAAAGGCAATACCAAAGAATGTTCAAACTACTGGACAATTGCACTCATCTCACACACTAGCAAAGTAATGCTCAAAATTCTCCAAGTCAGGCTTCAACAGTACATGAACCAAGAAATTCCAGATGTTCAAACTGGATTTAGAAAAAGTAGAGGAAGCAGAGTTCAAATTGCCAACATGTATTGGATCATAGAGAAGAGAGTTCCAGAAAAACATCTACTTCTGCTTTCTTGACTACTCCAAAGCCTTTAACTGTGTGGATCACAACAAACTGTGGAAAATTCTTCAAGAGATGGGAATATCACACCACCTGACCACCTGAGAAATCTGCATGCAGGTCAAGAAGCAACAAAACAGGACACGGAACAACAGACTAGTTCCAAATTGGGAAAGGAGTACGTCAAGGCTGTATATTGTCACCCTGCTTATTTAACTTATACGCAGGGTGCATCATGCAAAATGCCAGCTGGATGAAACCCAAGTTGGAATCAAAATTGCCAGGAGAAATATCAGTAACCTCAGATATGCAGAACCATGAACCGGAGCACGCCAGGCTTCCCTGTCCAGCACGAACTCCCGGGGTTTACC
>NW_024070212.1:20275879-20276105 GCF_014754425.2 Oryx dammah
ACTGCATAATTTGTGGTAGTGGGGGACTGCGTTCGCGCTTTCCCCTGTACTGTTTGTCGCTTAAAAGCAGAATAAGATTCTCGGAGCATTGTAATTACTGGACTATACTGTTGAAACGATCCGTTAGCAATTTCCGCTTGCGAGCCAGCTTGATACCTACTTTAAGAAATTAAGAGTTGTGTGTTCATTCTCTCCAGTGAGTGCTCTGAGATAGTGATTTTTGCTG
>NW_024070212.1:20276115-20352271 GCF_014754425.2 Oryx dammah
TGTGTTCATTCTCTCCAGTGAGTGCTCTGAGATAGTGATTTTTGCTGGGGCTGCTTAGGTGGTGGCTACAGGTTTGAGGTTTTTCTTCTTCCTAGTTTCGTCTCAAGGAACTGGCCCACACTGCTCTGAAAGGACCCTGGGGACCTTCAGCTTCCTACGTGTTTTCCACATAATTTCTTCAGGATTACTGAGAAACCACAGAGTTAGCTGGGCGGATTTTAGACTAAATTTTACCCGTTTGTCTGATCTCCCGGCAGATTTGAACTGGAGCGCGCTAGGTTTCTGGTAGTTCTCCGTCACCCTGACGTTAGTGAAATTCACGTGTTTGAATCGGTGATGGTATGAAACTGTATGCTTACTTCTATGCAGAGTACATCAGGAGAAACACTGGGCTGGAGGAAGCACAAACTGGAATCAAGATTGCCGGGAGAAATATCAATAATCTCAGATACGCAGATGACACCACCCTTATGGCAGAGAGTGAAGAGGAACTAAAGAGCCTCTTGAGGAGAGTGAAAAAGTTGGCTTAAAGCTCAACAACATTCAGAAAACGAAGATCATGGCATCTGGTCCCATCACGCCATGGGAAATAGGTGGGGAACCAGTGGAGACAGCGTCAGGCTTTATTTTTCTGGGCTCCAAAATCACTGCAGATGGTGATTGCAGCCATGAAATTAAAAGACGCTTGCTCCTTGGAAGGAAAGTTATGACCAACCTAGATAGCATATTGAAAAGCAGAGACATTACTTTGCCAACTAAGGTCCGTCTAGTCAAGGCTATGGTTTTTCCAGTGGTCATGTATGGGTGTGAGAGTTGGACTGTGAAGACAGCTGAGCGCCGAAGAATGGATGCTTTTGAAGTGTGGTGTTGGAGAAGACTTTTGCGAGTCCCTTGGACCGCAAGGAGATCCTACCAGTCCATCCTAAAGGAGATCAGTCCTGGGTGTTCTTTGGAAGGACTGATGCTAAAGCTGAAACTCCAATACTTTGGCCACCTCATGCGAAGAGTCGACTCATTGGAAAAGACACGCTGGGAGGGATTGGGGGCAGGGGGAGAAGGGGACGACAGAGGATGAGATGGCTGGATGGCATCACCGACTCGATGGACATGAGTTTGAGTGAACTCCGGGAGTTGGGGATGGACAGGGAGGCCTGGCGTGCTGCAGTTCGTGGGGTCGCAAAGAGTCGGACACGACTGAGCGAGTTCTACGCATCAGGTGGCCAAACTATTGAAGCTTCAGCATCAGTTCTTGCAACAAATGTTCAGGACTGATTTCCTTTAGGACTGATTGGTTTGCTCTCTTGTAATCGGGACAGTGGTGATTTTTTTTTTTTTTCTTTAGTGCTCTTTTTTTTTTTTTGGCTATGCGTGTTACTGTTGATTGCCGTGTTCTAATGCTGCGAGCGACTTTGAGCACGTACTTACTTGGTAATATGATATGATGTTGGTGTGGTTTAGTCACTAAGTCATTCCCGACTCTACGTTACTGCCAGGAGATAAGTTCTTCTTCATACACGTCCTCTGAACTTTACCACCATTCTTGCTTCCATTTTGATTGCACTTTCCGTGTCACCTTAGAGTTTACACAGTTTGAGTTTTTAAAACGCGTATCCTCGGGGCACCCTGCTGCTACTGCTAAGTCACTTCAGTCGTGTCCGACTCTGCGCGACCCCATAGACGGCAGCCCACCAGGCTCCCCCGTCTCTGGGGTTCTCCAGGCAAGAACACTGGAGTGGGTTACCATTTCCTTCTCCAATGCATGACAGTGAAAAGTGAAAGGGAAGTCGCTCAGTCGTATCCGACTCTTAGCGACCCCATGGACTGCAGCCCACCAGGCTCCTTCGTTCATAGGATTTTCCAGGCAAGAGTACTGGAGTGGGGTGCCATTGCCTTCTCCGAGGGGCACCCTGGTGTGTTCTTAATAACAGAGACTGGCAATAGAGTCAACAGTTTTTGCTGGGTACCTGAGCCCACGCTTTCGAGGTCCTAATGGAGAACTGAAGCCCACAAAGAAGAGCTAGATAGAAACTGCCTCAGTCTCTTATTGCTTTTAAACTCCCAACCCTAAAAATAGAAGTGTCCTTCTGTAGCTGTGTGTCAAAGAACAAAACAGTTACCTGGCCCAAGAGCTGTGAAACAGTAAGAGGACATCTGGTAGGAAGCATAAATTGCTGCGAGTCTGTCTGTACCAGCAGATAAAGTACCTTTGTGAGGGCTAACAGTGCTGGAGACCTCCGGAGCTCTTCCCAGGGTCCAAACGAATATGACAACCACTTCTATTTCTCCTTTCCAAATCTCAGCTAGTATCTACAACCCTGCTTTAACGTCTGCTAAATCCAACATCTGAGACATCTTGGAGTTGTCCTTTTTTTTTTTTTTTTTTTTTCCTTTTCTTTTTAAAACCATGTGTTGAATAGGTAGCATTTTTCTGTTTCTTTGCATGTTTCACTTTTGTTTACTGGACTCTTTGAATGATACATTATAGATACTCTGGATTCTGGTATCTTCTCCAAAATGTATCAACTTTTGTTCTACTAAGCAATTTGATTACTGGCCAATGACTCTGAACTTGTGTAGGGCTGGATTTATGGATTGTGTTGGTAGATCTGTGGAAATCCAAAGCCCTCCTTGATGTGACTCAACCTCCAAACACTGCTAACCTTGTCAGGTCTTAGTTTTACACTTTTTGGGGGGAGGATCAAGAGTAGGCCTTACACCAGGGTATGGTCTTTCCTCCTAAAACAGTCTTTCTGGAATATCAACTGAATGCTCAGGGTGATACAGAGTTAACAAGGCCTGAATTCCAGTGTTGCCAGCAGAGACTTCTAAAATCTCTGTTCTGGTTTTCATCCCAATAGCATCTGTTGTCCCATGAGCCTCGCATAAGCACTCCACCCATGAGCAGCCTAGCACTCAGCAAATGACTGGCAGGAGACCCAATATAGACTTTTGAAAACTAGCCTGTAAACTGTTCTCTCCTTTCTGGTTCTCTACAGATTCTAGTTGTTTCAGTTGCCCTCTGACCTCCGCCTCAGCTTTGTGTGAGCACCATGCTCTGCTGGAATTCCAGCTTGCTGTACCACCATCAGGTCATTTCCACGACTCTCTCTCAGGCACTCACAGTCTTGCACTGCCCCTGTCCAGTGTGTATAACCAGGTGCTTCACACATTTTGCCCATTTTTATGGTTGTTTAAGGCAAGCAGCAGCACAAGCTGGAATCAAGATTGCCAGGAGGAAATATCAATAACTTCAGATATGCAGATGACACCACCCTTATGGCAGAAAGTGAAGAAGAAATAAAGAGCCTCTTGATGAAAGTGAAAGAGGAGAGTGAAAAAGTTACTTAAAGCTCAACATTCAGAAAACTAAGATCATGGCATCCGGTCCCGTCACCTCATGGCAGATAGACGGGCGAGCAGTGGAAACAGTGGCTGACTTTATTTTGGGGGGGGGGGGGCTCCAAAATCACTGCAGATGGTGATTGCAGCCATGAAATTAAAAGACGCTCACTCCTGGGAAGGAAAGTTATGACCAACCTAGACAGCATATTAAAAAGCAGAGACATTATATTTTGCCAACAAAGGTCTGTCTAGTCAAGGCCATGGTTTCTCCAGTAGTCATGTATGGATGTGAGAGTTGGACTATAAAGAAAGCTGAGCACCGAGGAATTGATGCTTTTGAACTGTGCTGTTGGAGAAGACTCTTGAGAGTCCCTTGGACCGCAAGGAGATCCTACCAGTCCATCCTAAAGGAGATCAGTCCTAGGTGTTCATTGGAAGCACTGATGTTGAAGCTGAAACTCCAATGCTTTGGCCACCTGATGCGAAGAGCTGACTCATTTGAAAAGACCCTGATGCTGGGAAAGATTGAGGGCAGGAGGAGGAGGGGACGACAGAGGATGAGATGGCTGGATGGCATCACCAACTCAATGGACATGAGTTTGGGTAAACCCCGGGAGTTCGTGCTGGACAGGGAAGCCTGGCGTGCTCCAGTTCATGGGGTCTCAGAGAGTCGGACACGACTGAGCGACTGAACTGAACTGAAGTGATCTGAAGGCAAGAAGTCGAATCTAGTGAAATTATTATACTATGGCTGTAGGTGAAAGTCCTGGATTATTTTCAGTGACTTTAAAATTAAAGCTTATGCTGGAGCATTATGATATATAAATAATTTGAACATTGTTTTCCATATTTACAAATGACCTGGCTGAAGAATTTTTTTTTTTTAACTTTATTAACAAGTGGTACTAAGACTGATCTGGGCCTGCTGAATTCACTTTCAGCATGGTGATCTCACAGCACCACAAGGAGATACGGCTCAGTATCCTGTTCTTTGGCTATGTTCCAATACTTCAACTACATGCTACTCCAAAACATGCCAATTTGTCCTAAGAATTATTTTGAGCTAAAGGCATTTGGAAAACAGCAAGTACATTCTTATCACCAGAGACAGGAAGTCAAGGCCCAGAGAAATCCACACAAACAGATTTTGTTAACTCATATCTTCCTTTAGTCTTCCCATATATTTTACTTTTCCATCATCACCTCTCTTTGTTTGACCTAGTATATAAAAGCTTGGGTCTAGCCAGTTCTTTGGGTTTTCACTTTCCTATTGGAGTTCCCATTGTCATGTGACAATCAGTATATTTTCCTCCTGTTAGTCTGTCTTACGTCAATCTAATTCTCAGGCCTAGCTGGAGACCCCAAGAGGCTTAAGGTGAAGTTTGCCTCTCCTGCAAACTCTCCTAGGACCACAAAAGAAAGGATTAGCAAAAAGCTGTCTAAAAGGGACAAGAGGGCACTTGGTGTAGGCTTGGTAGACCTAATAGGAAATGTTAGAATTCCCAGAATCAGATGGGTGGAAGGGTGTCTCCTTAAGACAAAGGTTGCTAGGGGAGACCTAGAGAGATAAGCTGTCATATAACTGGGGACCAGTGACAAAATTTCTCCTTTGAATCTGTCTCTTTCCTCTCCTTTCCTATTCTTCCTCCTAGTTCTGCCCTTCTTTCTTCTGAGTCTTCCTTTCCATTTCTTTCCCGCCTGTAATTAGGCTGCACCCAGGGCCTGGGGCTTGGTCCCACCAATGCCTCTATGTGTTTGGGTTTTTAATCTTTCTTCTACCAAAAACCTCCCTTGGTGATCTGCTGAAACCTGCACAGTCTTCTTAGATCAATGAATTTTAATGCACAGAATCAAATACAGTTGTCTCTGGGGCTTCCACAGCATTATAGAAAGAATGAGCAGGAAGGCTGAGCTTACACAATCAACCTCCCATACTTAGACCCAAGATAACCCTAAAGTTGGGGTGGTGCAAAATAAGAGATCATGGGATCTGCCAGCCTCAGAGAAATTAAAACTACTGTACATTACTATTTTTACTATCCAAACTGAGAAAATGTAGTGGTTCCTGAAACAGAGTTCCAATGAGAAGGACCACAAGCTCCCTTGTGGCCACTATGGGGAGCAGTACAGCCCTGAAACTGCGGCTACTAATCCAAAGAAAACCAAATAAAATGCACTGGATGCTGGGCTATGTTCAAGACTTTGAAATTAGAAGTTTTGCACACTACAAACTGAGCTAGCAGGATGACGAAGAACCATGAGCTTTCCTCCCTACCAGTTTGGGATCAGTTGCCCAAATGTAAAACGGCTTAGCGAAGACGACCGAAGGCAAACTTGGAGAGCTGCTAATGAGGAACTAGGTTTGTAAAAAGTGTAATGGACTCCCTCCTCCCCGAGGCTCGTGGCAGTAAGTCACGGACCAGGCCTACTACTGTGCTGCTTCTGAGCTCAAGCAGAAACCAAGCTCGTGGGTGGAAACTACTGCCCAGAGGTGGGGTCGGGTTGAGGGAGCAGCTTCACCCTCTCCAGGTCTTGTAGAAAGGCCTCTCCCTACTCATTTCCGCCCAGATGGAACCTCAGACATGCAAGACAGAATGATCTTTTCCAATTCATCGCGAGAATGAGATTCACCAGATCCACCTTCTTAGTCCTGTTATTGGAATTTTCTGACACTCCACAATTCTGAGTACTTTTCTCCAAGGGCACCAGGGAGAGTTCACACAGCACCAAATGCACTTTCTGTGTCTCAGCACACCCCCACCGCCGCATCTTCCACTTCTTCTGTGGGGGCTGTTGGGGAAATAAGAAATCCAGACTCAAAGAACACGCATATTAATAAATAGAGTATTAGCTAATTTTATTACTGAGGAGAAAAGTCAGAGCTCCTGCTTGCAGGGACCCCACACAAGACTACAATACTGTTGTGGACTTCCAGCTCTATTAATGTGGGATTAAAGCTGCAGTTGTCATCATCCTACCCAATCAGCATTACTCCAGGAATGATACTAAGCCTTCTCTGACAGTGCACCTACTTGACAGTACGCCAGGTTAGTAACATTTAACATTCCTCGGCAAGGAGTGCAGAGAGGCAGCGCGCCGCCGACTCCTGGCCGCAGAGGGCCCCTGGGGGGTGTTTTCAACAGTCCTGTGATGAGCCGGGAGTGTGCTCCCTCTGCCGCGCGGGGCCGCGGGCCCCTCGCCACCCGCTTAGAGGTTTGGACTCCTCAGGGCGTGATGGTCTTTAACCAAGCATTTCAGAGAGGAACATCAGTCATTCCAATTCGAGAGTAAACAATCGTGGTCTGCGCGGTGGCGGACAGAAAGGAGGCAGGGAAAGGGTAATCAAAGCGATCTAACCAAAACAGGCATTTTCCGTTTTCTTTTGGCCTTTTCCCTCAGTGGCCAGAGCACTAGCAGCGCGCTCTCCGTTCCTCCCCGGGCTGCCTCCACTCCCACTCGCTGTCTTCTCCTCTTCGTCAGCTTTTCCTGGTCGACCCTCCCCTCCCCTCAGGACGGACGACCCCAGACTGCGGCTGAGTCGCAGTCCACGGTGGGCAGCTCGCTTCGGTCCTAATGCGCACATGTCCAAAGTCGGGACCTTTGCCTTGTTCTTAATCAGCTCCAGGAACAAAAGCGCCTCCGGCTTGGAGAAATCTTTCCCGCCTTCCGTTTCCAGAGTTCCTCATAGGTCCAAAAGCTTAAGGGCTTCCCTGGTGGCTCAGAGGTTATAAAGCATCTGCCTGTAATGCGCGAGACCCGGGTTAAGCACACACTGAAATTCTTGGTTGCCCTAGGACCTTGGGGTAGTATGCATCCTTCACCCAGCATTTATGAGTGCCTACTAGGTGCGATGGACATGAGTTTGAGTAGGCTCCGGGAGTTGGTGACGGACAGGGAAGCCTGGCGTGCTGCAGTCCATGGGGTCGCAAAGAGTCTGACATGACTGAGCAACTGAACTGAACTACTAGGTGTGAGGCCCTGCCCTGGAGGACCCGCTGCATCGCAAGCAACAGCTGGAGGCACAGGGCGTGGGCAACGCAGTGGGGGCACAGCCGGTTCGTGTCCTTGGCACGGAGTGGTAACGTGGACATCCTCAGCCCGGGAGGCTGCGGTAGTCACCTGGAGCAGAGGGGGCGTTGAGGTGGGGAGGAGCCGGTGGGAAGGCTGTGGATCTGGCCTTCGGCAGTCGGAGCCCCCTTAGCTGACTCCCAGAAGTTCTATCGATGTCCAAACGTGACCAGCGACACCTACTCTGGGCTTCAGGGTCTCGCGCACACCTCGGGTTTCCGAAGTATGGGAATATGAAGATAGTCACGGCGAGAGGCTGAAAAGCAATTTCTGGGATCAGGATACAAATTTAGAGCACTAAGTTCCCATGTCTCTGTGGCGCAATCGGTTAGCGCGTTCGGCTGTTAACCGAAAGGTTGGTGGTTCGAGCCCACCCAGGGACGTACCCTTTTACTTGCTCAAAGTCCTTTCTTGCAACTTCAGGTTATCTCAAAGTTCTGGAGGCAGCAAAGTCCAAGGTCAGAGTCCGGGACAGATATAGTTCTTGGTGAGGGTCTTCTTCCCAGAGGCTTGCAGAAGGCCTGTACACTGAGAGGAAACTGCTGTCTCTTCTGTTTTTATAAGGATACTAATCCCAGCATTAGTGAGGGCTACACCCTCAGGAATTCATCTAAACCTAACTACCTGCCAAAGGCTCCACCTCCTAATACTGTTACACTGGGGAGTTAGTGCTTCAACATATGAACTTGGGACATTCAGTGCAGAATAGGTGGTAACATAGACATTCCTCAAGTGTCTAAAATGCCTTTATAGTGACTTAATTGCACAGACTTAATAGTCACATGAGTGGGAGAGAAGTTGTCCTGTGTAGTTCTTTTATTTTTTCTTCCTGGAGAGCTTGTGTGTGTGTGTTTATACACAGAAAATCAAGGAATTATAGAAAGGTACATATACTGAGAAAATTCTCACCTCCACTACTCATTCCCGAAGGCCAAATACCAACCTGATGGTTATCAATAAACAAATTTATTTTTAATAAAGTCAACAGCTTGACTGTATGATTTTTATAACAAAATAGTCACCTACTTTATAAATATATATATTAAAAGCCTTGGGCAAGCCAGGCTATATTCACCTGCTGTAACTCAAGCTTGACTATAGGATGCTGAAGCCACAAGGCCAGCCATGACTGGCCAATTTCTATGACTTCTTAAAGCATTAGGATCTAGAAATTCGACAGAATTTTCTTTTGTTTCTTTCTCCCCTTGTTTGCTTGTCTGATTTGAGCTAGAAGCTCACAGATAATTAATTTAACAAATAAAAATGAAAAGAAAAAAATCTAAAACCTCTACATTTTGAAATTTCAGTTGCATTACCAGTATTTTTGTGGAAAAAAGAATCTAGCTTTGGTATGAAAAACAGCCAGTTAAAAGTATACGTACATACATATCTCCAGTCCAGATATCATACAGGTCTAAAGACAACAAATAAATATTCTCAAATACATGAAAGAATTCAGGAAATAAAAAAAAACCTTCTTTGAAAAACCTGTTTGATACCAAAATGCAGCTAATGAGATGCTTTCACAATTAAAAATTTCAGGACTAGAACTGTACAACACGAAGCATGAACCCAGTGGAAACCATTAACATTAATAATAATGAATCAATATTGGTTCATCAATTGTAACAAATGTACCACACCAGTGCAAGAAGTTAATAACAGGGGAAGCAGTGCAGGTGGAGGAGAGGGAGCACATGGGACTATTTATTTTTAATCTCAAGAATGGAAAGACCATATTTGCTGGGTATTATGCATTTGTTCCTCCAGATATATTCTCATCATTAGCCACACTATTATACACCCCAGAAAGAGTCTTCTTGAACTGTGCAGAAAGACTGCCCATTGCTTCTTGTTGGCTACAGCCAATGGGATGTACTGACTGGGAATGGGGAGGGTGGGAGGAATATGAAGTCAGCGTAATTGTTTCCTGCAGGTTGGCAGTAGTGTTCTTGGCCACTCCCCAGGACAGTTACTGTTCGGTGCCACTATACTACAGTTACAGCCTTACCTACAACTATTGCTTTCCCAGGTTCTAGAAACAGCTCTCTCCCCTTGGCCAATCAGGCCTAGTAACTGCTTTTCACTATAGCTAGCCCTAAGATGTTGCACCATCTATTTAGTGACTGCATCCCCTTCTTAGAGCCCAAGAATCCTGAGTTGAGAGGTCCCAGGAAATCCTCTTACTCCTCAGCAGGTCTGGGTTTCAGAGGGCCTCAGGGAATATGCCCACCCCACTCCAGTATTCTTGCCTGGAAAATCCCATGGATGGAGGAGCCTGGTGGGCTGCAGTCCATGGGGTCGCAAAGAGTCGGAAAGGACTGAGCGACTTCACTTTCACTTTTCACTTTCGTGCACTGGAGAAGGAAATGGCAACCCACTCCAGTGTTCTTGCCTGGAGAATTCCAGGGACCGGGGAGCTTGGTGGGCTGCTGTCTATGGGGTCGCACAGAGTTGGACTTGACTGAAGCGACTTAGCAGCAGCAGGGAATATGCCACAAAATTATCTGAGAGCTCATTTCATCTGTTCAGCTCATTAGCAGAACAATTACAACTTTCTTCCTTCAGAAAATACCCCTAATAAAACTTCTACTGTCTTTTAGGGAAATTTTTTTTCTAAGAATGACATAAAACTCAAAATCCCTAGGGAAAGAAAAAAAAAAACCAATACCTTTACCTACATAAAAGGTTTAAGAATTTGTTTAGCTAAAAAACGGCTTCCCTGATAGCTCAGTAGGTAAAGAATCTGGCTGCAATGCAGGAGATCCCAATTCAATTCCTGGGTCAGGAAGATCCCCTGGAGAAGGGAAAGGATACCAACTTCAGTATTCTGGCCTGGAGAATTCCATGGACTGAGTTGGACAGATCTGAGCCACTTTCACATGTACATATGTAGCTTAAAAAAAAAAAAAAAGGTAAATGAAGCACTCAACATCTGGCAAAGCCAAGGCCTGGGTGATTCACCCTGTAAAGATATAAGTCACTTTTATTATTATTGTCATTATTTTTTTATTTTGGACTGTGCTTGGTCTTTGTTGCTGCACAGGCTTTCCTCTAGTTGAGGTACATGGCCTTCTCATTGCAATGACAAGCCACTTTTAGATTCAGACGGTTTATTACTTACATATACAGCAAAAGGAAGAGTAATTGAAGGTATAGACTTCACGACTTCTCATCTCCAACATCCAAAGAGATGTCACTGAAACAAAAGGGGTCAGTGACTGTAATGCAAGTTGTGGGATACCCTGTTATTGAAGAGTTAATTCTAGACTGCAGCTAAGAGTTTTACAATCTGCAGCTGTCCTCAGAGAAGGAGTGAGGAGGTAAGCAGAATGCCTTAAGTGTGATTAGAAGTTGCAAGGCAATGAAAAACTGTCCCAGGGTAGACAGGGAGGGGAATGGAAACTGTCTCCTGGCTGTTCTTTACAAGCCTCCCATCCTCCCTGTTTGGGGACAATCGCAAGGTGCTTTGCCTTGTGGTAAGTTTCACAATAGTTTCACTTCAAGTCTTCGCTTGTGTGGCCTGTGCAAATACATAGAAGGTCACCTGGGTGCCACAGCAGAACTGTTCCTCTACAATATTCAAAAGACAACAAATTGGTAAAATACTTGAAACATTACAACATATGAAAAGCTTTTTTATTTAGTATTTATTTTTAGCAAACTTATATATGCACATAGCTTAGAAAGTCAAACACTTACAAACCTGGTAATGAAAACCGACAGTCCCCTGAACCTCTCTGCCATTTCTTGCTCCCTAGAAGTAACTACTTTAAATTCTTTTAATCAGTGATTGGTTATTAATCTGTTTCTATAAACAAATATTGTTAATTCTTGATTTTCTAGTTTTAGGCACTTTATCTCTCCTTTACATATTCCCACTACACTTAGCACTACACACATGTATATACATTTTTCACTTTTCCATTTTCCCAATTGTGATGGTTAATTTTATGTGTCAGTCTGGCTAGGCCATGGTACCCAGATACTGGGGTCAAATATTAATCCAGATGTTCCTTTGAAGGTATTTTTTAGATAAGATTAACATTTAAGTCAGTAGACTCTGAGTAAAGCAGATTATCCTCCAAAATGTGAGTAGGCCTCATCCAAGCCATTGAAGGCCCTAAGAGAAAAAGACTTAGATCCCCAAAGGAAGGAAGAATTCTGTCTCTAGACTCTGTTTTCAGGTGAGAGTTACAACATCAATCCTTTCCTGGGTCTCCAGCCTGTTGGCCTACCCTGAAGACTTTTAGATTTACCACCCTCCACAATAACATCTCTGTATACAAACTAAACTTCTATACACATATGTGTGTATCCTCTATTGGTTCTGTTTCTCTGGGAAACCCTAATATATCAATATGCTTATGTCATAATTTTGAAAGATTAATGATTATCATTTTTACTATACAAACTGTTAACAGAGAATTTAATGTAATCACTTTTTGAATATATTTTCCCCTTGGCAGTAACAATTACGTTACTTTTCCACTTGCTTAATTTTCCATGTATTTATTATTGAATTATAACCAATTTCTTTAAGTCTTCTCTCAAGAGCTTTCTCATTCTTTTCTACAGCTATATTTAATTGTGTGGTTGTATTGCCATTTATTTAGTCACCCCCAAACTGATGGACCTTTGGAGAATTTCCAATTTTTTAGTTAATAGAAAGTGTTTCCTGAATGACTTTGTACACAATTTCACACTTGTATAGGTATATTGTAGGATAAACTTCAAAATGTGGATTGCTGAAGTTAAAAAAAGTTTTTATATTGCTCAAAAAGAACCCTGTAGAACTTGTACCAATTTACCCTCTTGTTAACAATGTTTATTCACTCTTCAAAAAATTTACCATTTCTTATAGCTGAAAATTTATTTCAACTTAGTTTTAAATTGCACTATTAAAAAAAAAATAAATTGCACTACTTTTGTTAATAGTAATGTTGAATGTTAAGTATCTTCTCATATGGGCAATAGCCTTTTATATTTTCTATTCTTTATATGTTTGCTATTTTTTATTGGGTTATTGGTTTATTTCTTTTTGGCTTATAGTTCTGTAAATATTAGGGAAATTAGTCTTTTGTACATGATGTGTGTTCTAAGAATGTAGATGTCCAGCATGGTATGATAAATTTGATGCAGCCACAGGAAAGGAGGAGAACCAGAAGAGAAGGTTATCGGTAGGGTGTTCAGTTGAACAAGTGGGGAGCAGTGAGAGCCAGGGCCTGTGGGCTGCAGCCTTCATTGGGGTCCTGAGTGGAATCTAAGGAAAGCAACCCAAGACGGAGAAAGAGAGGAAGGAAAGAGGAAGAGGGAGCAGCAGGGAGTCAGGGAAGTGGAGGGAGGAGGGGAAAGTTAGAGTCCCTGTTGGGTTGCTTTTCAAGGGGTTTCAGTTGTTTTTGTGTGTGCATTCACAAGGGGCCTGTGAGAAGGATGTTGATACACCGAAGCATTAACTCAAAATGGAGGGTTTTTAACACAATATGAGTTGCAAATACTTCCCCAAATTGTCGTTTGTCTTTCGACTTTTCTTATGGAGATTCCATTCATTTATATAGTGAAATTCATCAATATTTTCTCTCAGGACTGAGTTTGTGTAATAGTTAGAACAGCCTTTTCCACACACACACCAAGAAAACAAAATAATTTTCATGTTTCTTGTAAGAATTTTATGTTCCTTTTCATTTTTATTTTAAATCTTTGATCAATTTGGAATTTACTTTTATGTAAAGGATGTCACTGGGCTTCCTTGGTGTGGCTCAGTGGTAAAGACTCTGCCTGTGATGCAAGAGACACGGTTTTCTTCCTGGGTCAGGAAGATCCCCTAGAGGGGGCCATGGCAACCCACTCTAGTATTCTTGTCTGGAGAGTTCCAAGGACAGAGGAGCCTGGCTGGGTACAGTCCATGCGGTCTCAAAAAGTCTGACAAGACTAAGCGACTGAACACACAAAGGGTATGATATTCACTGACCGTTATTTTTTTTCTCAGACAGCTACCTAGTTATTAAAAAAATGCTCATTAGAATTATTGATTCGAGTCCCTCTTTCTACTATATTACATTTCTTTATGTATTTTGGTCTATTTTTGGACTTTATGCTGTCCTATTGATTGCTGTTTCATTCATACAAGATATTTTATAACTTTAATCATTATAATTTATGGCATTTTAATATTTCATAGGATTAGTCCATCCTCATTCCTCTTTCCAAAAAAGAATTTCCCTGACAGTTACTGCTTGTTATTTTTCCATTTAAACTATAGGGTTATATGTTATCCAGTTTAAATTTTTTTAAAATTTCCAAAAAAAAAATTTTCTTGACATTTTAATGAAAACTGTTAAATTCAGACACCAGGTTAACGAGACGTGTTCTTTCTGATGTTGAGTATCCTACCCAAGAACATGGTACATCTTGGTTGATAAGAAAGGAAGTTGCTCTAATACAGCTGTTCCTGAACTTAAGCATTTATCCAAATCACCTGGTGAGTCTGTCTGTTCGGCCCACCTCAAGAGTTTCTGAATCTGTAGGTCTGAGGTAGGGCTTGAGGATTTGCATTTCTCAAAAGTTTCCAGATGATTTTGGTGATGTTTGTCTTGACACAATACCTTGAGAATTGGCTACTGTATTGATGATTTTGGAGATGGTTCCATATATAATGGAGACGAAACATTTACAAACTTTAAAAAAAATTGGACTGGCCAATGATCCTTCTGGAGAAGTGGGTAGATCTGTATGACGAATTAAGAGGGAATCTCTGCATTGTGGTGGAGAAGCCCGATGACTGGTGCCAAAGTCGGCTTCCACTCACCTTGAAAACACGGACTTTACTCACACCACCCATCACAACACTGAATGGGAGATTTACCGGGGACAATGTAAACAACTTCGGGCCTTCCGGGTAGGGCAAGGTTCGATCCATAGTTAACTCAAAATGACCGATCAATAGCCAATTCAAAAAGCTTGCGTACAGCGTTCCAGAGAGACCGGATATATTCATCCAATGACAGCACTGCAATCTGCCCATCTGCCCCGCTCCAGGCCTTCATCCTTGCTCCTCCCGATCCATTCCCCCTTGCTCTGCTCTTCCGCGTCCCTCCTTCTCAGCGTCTTTTCCTGGGCCCTCTCCTCTTTTTCTTTTGGAGATCAGTCCTTTGAGGCTGATGGACGTTTCAAAACCCAGAAAGCAAAGGCACGTTGCTTAGCACCTAACGGCGAACATTTTAACTACCTAAGAAGGCACTTCAAAACCTCATCCAAAATTTCCCACTGACTAAAAGAGAACGAAAGTGTTTCCATTTGGTCGTGTCCTAAGACAGTGCAGGCCCCAACTTTTTGACACCAGGAAGTAGGTTCGTGGAAGGCAGTTTTTCCACAGCTGGGGTGGAGGTGAGGGTGAGGGGGGTGCGGGGTGCGGGGATGGTGCTCGGGAGGTAATAGGAAGGATGGGGAGCGATGGGGAACAGCCAATGAAGCTCACCTCCTGCTGTGCAGCCCGGTTCCTAACAGGCAGCGGACCGCCAGTGGTTGGGGACCCCTATCTTAAGACATCTTCTAGGTGGGGCAAGTCGAAACAGAACAAAGGGGGAGCTCCGCGGGCCCCGGATTCGGTCCTCGAAGGAATCTGGTTCCAGGGAGCCGTGGATCAGGGACCCCTGGTCTCAACCTGAGATGCTGGAACCGCTAGCCTAGTTTCCTCTTTTTGCTGAAATTTGGGCAAATAGAGGCGATTTCTGGAATAGTTTACTGAAGTTTGAAATAGCAGCGACAACAACAGTTATTTAGAAGTTGCTGGTTCAGTTGGCAGCGAATAAAGGAAGATTTAATAAAACCGAAGGTGGGTAGGAAAAACAAAAGCTTAAGTCGCCCAACGTGGGGCTCGAACCCACGACCCTGAGATTAAGAGTCTCATGCTCTACCGACTGAGCTAGCCGGGCACCAGTGCAAACAGCCTTTCGTACAGAAGTATAGTTTCTTTCAAAGGCCCACCTGCACGGTCAAAGATATACACAACTTAATTTGAAAGAATAATCGGGCTCTAGGATTTTCTAAATGCACTAGAAGCCTTTGCCACCAAAAAACTCGACGCTTCGATAGTGATGGGACTGTGCGAGGCCAAGGGGGCTTGCCGAGGACCCAGGAATCACGAATCCTGAGACCCCGACGTTTCTTCAGATTCCTTTTAGACCGGTTTTGAGACCTTTTGGTTAGCAAATTCCTTTGAGAACCTGCTGTCTGGGACCTGGAATACTGAAGAGGAGGCGAAAAAGCGCGAGGGAACTGGGATGACAGGCGCAAACTGCCGCAGGGACTAGGAGGGGCGCGGGAACCTGCTCTCGCGAAATCTTGGTTGTTGAGCCTCCTGCTTCCTTCCGGGTCCGAAACCCTTTTCCCGGTTCAGCCATTAGGACCAGGGGGTGAGGTGGAGGTGGAGGTGGAGCTGACGGAGTCGTCTCTCGGAAAATAGGTCCAATTCACTATTCATTTGGGGCACGATTTTGTTTTTAAATACTAAACTTCGTGTGACCTGAGTAAAAGACCATATTCATTACGTGTAAAAGCCCCACTGAGATTTCAAGTCGGAATTCAGAGCTTCAGGCATGGGTGCTCAAGGGAAATTTCCCTCCACTCTCCGAAACGTTCATTTCTCCAACTTCTGGAAGAGGTGCTGAGTTCCCGAGTCACCCGCGAAAAGCTGTCTTCTCTGCTCAGGTGAAGGCAGGCTTTTCTCGCAGCTCCGAGGCGCTGCACATCGCCCTGAAGCGCCTCTGCCGGGGCTGGTCAGGTTCCCCCAGGTCGATGAGCCGCAGAGTGAGCTCCACGGAGTGAGACAGTTATTCGTCTTATTCATAGACTGCATATTCTGCGGTGCAGTCTTGAGCAAAAGTGGATTACAAACTTTTTAATCGCTAAAAGTTTCCGAAAAGCAAAGGCTGCTGACGCGAATTAGAGTCATGTGCCGTGACTCGGATTCGAACCGAGGTTGCTGCGGCCACAACGCAGAGTACTAACCACTATACGATCACGGCGTGCTATCTTCGCGGCGGCGCAGTGCGGCTGGATTTCATATCCTTTGAAACAGGATTGTCTTACTGTAGCTTTCTTTGCCTAGTTGGCGCTATTCGCACAGAAAATTCCAAATGTTTCCATTCACAACTTCGAAGCCAGGTCTGACACCCGAATCTGGGTCCGAGAATCCCGCGGTGCCGGCACCAATGTCACCCCCTCTGCTGGACGGCGCCGCACCGTCGAGATCTGAGAGGTCTGTCGCCTGCAGCCGGGGGACCGCGTCCCCAGTCGCCTTTCTCAGACCACTTCTCTCTTTCCCCTTCAAATATTCAAGGCGTTCGGCCTAGGTAACCAGAGCATTTGCCCATTTACACCTCCACCTGGTACCCTGGAGCTGATATTTCTGTTTCCTGAATGTTGGAACCGAAAGAGAAGCGGAGCTGGTGAGTTGCGTTCCGTTCAGTTCAGTCGCTCAGTCGTGTCCGACTCTGCGACCCCATGAATCGCAGCACGCCAGGCCTCCCTGTCCATCACCAACTCCCGGAGTTCACTCAGACTCACGTCCATCGAGTCCGTGATGCCATCAAGCCATCTCATCCTCGGTCGTCCCCTTCTCCTCCTGTCCCCAATCCCTCCCAGCATCAGAGTCTTTTCCAATGAAAGGCTTTGAGATCCCTTTATTTTTTTCTTGCTTCCCTCACCGTTCCTTGGCGCCCGCTCTCAGAAACTAAGGACTCTTGGGCTGACTCTTCAGTAAATCTAAGCCGCCTCGGAGTATTCAGAAAAACAAATCAAACCAGCCTCGTTTACAGACTTTACCTAAAGGCCCCCCAGAGGACAATTATCGTAAACTGGTGCGAAGCAAGAGGCCAAACCCAGCAGATAGGCTTGTCTTGGTAGCTGCAAGAAAACTGGAGCTTCACTTTCGGTAGAATCTCCCTGAAGGCTTAGAGTTTGAGGACAAATGGGTGGTTAAAAGATCTTTCTCCCTGCACTTGGCCTTCACAAGGTTTGGACAGATAAAAGGAATACTGTTGCGTTGGCCGGGAATCGAACCCGGGTCAACTGCTTGGAAGGCAGCTATGCTCACCACTATACCACCAACGCACACAGGAAGCAGACCTGGTTTATTTCACTATAACGAGTTGATTAGTTTGGTCTGACTGTTTCATGTTTAGGGACTTAAGTTGAGAAATATTCAACACAAAGCCAAAGGACGAAAAGTAAAAGAAGACCTCTAGGATTTCTTCTGTGAGTATATTAAAAATTTTGTGGTAGTTTTTTAGTTGTTTCAGAGGTTTAAGGAAAATCGATTTAGCTTATTTATCTTTTGAACCATGCCTCTGAAATCCAGCGGACAAGTTCAGGCCTTAATGTGGGTGTTATCTCTGTACATATATTGTTAAGCTTTTCAGACTGCTTCCTTAGCACAAAGGCATAGAGGTAAAGTTGCCGTTGAAAAGCTACATTTTTAGGATTTGGATACATATTGTCAAATTGCTGTGTGGCACAACCTCACCCAAAGTGTATTACCAAATTACATCAGTCAATTAGATATCATCTTTCATTTTTACGAAGGTGTAACATAAAAATTTGGAGTCTCATTTTAACTTGTATTTACTGTACTACTACTTAAGTTGATCATTTTTCATAAACTTTACTAATTATTTGTATTAGTTTTGAGAACTAAATCATACACTTGGTTGATTTTTTCTACTGGGTATTTGTATTATATGTATATTACTGACATGCTAGTTTGCCATTTGTCTTTTAATATTATTTATAGGATTTCAGATGGGCAGTTGTCTGTTTTTATATAGTTTTAACTGTCAGTTTTGTTTTCTATGTTTGTTTTTATCTTGAAAAAGTCTTCTCCAGTCCAATAAGATTATTATCCACTATTTTTGTTTCAGTTCTTATATTTAATTATTTAATCCACGTAATACATGAAATGGTAATTCCACTTCCATGAATTTATCAGAAAGCAGTATCCAAGGACAGACAAAGATGTATTCACACAGATGTTCATTAAAGTGTTATTTGTAAAGCCAAAATTTTAAGGACAAAAATCTGAAAGTCCAGAAACACAACTGATCAAATTCATTTTGATGAAAACCCACATGAGCTTTTTTTAAAAAATAATATGTTTATATTGTACATTGCTGGTGGGAGTATAAATTGATAGGACCTTGAAGGAGGGCATATTGGCACTACCCACCCATAAATGCACATATCTTTTGAACCAGCATTTCAGTTCTTAGACATTTATTTTACACATGTACAAAATGACTGGAGAAGGAAATGGCAACTCACTCCAGTATTCTTGCCTGGAGAATCCCTTGGACAGAGGAGCCTGTTAGGTCTCAGTCCATGGGGTCGCAAGAGTCAGACACGACTTGGCCACTAATGAGGACAAAATGACATGTAGCCGCAAGGGATTAGAATAACATCCTAAGTGGAGAAGGCAATGGCACCCCACTCCAGTACTCTTGCCTGGAAAATCCCATGGACAGAGGAGCCTGGTGGGCCACACTCCATGGGGTCTCTAAGAGTCAGACACTACTGAGTGACTTCACTTTCACTTTTCACTTTTCACTTTCATGCACTGGAGAAGGAAATGGCAACCCACTCCAGTGTTCTTGCCTGGAGAATCCCAGGGACAGGGGAGCCTGGTGGGCTGCTGGCTATGGGGTCGCACAGAGTCGGACACGACTGAAGCGACTTAGCAGCAGCAGCAGCTAAGTGTCATCAATAGGAAGCTGGTTCCATTAATTGTGGAGTATCAATACAATGGAATACTATGTACCATAGAAAAGAATGAGGAAGGTCTTCAGATGTAATCTGGAACTATTTTTAAAAATATATGTTAAGTGAAAAAGGCAAAGTTCAGAAAAGTGTGCATGGATTGCTATCGTGTGTAAGAAAGAGGAACATATTTAGATATATGTATGTATGCATGTACTTGAATTTAGAATAAATTTATTTTTTATATTTATAGTATACTTATAATTACAAAACTTACTACTGACTGCCTTATTAGAAGAAAACTAGAAGGCAGAGGTGAAAATTAGGTTTAATAGTTATGCCCTTTTGCATATTTGAATCCTAAACCATGTGACTATATTACCTTTACAGAAATTAAATAAATTGAAAGAAAATATGATTTTGCTTAAGTATATTTATTTCCACTGAAAAGTGTTAGAAATATATTAACTTTAAAAATAGTTTGTAATAAAACAGTATGTAGAGCATTATTCTACCTTTTATTTCAAAAACGGGTAGAATTTTGTATTTCAAAAACGGGTAGAAGCCATTTTTTACGTTCTTCTCTATTTCCTACGTTTCAGCTAAGGTCATCCATGGGGTAACTGAGTAGAAGAAACGAAGTTAATCATTAAAAGTATTCAGTAGAAAGTTCAGGAGAGAAAACAAACACTTCCCTGACCGGGAATCGAACCCGGGCCGCGGCGGTGAGAGCGCCGAATCCTAACCACTAGACCACCAGGGACGATGGTAGGTTGGTGCGGATACGAGTATATGAGGCTAATTCAATGTGTGTCTCCGCTTACCCATTCTGTGACGTGCGTTTTTTCAGCTGTCTAGATTTTGAGACTCTTCACTACTGGGCCCTCCCCCCACCGAAACTTTTTCCTCGTAAAAAACTACTTTTTTTTTCTTGAAATAGAAAACCCTGAAAAGAACGCCTCAGCTTGGCTCCCAGAGCTAGGTGAGGATCGTATGCACACGATCGCAATGTCCAAAATTAAAGACAAATGTCCGGAGAAAAGATCTAAAGACTAATAGGAAACTCAGCTTCCCGTGTTTGCAGTATTTTCTGAATTGCGATCAGCGGAAACGTGAAAGCTCCTAGCTGGGCTCTCCCAGGAATCTTTCCTTAAGGAATATAGAGGTCCTATAGCAGGTTTTGGTTTTTTTTTTTAATCGCTTGTGAATTTAGGCCAAACTCTGTTGACCAAAGCGAACATTACAGACAAGTAAAAGTGATTCAGCCTATGGGTGGTTGGTTGTCAGGATCTGAGCATAATTCGTTTGTGGGAGACTAAAAGAAGACTTTTGGAGCTTCAGAAATTTCAAATATGAAGAAGGAAGAGAGGGAGAGAGGAGAAAGAAAAGAAAACTGGAGTGCATACGTGGACTGAAGGAATCTTAAAAACCATACCCCTCAATGTATGCAAATTAGCTTTATAGGAGACAGAAAGCAAATATGGCAAAATGTTAACAATGAATCTTGGTGAAGGGTAATTGAAATTTTATTATTTTAAATTTTTGTATGTTTGATATTTTTCCAAAATAAAAATTTGAGAAAACCAAAAGTGAAAGAGACAATCAAGTCTCCTCTCAGACATTTTTGGTCAGAAGACTGCACTGTGATTAATTCTCTGCACATAAATTCAAATATAAAGTTTAAAAACAACTTCCACAATTTAAGATCAGAAAACACTTTTGATAAGTGAAAAAGAGAACTAAAAATTGAAGCAAAAATCAGCAGGACCTGATAGAAAAAATGAATGGTAGGATGCCAGATGTTTATGGGGAGTTTATTGCTTCGTTTTGCTTTCGAAGTGTCAATATTAAAGAGTTGTGTAAGAAAAGTGTCAATCCTCTGGTCATCCAATCCACACTTTCCTAGGGAGAAGAGTAACTAAACACTGGACATTTCTTTTCACAAAACCCAAGAAATCCTGGTGTCACAAGTCACCAAGGAACCCAACAAAGCCCACTTTCTTTTACTCCATCTCTGTTCCCACTGGGCAGCTACCTGTATTCAAATGCTGGGGGAAAAAAATCTAACCCTCAGGGCAACATTTTGGGATTGTATCCAGGCTGGGTACAAGGCAATCCATTTTATTTTTCTGTGTCACAAAGGAAATGAGCCTCCTTATGTTTTGGTCAGCTGTCTACTTTCATCAGTTATTCTGCCACCTGCTGGTAATTTTCAGTAACTTGGAAGACTGGGAAGTACTGCAGTAATAGCTCTCGCTTGGAGCAAGCCTCCTTTCTCAACCTCAAAGCACCAGGAGAAATCGCATCATTCAGAATAGGATTAAGCTTCCTCCTTCCCGGCACCACACACCTAAAGATGAATGAGGGGGAGTGCAATTCATTTACTTCATTCCATGTTCTATTTTCTTTTTTCCTTTTTGCAAACATTTACAGATTATGTGCCAGAGTAGGTACTGAAGATACAAAAATATACGTAAAAAGCTCACAATCTAGAGGAAAACCAAATAAACAAGTGAATAAAAGAGAATAGATCAGAGGAGATTGAGCAGATGTACTTTCTTCTGTTCTCTCTGCTAATACCACTAAAAACCCTGGACATTTCATATAGAACAAATATATGAGACTCTGAAAAATAGAGGCAGACTAGCAAGGGGCTTCAGAGCCCAAGGAACCACACAGTGATGATTTCCCTGGGTTTTCTTAGTGCCTCATATATCCCAGACTTGGAGCTGAAGAAGCTGGCAACCTGGAAATGCAATGGATGCAGCCAAATAAGACCAAACAAAACCAAAACAATAACAACAACAAAAGCCTGCTCTCTCTAGTCAAAGGACTGGGAAAGAGGTAGCCTAGCAAAAATAGATAATAACTGCTCTATTCCAGCCAAATGCCACAGAAAGAACTGTGGCCCACATCAACCCACACCAGCAAAGACTGAGTGGGATACCTAGATTTCCATTCTCAGCAGGCCTGTAGGGAAGTATTCCTCCTCTTCCTTGCCAGATTGCTATCAGAGAAAACATGGTACTTTCACCAACATTTGCTGATAACAAATCCTGCAGTGTCAGTGGAGGCCACGTGGGGAGCTGGAACTCCTACTCCTGCCCATCAGTAATGAGGAACCCCTCTCCTCAGGTGTTAATGGAGACCAAGTGGGGAACCTGGAATTCTACACCTATGTGGTTTTCACAAGACCTCTCACCCACCACTTCCTCTACCTGATGAGTATCAGAAGCAGCCAACTGAAACAGAAGGTTTAAATAAGATCCAGGGTCCCAAATGTTCAGGCTTTAATTAAAAAGCATTCATCATATCAATAAGAAAGATCTTGAACTGAATGAAAACAGACAATACCTACATGATTGAGATGGCTGAATTATCTGACAAAGGTTTTAAGGCAGTCATCATAAAAATATTTCAACAAGCAATTATGAACATGCTTGAAACAAATGAAAAATTAGAAAGTTCCAGCAAAGAAAAGTTTAAGCAAAGAAATAGAAAATATAAAGAAAAACTGAACAGAAATTTTATGACTAAACAATACAACAAAAACTCTCAATGGATGGGCTCAACAGCAGAGTGGGGGGGGACAGAGAAAAGAATTGGTGAACTGAAAGATAAAAAAAAACAGGAATTACTCCATCTGAGTACTTTTTTAATTCCATCCAACAGAGAAAATGGAATTAAGAAAAAGCAGGGTCGCAGGTACTTGTGGGATTATAACAAAAGATCTAACATTTGTGTCATCAGATTCCCAGAAGGAGCAGAGGAAAAGAACAGGACTAAAAAAAGTACTAAAAGAAATAATAAGTAACTCCTCAAATTTAGCAAAAGTCAAACCTACACATTCAAGAAGCTGTGCAAACCCTAAAGAATATAAACCCAAACAAATTCATGCCAGGACATCATCATCAAATTGCTGGAAACTGAAAACAGAAAAAAATCTTGAAAGTGGTGAAAAATGACACCTTGCCTACAAGGGATAAGCAATTTGAATTACAGCAGATTTCTCTTCAAAGACCACAGAGGCCAGAAGTGTCACAATTTATTTCAAGCACTGAAAGAAGACTGTCAACCCAGATTCCTATATCCAGCAAAAATATCCGTTAAGAATGAAGAGGCTACCACTCAACAACAAAAAGACAAACAACTCAATTAAAAAATGAGCAAATGATTTGAATTTAATTTCTCCAAAGAAGATATTCAAATAACCAGCAAGCATATGAAAAGATGCTCAATGCCATTAGTCATTAAGGAAATGTAAATATATCACAGTAAGATACCATTTCACACTTTCCAGAAAGGCTATAATTTTTAAAAATGGAAAATAATAAGTGTTGGTGAGGATAAGGTGAAATTGAAACCTTAATCCACTTGTGGCAGGAATATAAAATGTTACAGCTGCTGTGGAGCACAGTTTGGCAGTTCCTCAATATGTTAAACATAGAATACAATCCAGTAATTTCTCTCCTTGGTATAGATCCCAAAGAACTGAGAGCAGGTACTCAAACAAATACTTGTACGTGCACACTCATAGCAGCATGATACTGCTGCTGCTGCTGCTGCTAAGTCGCTTCAGTCGTGTTCGACTCTTTGCAACCCCATAGACGGTTGCCCACCAGGCTCCCCTGTCCTGGGATTCTCCAGGCAAGGACACTGGAGTGGGTTGCCATTTCCTTCTCCAATGCATGAAAGTGAAAAGTGAAAGTGAAGTCGCTCAGTCATGTCCGACTCTTAGTGACCCCATGGACTGCAGCCTACCAGGCTCCTCCATCCATGGGATTTTCCAGGCAAGAGTACTGGAGTGGGGTGCTATTGCCTTCTCCAGCAGCATGATACTAGCAATAGCCAAAAGGTAGAAATAGCCCCAGTGTCCATTGATGAATAAATGGATAAACAAACTGCAGTATATACGTACAATGGTATACTGCAGAGGATGTGGGTGGGTTTGATTGCTGGTTGGGGAGCTGGGATCTCACATGCTGCGCAGCTGCTAAGCCCTGGTGCCACAACTAGAGAGTCCAGTGCACTGCAATGAAGGACCTGCGTGATGTAGCGAGGACCCTGTGTGCCACAGCTAGGACCTGACACAGTCAAATGAATGAATATTAGACATTTAAAAAAAAGAAAGAATGAAGTACTGACATGCTACTACTTTGACGAACCTCTAAAACATGCTAAATGGAATAAGCCAGACACAGAAGGTCACATATGATTTCATTTATATGAAATGTCCAGAATGGACCAGTCCATAGAGACAGAAAGCAATCAGTCATTGCCAGAAGCTGGGGAATGACTTCACAGTGGGAACAGGGCTTCCTTTTAGGGTGATGAAAACATTCTGGAACTAGATAATGGTGATGGTTGCCTAACATTTCAAAGGTACTAAATGCCACAGAAATGTACACTTTAAAATGGTTAAAATTGTGAACTTTGTGTTTTATGTATTTTGCCACAATTTAAAACTTAGTAACAGGGAAAATCCTAGCAAGACTTTTTTGTAGCCGTAGACAAAATTATTATAAAACTTGTATGGAAAGGCAAAGGAACTAGAATAGCTAAAACATGTTTTGAAAAAGAATTAAGTGGGAAGAATCAGCTCATCCATTTTCAAGGTTTGTTAAAAAGCTACAGCAGTAAAGATGGTATTGGCAGAAAAATAAATATCAGATCAATGAAACAGAACAGCAAACTCAGCAGCAGACCAAAACAAATATGCCAGTTTATTTTTTTTTAACAAAGGTGAAAAGGCAATTCAATGGAGAAAGAATAGCTTTTTCAATATATATTGTGGAAGAAATTAGATATCCATAGGCAAACAAATAAAGAGCAAACAAACAAAACTTTCAACCTAAGTCTCATACCTTATACAAAAACTAACACCAAAGTAGATCAACAGTTTAAATGTGAACCATAAAAGTTTTAGAAAAAAAAAAGAGGAGAAATTCTTCATGATCTAAGGCTAGACAAAAATTTGACACCAAAAACATAATCTGTAAAAGGAAAAGCTGAATAAGAAGATGTCATCAAAAATAAATATGTTTACTCTGCAAAAGATACCATTATGAGAATGAAAAAGACAAGCTAACTGGGAAAAAATATGTGTAAACCATATACCCAAGAAAGGATTATTATGTAGAATATATAAGAACTCTCTAACTCAACAGTACACACACACAAAAAATACAATGAGAAAATGATCAAAAGACATGATGGAACATTTCCCCAAAGAGGATATACAGATAGCAAATAAACACATGAAAGGATGTTCAGCATCATAAGCCATTAGGGAAATAGAAATTAAAACCACAACTAGATATCACAACATACCTATCAGAATGGCTAAAATTTAAAATGACAATCTCAAATGCTGGTGAGAACAATGCAGAGAAACTGGATCAGTCATACATTGCTTGTGGGAATGTAGAACAGTACAACCACCGGGGAAAACTTTATTTAACAACAAAAAAAAGCCACAGTTTATTTAAAGAAAAATCCTAACTATGCAATTTTTACATGATCCAGTGTTTACATTCCTGGGCATTTATCCCAGAGAAATAAAAACTAATGTTCACACAAAAAAACCTATGTACAAATCTATTAATGAAAAGCCAAAAACTGGAAACAGCACTGATGTCCTTTAACAAGTGAATGGTTAAAGAAACCTTGTACGTCTATAGCATGGTAACAGTACTCAGCAATAAAAAGGAACAAACTATTGATAGACACACAACTTGGATGAATCTCCAGAGAATTCTGCTGTGTGATAAATGCTAATCCCCAAAGGTTATAAACTCTAACCTGTTTATATAGCATTTTTATAGAAATGGAGATCAGATTAGTTGTTGCTAGATATTAAGGTGGAGATGAAGATAGGAGGGAAGTGAGTGTGGCTACATAGGGGATCCTTTGATAGAACTGTCCTGTATCTTGCTAAAGCAAGGATAGTCCCTATAGAGAAAAGACTTCTGCTAAACCAGTTTAGGTCATGGTAGTATGAGACCACCTAGGATTGAGAATATCTGGCAGTATTCCTCAACCAGAGTGGTACCACCTTCTGGGGGGCTTTTGGAAACACGTAGGGGCATTTAAAATTTTACATTGACAATTTTACATTGACATTTAAAATTTTACATTTACTAAAATTTTACTTGACAGGGAAGGGGAGACAAGAATGCTAAATGTACTGCACTGGGCAAGACAGTTCCACACACACACACACACAAAATTGTCCCCATAATGTTAATAAGGCCCCATTAAGAAACCTTGAAGGCAGTTTTATACTCAAGGCCCTTATGACACACCTCAGTATGCTTTGAGCCCTAATCTCCCTTTTTCATTACTTTCACTGCCTCTGCTCTACCCGTCTCAGATTCTCAAATCCACCTTCATGATTGAGAGGATAATCCTTTTTCAGATGTTAGAAGATCCACAGTCTCCATGGAGATCAGGAGCCTCTGGACCATAAAATAAATAAATAAGTGTGCTAGTGATCCAGATGCTGCATACACAACAAAAGAAACATGAAATATAAAAACACTTTATGGCAACATGACAGGATTTTCTATCCAATTAGTTAATTCTCTCCCCTATAAGACCTCAAGGTAGAAATTAATATAAACACAAATAAACAAAACACAATCTGTGAGGGCATATACTATAGTGGATATTCTTCAGCAACTGGGGTAAGTTTTTTGGAACTACTAGATGCATACCGCCCCCCAAACCACCCCCACCATGGGCCTTTCCCACTGGCTCAGTGGTAAAGAATCTGCATGCAATGGAGAAGATGCCAGATTGATCCTTGGGTCAGGAAGATTCCGTGGAGGAGGAAATGGCAACCCCACTCCAGTACTTTTGCCTGGAGAATCTCGTGGACAGTGGAGCTTGGCTGGCTACAGTCTATAGGGTCGCCAAGAGTTGGATGCAACTGAAGGGATTTAGCATACTCACACAATGGCCATAATAGAATTGCTTCAAAGAGAATATAAAATACTCTTGGAGCAGGAAAAGCACAGACATACTTGAGCATTCTCTGAGGACGGGGCTCATATCTCTCATTAGATTTTCAAGAGGAGTTTGTGATCCAAAAAAAGTAAGAACTATTGATTTATAAATTCTTAATCCCAAGTAATCTCATATGGCCACCATCCTAAGCAGTTCAACGAAAGAAAACCTATCTTTTGCTCACTTGCAGTCTTTGATTTCAGCAACATTTTATTTTTGGAGCTCTCATCTTAATACAGGGAAATGCAAACACTGCATTCTTCACCTTCGCAGGAATTGATAAAAACATTAAATGTGAGGTGGCACAAAGAATACGTCTTTATATAATAGTGGTAAATGAGTAAAACGGCAACATCCCAAACCCACTGGAGTGGGTTGCCATTTCCTTCTCCAGGGGATCTTCTCGACCCAGGGATCAAGCCCACATCTCGTTCATTGCAGGTGGATTCTTTACTCCTGAGCCCCTGGGGAAGACCCTACATCCCTCTATTCTACATCAAAAACCCTGGGTTATAGGACTTCCCTGGTGGTCTGGTGGTTGAGAATCTGCCTGCCAATGCAGGGGAAACAGGTTTGATCCATGGTCTGGGAAGTTCCCACATGCCACAGAAGAACTAAGCTCCAAGTGCCACAATGACTGAGCCAGTGCTCTAGAGCCCGTAAGCCACAATCCCTGAGCCCCAGGAGCTGCGACTACTGAAGCCCATGTGCCTAAAGCCTGTGTTCTGCAACAAGAGAAGCCACTGCAATAAGAAGCCTGCACCCTGCAAGGAAGAGCACCCAGCCCCACCGCCCCCAGTCACAACTAAAGTCTATGCACAGCATTGAAGACCCACCAAAACCAAAAATAAATAACTCTTTAAAAAAAAAAATCCTGGTTCACAAAGACACTAACATTATTACTCATTTGTTTTATCCAATAGTATACCCACAGTCCTTAAGGATCACATCCTGGTTGAAGCAAAGGGGCTTGCATAATTCAATGAAGCTATGGGCCATGCTGTGCAGGGCCACTCAAGACAGACGGATCATAGTGGACACTGACAAAATGTGGTCCACTGGAGGAGGGAATCTCAAACCACTCCGGTATTCTTGCTGTGAGAACCATGAACAATATGAAAAGGCAAAAAGATATGAAGGTGTCCAATACGCTACTGGGAAAGAGCAGAGGGCAATTACTAATACCTCCCGAAAGAATGAAGAGACTGGGCCAAAGCAGAAACAATGCTCTGTTGTGCATGTGTCTGGTGGTCAAAGTAAAGCTTGATGCTGCAAAGAATATAACACAGGAACCTGGAATGTTAGGTCCATGAACCATCATAAATTGGACATGGTCAGCCAGGAGATGACAAGAGTGGACATTAACATCTTAGGAATCAGTGAACTAAAATGTATAGGAATGGGTGAATTTAATTCAGATACCATTATATCTACTACTGTGGGCAAATATCCCTTAGAAGAAATGGAGTAGCTTTCATAGTCAACAACAGAGTCTGAAATGCAGTACTTGAGTGCAATCTCAAAAACAACAAAATGATGTCAGTTCGTTTCCAAGGCAAACAATTCAACATCACAGTAATCCAAGTCTATGCCCCAACCACTGATGCCAAAGAAGCTGAAGTTTACCAGTTCTATGAAGACCTACAAGACCTTCTAGAACTAACACCAAAAAAAGAGGTCCTCTTCATCATAGGGAATTGGAATGCAAAAATAAGAAGTCAAGAGATACCTGGAATAATAGGCAAGTTTGGTCTTGGAGTACAAAATGAAGCAGGGCAAAGGTTAACAGGGTTTTGTCAAGAGAACACAGTGGTCATACCAAATACCCCTTCCAACAACACAAGAGATGACTCTACACATGGACATCGCCAGATGGTCAATACTGAAATCCAATTGAAATCCAATTGAATTGTACTCAATTGAAATCCAATTGATTGTATTCTTTGCAGCCAGAGATGGAGAAGCTCTATACAGTCAGCAAAAACAAGATTTGGAACTGACTGTGGCTCAGACCATTAGCTCCTTACTGCAAAATTCAGACTTAAGTTGAAGAAGCTAGGGAAAACTTACTAGGCCATAAGGCCAATCCCTTATGATTATATGGTAGAGGTGACAAATAGATTCAAGGGATTAGATCTGGAAGACAGACTGCCTGAAGAACTATGGACAGAGGCTCAGGACACTGTACAGGAGGCTGTGACCAAAGCCATCCCAAAGAAAAAGAAATACAAGAAGGCTAAGTGATTGTCTGAAGAGGTTTTACAAATAGCTGAGGAAAGAAGAGAAGGGAAAAGCAAGGGAGAAAGGAAAAGATATACCCAACTGAATGCAGAGTTGCAGAGATAGGAAGGAGAGATAAGAAGACCTTCTTAAATGAACAATGCAGAGTAGAGGAAAACAATAAAATGGGTAAGATCTCTTCAAGAAAACTGGAGATATCAAAAGAACATTTCATGCAAGGATGGACATGATAAAAGACAGAAACAGTAGGGACCTAACAGAGGCAGAAGAGATTAAGACTGGCAAGAATACACAGAAAAACTATACAAAAAAGGTCTTAATGACCCACATAACCATGATGGTGTGATCACTCACCTAGAGCCAGACATCCTGGAGTGTGAAGTCAAGTGGGCCTAAGGAAGTGCAACAAATTCTATTTTCATTTTTATTCTATTACAGATATTTTCTAATTTCTCTTGTTATAGCCAGTGGAGGTGATGGAATTCCAGCTGAGTTATTTTAAATCTGAAAAGATGATGCTATTAAAGTGCTGCACTCAATATGTCTCCAAATTTAGAAACTCAGCAGTGGCCACAGAACCGGGCAAGGTCAGTTTTCATTCCAATCCCAAAGAAGGGCAGTGCCAAAGAATGTTCAAACAACCAGACAATTAAACTCATTTAGCATGCTAGTAAGGTTATGCTCAAAATCCTTCAAGCTAGGCTTCAGAAGTACTTGAATTGAGAACTTTCAGATATACAAGCTGAGTTTAGAAAAGGCAGAGGAACCAGAGATCAGATTGTCAGCATTCAGTGGATAATAGAGAAAGCAAAGGAATTCCAGAAAATCTTCTGCTTCATTGACTACAT
Source organism: Oryx dammah (assembly GCF_014754425.2). Taxonomy (NCBI): domain Eukaryota; kingdom Metazoa; phylum Chordata; class Mammalia; order Artiodactyla; family Bovidae; genus Oryx; species Oryx dammah. Next base: position 20,306,373 of record NW_024070212.1, read on the forward strand.
GAAAGTCTTTATGTGGATCACAACAAACTGTGGGAAATTCTTAAAGGGAAGGAAATACCTGACTACCTTACCTGTGTTCTGAAAAATCTGTATGCAGCTCAAGAAGCAACAGTTGGAACCTTACATGAAACAACTGGCTGGTTCAAAATTGGGGAAAGAATACAACAAAGCTGTGTACTGTCATCCTGCATATTTAACTTCTATGCAGAGTACATCATGCGAGATGCTGAGTTGGATGAATCACAAGCTGGAATCAAGATTGCCAGTAGAAATATCAACAACCTCACATATGGAGATACCACCACTGGCAGAAAGCAAAGAGGAACTAGAGCCTCTTCATGAGGGTGAAAGAGGAGAGTGAAAAAGCTGGCTTAAAACTCAGCATCCAAAAAACTAAGATCATGGCATCCAGTCCCATCACTTCATGGGAAGTGAAAAAGTGGGGAAAAAGAAGGGGAAAAAGTGGAAATAGTGGAAAATAGTGGAATAGAAGGGGGAAAAGTGGAAGCAGTGACAGATATCATTTTCTTGGGCTCTAAAAATCACTGTGGACGGTAACCGCAGCCGTGAAATTAAAAGACGCTTGCTCCCTGGAAGGAAAGATATGACAAACCTAGACAGCGTATTAAAAAGCAAAGACATCACTTTGCCAACAAAAGTCTCTATAGTCAAAGCTATGGTATTTCCAGTAGTCATGTACAGATGTGAGAACTGGACCATAAAGAAGGCTGAGCAGTGAAGAATTGATACTTTCGAATTGTGGTGCTGGAGAAGGCTCTTAAAAGTCCCCTGGACTGCAAGGAAATCAAACCAGCCCATCCTAAAGGAAATCAACTCTGAATATTCATTGGAAGGTCTGATACTGAAACTGAAGCTCCAATACTTTGGCCACCTGATGTGAAGAGCTGACTCGTTGGAAAAGACCCTGATGCTGGGAAAAGATTGAAGGCTTAAAGGAGAAGTGAGCAGCAGAGGATGAGATAGTTAGATAGCAACACCGACTCAATGGACACGAATTTGAGCAAACTCCAGGAGATACCGAAGGACAGGGAAGCCTGGCATTCTGCAGTCCGTGCAGTCACGAAGAGTCAGACACAACTTAGCGACTGAACAACAACATCACCTAGAATACTTTCAGAATAACAATATCAATTTTACCACCAATAATATGACTACTTAAAATATCTTTGCACTTCTTTTTGTCCTTAAAAGTATATACCACTTGGGATGTCACAGTCAAATTATTGTTTTTAAATCACTTGGATAGTTTGGGTGGAGTCATTTTACATTTCTGTAATAAAAACCCTTGTGATATGGCTTTATGTGGTAGAGAGAAAAAAATTTTCAGATCTATATGTATAAAAAAGGGAAGAGTACTCTGTGGACTTCTGAATTCTGAATTAAATGTAGAGCAAATTAGTGCATGTGCCTTAGTGACACTATTTGAAATCAGTCCTTGTGTTAATTTCACTTGGCAAGTACTAAGAAATGATGATCCCTGATGCCTATAGCTGCAAAAATACAACGGGGCTAAATTCCTTGGTTGCAATCTCTTAAAAGGCCATAAGATTATGTTACTCCACAAAAGTGTCTTTCTGAATCTCTTTTTCTCTCACTTTATGTCTCCAAGTTCCTCTCCTCTTCAAAAAATTGTATCCCCATTCCTTCTTTCCCTCATTGACTTTGCTAGCCTCCTCCCTCAGCAACTCAGAAGCCTGTGTGTTTGTGTGTATACCTGCAAAGAGGAGCTGCTAATATAAATAAGGTAATGAGAATGGAGGCCGTTGGGGAATAAACAGCTGCGAGGATCTGAGCTGGTAGACTGAAACAAACACTCATCCTAAACCACTCAGAGCTCAGATTTCTTCTCTAGACAGCTGGCTTTTTAAGTCCTTCTGAAATACTCTACAAAGATGGGGGAGGGGCTGTGAACTACCTCTGCTATGGACCTTATTTAAAGTCAGCTACCTCCTAGATATGTTCTGTAGAAACTAAATGCAATATTCAGTATGGCAAGGATGAGGGTGCTGAGCTAAAGGTATACAATTGTCTAACTTTCTAAAGGCCAGTCTAACTAGACTAAAAAATTAGTCTAATTTTTAAAGGCCAGAGGGCTTTTAAATTATTGACAGTGCTGGAGGGCTGCTTGGAGTAGGCAGGGACTAGAGTCATGTAAGCTCAAACTGGATAACTGATTTGCTGGTCATATTTCTATCCCTTCTCTGCCACTTGGCACCCTATACTCCATATTCTTTCTAATCCTCCTACCCTCTCCACCCTCCCCACCCTCTCGCCAACACTCCAACACCCTACCCCCATCAACACTCCTGGAATTTTGGACTTAGCTATTTTTAAAACAGTCAACTCAGTAGCCACCTCCCTCCCCCGCTCAGCTGTCCAGTACTCCTGCCAGCCATCTAGTCCCCCTTCCCCCCACACCAGACCTTCTCTGGTTCCCTGACCTCAGTGAGACTGCAGCCTGTCTGGGGACCTAGGGGAGACATGGAGAAACAGACGGGGGATCCCCTGGCTGGAGCTGACTGATACAGTAGACAGTCATGGCTGGAGAATTGGATATCAGACTAATGTTTGACCTCTGGAAACAGTAAGTCAAAATTAATTGCAATTCCTTTAAAAATCTTCTAAATTGAAGTTAGAATCTCATAAAATTATGACATAAACTTGGATGTCTCTGGTGCAAATCTAGGATCTCTTCCATACCAAGGGTGCCCCAGTCTCCATTTCTTCTTCTGTCTTAAGCTTTCTGGCCTCTGGCCACTAGAAGTTTAAACCTCCATCTCTCCTCTGGGAGTCTTAGCTGGCTCCTCCTATTACCTTAAGACTTCTGATGAAGTCTCCTTCTTTAGTAGAAGTTTCCTACACCTCCTATTCTGTGGTTTTCTCACCAAGGCCAAATTTAGCTTCAGATGATTAGTCACTGATACCCTCTATCTTGTTCCTATTTATCAGTGCCCTTCACATTGGGCTTCTGAGGGTGAGGCTTACTCCTTGTTGTACATGATTTCTCCCTACAACTCTAGTCCCATCATCTTGTTCTCTTTCCTGCATGACTCTCCCTCAATCATATGCCTAACTCCAGAGAGAGTAGTTTGGCAAGAGGGAGTTAGCCCCTCCCCAAGCCTTGTCCTCATCAAAAGACTGACTTCCAAACTTGCAAAGTTAAAATCGATGGAAAGGTAAGATCAATGGAAAGGGTGGTTCTTCAGTCAGATTTGAAGAGAAGTTGACTCATGAAGAAGAAATGTTGACTCATAACAAATATTGATTTGCATGCTTGGTTTGGATCCATTGTTCCATGAGACAGAGGGATAATTTTAGCTCTCTACAGTAGATGAAAGAGACTGGTTCCCTTTTCATTTGAATACTGATTCCAGAGATGGGATGTGTATCCCACCCTTACTCCTTCCTCCTTACTGAAAATTCTGACACAAAGGAGGAAAATCAATGAATGACCTCTGGAGGGTGTCCCCTCTTGATGGGGAAGAGTGAATAAGAGGTAGTCTCTGATGTATTTTCAGATCCTAATTCTGTTGGGGAGCCCACTGGTATGACTGAGATCTGATCTATCCACATGATTCCTCTTTTTGACATTTCTGCTGTTTGGTAGCTCAGAATGGGGCAATACAGTGGACTCTGCCCTCCGAGTCCACTCAACCTTTCTTCCACCCCCACCTAGGGGTATTGCATAAGGGGCCTGAAAGTGGTCACAAAAGCAGGGCACAGAGGCTTAACAGCCTCGTGTTTAGTTCAGGGAGCCCCATTTCCCCTAAACTCCAATTAGCTCATTCTTTTCTTGATCTTCCCAGATTCTCTTCACATCATTCTGAACAATCTTCAACTCTTCTCTTCCCCATGCCCAGCCACATTTCTTTTTTCAGTCCCTTACAGGACGTCTGGTCAAAATTCACTAGGTAGGAGGGTCATCAGCTGGAAAGAACCGGAACCTGGGGGGACCTGGATAGGTATGGGGGACCCAGGCCAGTCCCCTAGTCCCTGGTCCCCCCATGGCAGTCCCCCAACTCTAAGCATTCTCACTCTCCTGCTGCTCCTCTGTGGACATGGTAAGGAAGGGTTAGGTAAGGCTTCGGGGGACCTAGGGGGTAGGCTGCTATGTAGGGGTGGGCATGTGAGCTTGGGTGAATGAGATGCGATGGGTGCTGAGGGGTCCCAGTCACTCGCCCCACTCTCAAATAGGTATATTTTATTCACCATTCAACTTGGGGAAGGGCACTGGGGAAGCCCTTGATCCACAGGCAGAAGAGATCTAGCAGGGCTTACCCATCTTTAGCAAGACTGAATGAGGACAAGACTAGGAAGCTGGGGGCTGGCGGCTGGGGACTGGGAATTGGGGGAGGCTCTCAGTTGGGTTTTAGGATCCGCTACTATCCCCCCAATGAGACCTGGGAGAATTATGGTTGAGGTTGAGCGGGGATCGGGGGACCAGCTCACATTCCTCTCTCCCTTCCGCCCTCAGCTTATTCTCAATGCAAGATCCTCCGCTGCAATGCTGAGTATGTATCTTCCACTCTGAGCCTTAGAGGTGGGGGTTCACCAGGAGCCCTTCGAGGAGGAGGCCGGGGTGGAGGGGTGGGCTCCAGCGGCCTCTGCCGAGCCCTCCGCTCCTACGCGCTCTGCACTCGGCGCACAGCCCGCACCTGCCGCGGGGACCTCGCCTTCCATTCTGCTGTGCACGGCATCGAAGACCTGATGATTCAGCACAACTGCTCCCGCCAGGGCCCCACGGCCCCTCCCCCACCCCGAGGCCCCGTCTTTCCAGGCGCAGGCCCGATCCGCGCCTCTGGCTCCCCAGCCCCGGACCCCTGTGACTATGAAGGCCGGTTTTCCCGGCTGCACCGACAACCCCCAGGCTTCTTGCACTGCGCCTCCTTCGGGGACCCTCACGTGCGCACCTTCCATCACCACTTTCACACGTGCCGTGTCCAAGGAGCTTGGCCCTTGCTGGATAATGACTTCCTCTTTGTCCAGGCCACCAGCTCCCCTGTGGCATTGGGGGCCAATGCCACCACCACCCGGAAGGTCAGGGACTCAACTGCTCCTCCATGGTCACCCCAGGGTTCCACTCCCATGCCAACCCCACTAGTTTTCAGCAGTGCGGCTCTATTCCCTTTCCTCCTGAACCACTCTCACATCTTGAATCACTCCCTCCTACCGAACACTTGCTCCTGTAAATCACTTTCCCTCCGTGGGAATTTCACTCCAATGCAGAAAAGAGCTGGGGAGAGGAAAGTTGAGAAACCCTGGGTTGAGAAGCTACAGAAAGGAAACTTCCTTCTCCTATGGGAGCAGCTGAGGTTGAGCCCAAACAGGAAGGAAAGGGATGGAGCAGGGATGAAATAGTATTGGAACATAAAGACAGGATCAAGGAGTGAGGACCGTGATAAGCCTTGCATCTCTGCTGGGATCAGATCTGACTATGTACAATAATGAGGCCTAGTTGATGGAAGGGGGGAGGGTTGCACTGAGCCCCAAATAAACTGTTTTCCCTCTTGCCCTTACAGCTCACCATTATATTTAAGAATATGCAGGAGTGCATTGATCAGAAGGTCTACCAGGCTGAGGTGGACAACCTTCCCGTGGCCTTTGAAGATGGTTCTATCAATGGAGGTGATCGACCTGGGGGCTCAAGTTTGTCCATTCGAACGGCTAACCCTGGGAGCCATGTGGAGATCCGAGCTGCCTACATTGGCACAACTATAATCATTCGGCAGACAGCTGGGCAGCTCTCCTTCTCCATCAGAGTAGCAGAGGATGTGGCCAGGGCCTTCTCAGCTGAGCAGGACCTGCAGCTCTGTGTTGGGGGGTGCCCTCCAAGTCAGCGACTCTCACGCTCAGTGCGTAGTCGTCGGGGAACTATAACCATGGATACTGCCAGACAGCTGTGCAAGGAAGGGCTGCCGGTTGAAGACGCGTACTTTCATTCCTGTGTCTTTGATGTTTTAATCTCTGGTGACCCTAACTTTACTGTGGCAGCTCAGGCAGCTCTGGAGGACGCCCGAGCCTTCCTGCCAGACTTGGAAAAACTACACCTCTTCCCCTCAGATGCTGGGGTTCCTCTTTCCTCAGCAACCCTCCTAGCTCCACTTCTTTCTGGGCTCTTTGTTCTGTGGCTTTGCATTCAGTAACCAGGCCAGAATTCAGTAACCATGATGGGTCTAGAAGTGATTTGCAAATAGAGATTGGCAAGGGAGAACGTAAGAATCACTGAAGGGAAACGATGAGGGTAAGAAACATATGAAACAATAACTTTTTTCCAGAGTGAGAGAAGGTTGCAGTCTAGGGTTGAAATGATCACAGAATAAGGATTTTGGGCAAGGTTTCTGCATTCCAGACTTCAGTAGGGGCTCTTCACTAATTTTCCAAGTCTTGTTAACAAGAAACAAATTGTTCTAGTCCATCTCCTCCTGAGATCACCCTTACAAGCTTAGAGGTTATGGGGTCCTGAGGATCAGTAGAAAAATCAGTAGAAAACTTAAGGGTTGAGACTTTAAATAGAGAAGAACTGAAAGAGGAAGACATGATCATTACCCATTAGAAACTCAAAATCGAATGATATTTTCTCTTGGAAGGTAGAAAGAGGAGGAAATGATGAGGAAAAGAATCTATTTGATAAGTATAATGTGGGTAAGATGTGTTCTGCTTTCTTGGTTCATATATGAAGTGGGAGTTGTTTGGATTTTTGGTGAAGAGAATCTCTGTCTTTGGAGAATGACATAGATAGGAAAGAAGCTATCATCCCCAACCCTAACTAATCTGATATTAAAGCTATGGAGTCTTCACATTGTTGTCTATGTTGAATCTCTTTACAGACGCTTAAGATGGCATAAAGTCAATGTGTTCACTCCACCGAAAGAGGGCTCAAAAGCTTGAGATATTGTTCTGCCTTCAGGAAGTTTACAGGCTATTAGGGAGACAAACTGAATTACATGAAGGAGTGATGAGTGTGTAATTATTCACTAAATTCCATGATACTATGAATTCAAATGGGAAGATGATTGAGAAGAACTCAAGAAATAATAAATAATAAGAGGTAATAGAGTAGATGAGATCTGAAGTGATCTTTGAAGACTGGGTAAGATTGGATTTGAATTAAGGATCTTCCAGGCAGGGGAAACCATCTAGACATTCAGATTCATGATTCAGTGAAGAAACCAGCAAAACTCAAATGAAGTAGACGAGAAGTAAGGGCTAGATGGATAGAAGCCAGATTATGAAGTGCCTTGAAAGTGGGCCAAGGAGTTTAAATTCAATTAACAGCTAACAGTTATTGAGAGCTTAAAACCTGTCAGGCCATTTTCTAAACAATTTAAAATTATTAATTCATCTAATACTCACAACTCTCTAAGGAAGGTAACTTTCTTATCTCTACTGTTATATAAGGAAAATGAGGTACAGGAAGACTAAGCAATTTTTCCATAGTAACGCAGCTTACAAATGGCAGAGCTAGAAACTGAACCCAGAGAATTTGGCTTCGGGACTTAACTTAATCTCAACACTACACTGTTCTGTCAAGGAAACAGCCATTGAAGATTTTAACTGTGGACGAGGCAGGGAAAGGGAGCTGCAGGCAGTGGCTGCCATCACAAAAACTATTTTCTTCTTTTGTCATATGAAACTCAAAAGGGAGAGCTGGAAAGTAGGGGGAAGCCCCAAATAGAAGGACTCTAATTTGTAGAAGAAAAGAAAATAGAAGCTGTTCTAGTCCAGGATGTTCTAAAGTAACAGTGCTTTACTCCTCCCTCTTCTCTCAGTTTCACCCATCTAACCTAACTCCCCAGGACACACATACACACCAGCCAGTGCTTACCAGACAGAGCGTCCTTTTGGTCTGCTCTTTTAAATTTCTTTTGCAATTCTTTATCTTCTATTCCTGACTCACTATCTTCTCTAAAGACCGCAGCCACTCTGCCATTCCCACAAAGCACAGTCTCTTTACTTTTAAAGATGACCTGCTTCCCTCGTGGCTCAGATGGTAAAGAATCTGCCTATAAGATACGGGTTTAATCCCTGGGTCGGGAAGATGCCCTGGAAGAGGAAATGGCAACCCACTCCAGTATTCTTGCCTGGAGAATTCCATGGACAGAGGAGCCTGGTGGGTTACAGTCCATGGGGTCACAGAGAGTCGAATGTGACTAAGACACTTAGATAATCCAGAAAACAATCTGTTCTAATGGAAGAAAATTAGAGGAAACATATCCATTGCTGTTCTCACTTACAGATAATTTAGGCATTTTAATTCAAAACATCTTTTTGAGAAACTGCTCTTCATATTGGTTAACTCAAAAGAGTACATGACTTCATTTCTCAAAATTCCCTTGTGGGAATTTCAAGTAGGTTAAGAAGAATTTCATAGCCAATTAGGGAGTGAGATTCTTTTATGGCACCTGTCATTTGCTTCATTTGCCCAAACTCAGGGTTAACCCTATTATCAATGGAGTATTTAAAAATGAGTAGTTCAAAATAAGCACATGAAAAAATGTTCAACATCATTACTTATCATGGAAATGCAAATCGAATTCGAAAAACAAGGAGAAAACGCTACATAACCACTGGAATGATTCAAATTAAAAAGACTGATCATATCAAGTGTTGGCAAATTGTGAAGCTCTGACATGCTATTGGTGAGAATGTAAATTAGTACTACTACTTTGTAAAATTTTTGGCAGTTTCTTCACAAGTTAAGCATAAACTTACCACACACTCTAAACAGTCCACCTCTAAGTATTCATCAAGAGAAAGGATAAAGACTTGTATACAATACCACTCAGCAATAAACTGAAATAAACTATACACTTCAAATATGTGCTGTTTATCAAACATTAGTACATCTAATAAACGTGTAAGTAAAATAAATAAGTAGCCAATCTTTCCCTCTTCCTTTGGTGGGTCAGTCAAAGGAAAGAGCATTGTATGAAAAGGAAGATTATAACAGAATTTCCTTCTTCTAGGAAAACACAGGAAAGAAGAGGATGACAAGGCAAAGAAAGAGAGCATTTAGGGACTTCCCTGCTGGTCCAGTGGTTATGACTTCACCTTCTAGTGCAGGGGGTGTGGGCTTGATCCCTGAGCTGGGAACAAAGATTCCACATCCCTTGGGGCCAAAACACTAAAACATAAAACAGAAGAAATATTGTAACAACAAAACATAAAACAGAAGCAATATTGTAACAAATCCAATAGAGACTTTAAAAATGGTTCACATAAAAAAAAAGAAGGAAAGAGAATATTTAAATATTCTATACTCTCTCTTCTATCATAAGGACCATATTCCTTCCTCCAGATTCTGAAGGTCAGAAATCATGGAAAGGACATTTTGTGGTTTAAAAACAACCTGGTTCTTCATTTTTGTCTTTCCACTCCACTAACAGTCAGCAGATGGCGCTGATGACTAAAAAGAATTACCCAGTGGGGATGGAACAAGTCTTCAGGAAAAAGAAAATGAATTTCTTAGATTGTCTAATATGTTGACCAAATGAGAGAAAATATTAATAAGTATTTGACAGAATTGGCATTTCAGAAATAAACTTAATGGAGGCAGGTTCAACAGGGAGTGGACATATGTATATACTTATGGCTGATTCACGTTGCTGTACGGCAGAAACCAACACAACACTATAAAGCAATTACCCTCCAATTAAAAATAAATTAAAAACAGAAATAAACTAAATGTAGGTGCATAATAAACTAAATAAATTGCTTAAATAATTATGGGTTCATAACAAATAAAGGGTTGTTCAAGACATGAAACAGTCAAAATATACTACTTGCCTCCACAATTGATGTTATTTATAGTGATAATATATAATTAATATAGTCATAATTGAATTGTGGTGCGGGGGAAGACTCTTGGGAGTCCCTTGGACTGCAAGGAGACCAAGCCAGTCAATCCTAAAGGAAATCCACCCTGAATATTTATTGCAAGGACTGATGGTGAAGCCCTAATACTTCAGCCATCTGATGCAAAGAGCCAACTCACTGGAAAAGATCTTGATGCTGGGAAAGATTGAAGGTAAAAGGAGAAGAGGGTGGCAGAGGATGAAATAGATAACATCACCGACTCAATGAACATGAATTTAAGCAAACTCTGGGAGATAGTGAAGGATAGGGAAGCCTGGCGTGCTGCAGTCTGTGGGGTCACAAAGAATTGGACACTTAGTGACTAAACAACAACAATAGTGATAATAATGTAAATATTGACTACTGATTTGGCCAAAATTGTGATATAACTCTATCAGGAGGATGAGGTAGGAGGAATGGGAAGGTAGGGTTAGGGAGTATGGTGTAAGACACTTAAAATTTTAAATACTGTAGCAAAAAGACAGTATGATATGTCTAATATTGGGCTGCCCTGGTGACTCAGATGGTAAAGAATCTGCATGCAACGCAGGAGATCCGAGTTCTCTCCCTGGGTGGGTAAGATCCCCTGGAGAAGGGAATGGTTATGCACTCCAGTATTCTTGCCTGGAGAATGCTATGGACAGAGGAGCCTGGGGGCTACAGACCAAGGATCGCAGAGTTGAACATGACTGAGCTACTGACCCTGTGGACTGCAGCACGCCAGGCTTCCCTGTCCTTCACTATTTCCCAGAGTTTGCTCAAATTCATGTCAATTATTTATAAATTAAGAAATAAAAGAAGAAATATATAATTTAGAAATATGAGAGGCTTCCCTGGTGGTCCAGTGGCTAAGAACCTGCCTTGCAGTGCAGGGGACACTGGTTCGACCTCTGGTCTGGGAATATCCCACATGCCAAGCAACAACTAAGCCTGTGTACCACAACTACTAGAGCCGTGCACCTAGAGCCTGTGCTCCTCAACAAGAGAAGCCACTGCAACAAGAAGGCGGTGCACTGCAGCTAGAGAAAGCCCTGTAGCAACGAAGATCCAGCACAGCCAAAATCAACAAATTAATTATTAATTAATTAATTCATAAAAAAGAAATATGAAGTATATACCAGATGAAAAAGTTGAAATAATTGAAAGATAAATAATTAGAGTGAACAGAGAACTGCTGTTTTTTTGTGTAAGAATTAAAATTATGGGATTTTGACTAAGTTATATTACATTATTTTGATTTTAAAAAAGAGACCACATTTCTACCTTGGCCAGTCCTGAGTATTTCCCCTTAACTTCTTATACTTGTGGACACCTCCATCATTCTTCAAACCCACCCAACCCCCTTCCTACCCACTTCACCTTACCTTGTATACTTCATGGCAAGTTCCTTTCCACATTTCTTCTCAAGGAAGCAGAGATAATTTCCATGGTCCAGTAATTGCAGGTTCTCCAAATCAGTGCCAAGAAACTGCAGCAGCACTAAGGAAAGGAAGGAAGGCAGAACATTAGAAAATAATAGGACTTCCTCAGTTTTTCTGCCTACTCCCAAACCAAATTATTCATCATCCTCCTAATAGTTATTAGGAAGAAATAAGTCACATGTGTTTCCTGAGATAATCTGTGTGTGCTTGGAGGGTGGGCTTTGAGAAAGTGAAAGAGAAATCAAGAAATATAATTGGATTCTGCCTCTACTGCAGGGTTACTGTGGAATCATTCTTTGCTACTGTTTCCAAAAGAATCAATCTTTTGAATATCAAGGGTTTTGTGGACTTCCCTGGTGGTATAGCAGATAAGAATCCACCTGCCAATGCAGGAGACACAGGTTCCATCCCTGGTCCGGGAAGATTCCACAAGCCTTGGAGCAACTAAGCCTGTGGGTCTGCACTGTAGAGCCCACAAGCCACAACAGCTGAAGCCCATATGCCTAGAGGCCGTGCTCTAAAACAAGAGAAGCCAAGGTAATGAGAAGCCTGTGCACTGCAATGAAGAGTGGTCCCTGCTTTCCACAACTAGAGAAAGCCCTCGCACAGCAACAAAGGCCCAATAAAAACTGTGTGATTGGTCTTTGATACAGCACTCTTCTTCTACTTCTACCTATGAGGAACTAGTTAAGTTGAATTTTTAAAAAAATTAACCAGTCTTTCATCCTGCCTTCCAACCCCACCTCACTCCAGCAAAGAATCAAAAAGTCCTTTGCTGAAAGAGTAGCGCCTGAAACAGAAAATGTTCTGCCATGGTTTAACTTTCTCTTTATGGAGGTCACTGCCCTGCATCTTGGAGAAGGCAATGGCAACCCACTCCAGTACTCTTGCCTGGAAACTCCCATGGACGGAGGAGCCTAGTAGGCTGCAGTCCATGGGGTCGCTAAGAGTTCCCATATGACTGACTGAGCGATTTCACTTTCACTTTTCACTTTCACGCATTGGAGAAGGAAATGGCAACCCACTCCAGGGTTCTTGCCTGGAGAATCCCAGGGACGCGGGAGCACGCGGGAGCCTGGTGGGCTGCCGTCTGTGAGGTCGCACAGAGTTGGACACAACTGAAGCGACTTAGCAGCAGCAGCAGCCCTGCATCTACCACGACCAAGCCTTCAGGGAGAATACCATCATTGCTGGAGAAGAAACCAAAACCAGAAGGATAGGCAACAGGATGGGCTAAATATGCGACATATTAGCTGATCAGGCTAAAATAATCCTATGGATTGACTTTGATCCTTATTTAGAATTTTTGGAACACCTAAACTATGCCAGGCCATAAGACAACATGGCTCCTATCTTTGGGGAACTCAGTTTAGTAGGGAGGAGCAAATAAACAGATATATGATTAACATTTATAATATAGAGAAATACATCCAATATGCTATTGAGAATACAAAGAAAGTGACAAATCTGCTTGTAGAAATCAGAGAAATCTTTACAAAGAAGGTGACTTTTTTTTTTAAAGGATCAGAGATGTGCTAGTGGCAAGATTTTCAAACCATAAATTAGACGAATTTCATCCTAGTTCTGTGAATTAAGCAAGCCTCTTGAGCTCTCTATATTGCAATATTCCTTTCTGCAAAAATATCTGCCTATCTGGTGAGAAGCAAATGTTTGTGTAATTGCTTTATAATGCACATGTGTATTTAGCTGTATTTACACTTTAAAATGCATTAACACAGAAAGTTCTCTGAAATGGATGAAGAACAGAAAACCGTTTTAAATATGTAATTCCTTCCTTTCAGTCATAAACACCTTCCTCTGCTCCTTCTTCTCGAAATCAAAAAATCATCTTCCTCACTCAGGTGAGCTGTCTGGTCAAGTTTCTGGTCTCAGAAACGCTTCTGTGTGGACTAAGGATCTCGATTTTGTTGTTGTTGTTCAGTTCGCTCAGTAGTGTCCAGCTCTTTGGGATGCCATGGACTGTAGCACGCCAGGCTTCCCTGTCCTTCACCATCTCCCAGAGTTTGCTCAAACTCATGTCACTGAGTCAGTGATGCCATCCAACCATCTCGTCCTCTGTCGTCCCTTCCTCCTCCTGCCTTCAATTTTTCCCAGCATCAGGGTCTTTTCGAATAAGTCAGCTCTTTGCATCAGGTAGCCAAAGTATTGGAGCTTCAGCATGAGTCCTTCCAATGAATATTCAAGATTGATTTCCTTTAGGATTGACTGGTTTGATCTCCTTGCAGTCCAAGGGACTCTCAAGAGTCTTCTCCAACACCACAGTTCAAAAGCATCATTTCAATTCTATGCCACCTAGGTTTGTCATAGCTTTTCTTCCAAGGAGCAAGCCTCTTTTAATTTCATGGCTGCAGTCACCATCTGCAGTGATTCTGGAGCCCAAGAAAATAGTCTGTCACTGTTTCCACTGTTTCCCTATCTATTTGCCATGAAGTGATGGGACCAGATACCATGATCCTAGTTTTTTGAATGCTGAATTTTAAGACAGCTTTTTCACTCACCTCTTTCACCTTCATCAAGAGGCTCTTTAGTTCCTCTTCGCTTTCTGCCATAGAGTGGTGTCATTTGCATATCTGAGGTTGTTGATATTTCTCCTAGCAATCTTGATTCTGGCTTGTGCTTCATCCAGCCCGGGATTTCTCATGAGGTACTCTGTGTATAAGATTAAATAACCAGGGTGACAATATACAGCCTTGATGTACTCCTTTCTCAATTTGGAACCAGTCCATTGTTCCATGTCTGGTTTTAATTGTTGCTTCTTGACCTGCATACAGGTTTCTCAGGAGGCAGGTAAGCTGGTCTGGTATTCCCATCTCTTTAAGAATTCTACAGTTTGTGGGACTTCCCTGGAGGTGAAGTGGTTAAGACTCTGTGCTTCCAATGCAAGGGATGCAGGTTCAATCCCTGGTCAGGGAACTAAGATCCCACATGCCAGGCAGCAAGGCCAAAAAATAAATTAAAATAATCAAAAAAAAAAAAAAAAGAATTCTACAGTTTGTCCTGATCCATAGACAGTCAAAGACTTTAGCATAGTCAGTGAAACAGACGATCTCGATAGTAGTTTATCCACTGGGTGGCAGGGCTGAGCCAACTGGATTACAGAATTGTGTAAGAAAGAACTTCTCAGAAAAGGGGAAGTTGGGTTAAGGACAAAATGTCCCATCTCCCTCATTTTTATAAACATCAGTACAGTCCAACTTTCCCTCATAGGAAAACAAACCATCACCTCTCACCGCCTCACCACCCTTGCTCTATACATAACTGGGCCATAGGCTTTGAGGAAGAGGGACTGGTTATGTTCAAGTGTAGCAGAAGGAACCGAGATTAGGTTTCTTATTGTTAATAAGAAACAGTACTAGGTTCTGAATTAGTGGCATATTCTATTGCACAGATAGATCCCAATCTATCAATTTAATTTATATTTAATAACATATTTTCTCTATGAAATGTACTCTTCTAGATGCTATGAAGAATAAAAATATTTAAAAGGACACAGATCCTGCTCTCTAGGAATTCATTCCATAGGACAGAAAAGAAACTTTACATGTAAGTTCCATATAAGAAGTAGTTTAAAAATATGGAATGGAGTATTCAAAGAGAATGGAATTCTATTTGGTTATAAGGTGAGAGATAAAGGGATTTCGGAATCAGGAAAGGTTTCATAGAGGAAAAGTTATTTGGCTGTCTACTGAAGAGTGGGTAGGATTTAAAAAAGTCGAGATGGGGAGGAAAGTCAGGCATTCCAGGTAGAGAGAAAAGTATAAGCAAATGCAGAGAAGGATATATTAAGGGAACACGGTGTACTCAGGTTTGGCTGAGGAGTAGAGTACATTTCTGAGGAAGTAGTGGGAAATGAGACTGGAAAGTTTAGTCGAGGTCACTTTGTGAAGGCTTTAAATACTAGGTTGAAGTATTTTGATTCAGGAAGCAGAGGGTTTGGGAACATCACAGAACAGATAGGAACTCAACTGTGTAAGATTAATCTAGTTGAGGTTTATGGATTACAGCAGAAAGATCAGTTTAAAACTATCAAAAATAACTTATGCAAAAGTATTAATAACAAGGATATGAATCAGAGTGATGGCAGTAGAGTAAGAAATAACAGCTTCTAGAAAAACAATGGAATGATGGCCTCTTCAGAATTTGGCAATTGACTGAATGTGAGGAATGTCAGAAAGGAAGGAATTGAAGACAGTTTTTAGATTTTATGCCTCGAAATCTAGGGGAACATATAATGGTCCCATTAAAAGAAACAAGAGTAAGAAGTGAATTTGAGCACAGGGGGAAGATTATGAACTCTACTAGACAAGCTGAGTTTGATACCAGCTAGAACTTTCAAGACAGGCCAGAGGTTTCCATGAGTGATGTACAGATGGGCAAACTGAACAGCAAAGCCTGAAGACAGAAAAGGAGAGAGCCAAGCAGAAAAGCTTTCAGTAGGGCAGAGAAAAAAGGAACTGCTGACAAGGGAGAAAAGGATAAAGTGCAAAAGAACATTTAAATTTACAAAGATGGCAGTTTTAAAATTATATAGAAGCCAAGGGGAATATGGCCTAAAAAATCACCGTGGTTTCCTCTGGAAACTTAAAGAAAACCATTTCAGTGACAGAAGAAGCCAGGCTACAAAGGGACAAGTTTACCCAACAGATAAAGCTGGTATAAGTTACTCTCTTAAGAAATTTAACAGTAAACAAAAGAAAACATGGGTGATAGCATGAAAAGGGAAAAAAATCTTTTCTATCATAAGGCTACCTTAAGAAATATCTTAAAGGTGTCTGCAGTAGTTTTGAACAAATTAATTCACCTCCTCTCTCCATCTTTCCCTGAAGTTGGACAACTCTCAGATCTTCATTCCTTCCTCAACATAGTAGAAAAATAGAGACACCAATAAACATAAAATATGGACTTCAAGATGAGATGATTTCTTTTTCTTTAATGGCTGTTCTGGGTCTTCTAAACTGCTGGGGCTTATCTTTAGTCGAGGCAAGTTGGAGCTACTTGCTAGTTGCAGTGCTCAGACTTCTCATTGGAGTGGCTTCTTTTGTTGCAGAATACAGGCTTTAGTAGTTGCAGCTCCTGGGCTCTAGCGCACAGGCTCAACAGTGGCCCACAGGCTTAGTTGCTGCAAAGCATGTGGGATCTTCTCAGATCAGGGATCGAACTTGAGTCTATAACATTGGCAGGCTGATTCTTTCCCACTGAACCACCAGGGAAGCCCCAAGATGAGTGTTTTTTAAATTTAGGTATGATTGACATACAACATTATACAACATTATATTAGTTTCAAGTGTACACTCTAATGATTGACATTTAGATATGTTGCAAAATGATCACCACAATAAGCCTAGTTAACATCTGTCATCATATTTAATTACAGGATTTTTTTCTCGTGATGAGAACTTTTAAGATCTACTCTCTTAGCAACTTTCACATAGGCAATATAGCATTATTAACTATAGTCACCATGCTGTGCATTACATCTCTATGACATTTATTTTATGACTGTTAGGTTTATACCTTTTGACTCCCTTCACCCACTTCACCTACTCCCTAACCCAAGCAACCAGCAATCTGTTCAAATGAAGTTGTTGTTGTTGTTTTTTTAATAATTAAACTGAGAAACAAGAATCTTCAGAAAACAAACTAGAGCCAAGATTCTAGATTAAGTATTAAGAATCCTGAGTTTGGAGAGTGGCTCCACCAGTTACTAGCTATACGTCCTAGAGCAAGTCTGCTGCTGCTGCTAAGTTGCTTCAGTTGTGTCCAACTCTGTGTGACCCCATAGACGGCAGCCCACCAGGCTCCCCTGTCGCTGGGATTCTCCAGGCAAGAACACTGGAGTGGGTTGCCATTTCCTTCTCCAAGAGCAAGTCTACTTAACTAAAATAAGGAAGTACCTCTCTTAAGAAAAAAAAAAAAAGACTGGTGGAGTCCCCTTTAACTTTAATATTTTATGGAAGTAACTCTCTTAAAAAAAATGACTGGTAGAGTCCCCTTTAATTTTAATATTTTATGAGTCTTATCCTAAACCCTTTACAGTGAAGATCAAACAAGAAACCATGTGTTAAAGCACTGAGAAGCAGGACAACACATTAGAAAGAGTACCTAGTTAATTTATTTATTTTGGCCGCACCACACTCAAGGCATCTTAGTCCCTGACCAGAGTCTAAACCCATACCCTCTGCAGTGGAAGCAGGGAGACTTAATGGCTGGGCTGCCAAGGAAGTCCTCAAGAGTACCTACTTTAGATCAGACAAACCTGGGTTCAAGATTTTGCTCTACTTACAAATCGGTGACTGCAAGCAAATTACTTAACCCTCTGAACCTGACTTAACCCTGAGTCACAGAGTTATTGTGAGAATTAAATGAGATAATCTAAAATAATCTAACCTTAAATCCTTCTAGAACAAGGTGACAGATGAATCTATAAATAAAATATTACTGAGATAATTATGTAAAGGACCTGGTCTATTACAGGTGCTCAGTGACTTGGAGGAATACCTAACGTTGATCAGCCTCAAATGCCACACTCTCTTTTAAACCTTTGTCTCTAAATTAATATTTCCTAGAGGAAAATGGGAAAGATAAAAGGGAAATTTTCAGAGTGGAAATGAAAGTAGTGATTAAAAGGACAAAAAAGGGGGCTATTAGGAACCTTGAGTCTTTAGAGTCCTAGATGTTTATCAGAGCATAAGTTAAGGAAAAGAGAAATGCAAGCAGCTCCTTGTATTTGATTGGAACTGAGGGTAGAGGGCACTTCCCTCGCTAGAAGCTTTGGCTTTGCTCAACCACCTCCTGTAAAGCAAACAACAATCACCGCTTGGTTTCCTATTGATACTGGGATTGAAGAGGGTGGAGAAGGAACAGGTAAAGATGATCTAATCTGCAAAACTCTTGGATTTAGCCCTCCTTTGCTGTTCCTTACTGGACCTGCTGTCTTCTTCCCTTGCACCCCACAAATGTTTGTACTCTGTTTTCAGGACAGAAGTTTGTAAGATTTTTTTCTTCTTTGGCACAGGAACTGAGAAAAAGAATCAGAAGGCACGTTTTTATCAGAATACCAGGTTATAAGGTGAAAGGTTGTAAACAACTCTGTCCAGGACAACTCCATTTCAGAACATGTCTTGGCTACAGGCCTGGTAGGCAGCAGCTGCCAAAGTGAAATCTTTTTCTGGCATTTAAGGGAACCCAGGCACAAACAGCACAAACAAGTGGTCTGCACCAAGTTTTGCAAAACGGGAAAGAAAGAAGAAACTGGAGCCCAAGAGCGGGACTTAAGGCAAAAGAGAATGGTATTAAGATTTTTTTTAAAAAAGCAAGTCAGTACTCCATAGCTGTGACCAAATAAATACTGGCATTCCCCTTTCTCTAAGATATTCCAAATATATACCACCCTGGTCTGTCACATTCACCTCTCCTCCCTGCCCCTCAACATTTATGCAGTTACACATCACACACTGTTTAATAATATTGTCATTATGTATTTGTCAACATTTTGGTATTTCAGATTTACATACACTTCCATATCTATCAACCTAAAAATTCTCTCAGAAGCTACAATTAAACATTTTAAAATTACTTTAGTGAGAGTCTCACCTTCCCTGCTCTACCTACTTCAACCAATATTGTTGACCAACTAAAAACAACTCAGGCCTTATTGGTTAACTTTCTTAAATAGGGTGCCGCCTCAAAACCACACACCCTAAGGATCAACATGTTCCCCTTTTTGTTCTGGGGGTTGGTCCTGTGGGTGTGTGTTTTCCAGTAGTCTTGATGCCTGATTCTTGAGCTTGCTTAATAGTGCAGTTGAGGGTGTCAACCCAGTTAGGGTGTGCAAGAGCAAGTAAGAAGGATCCTTCACAGCAGTGAATAGCCATCTTCTTGCTAAGAGGGCAGGATCTCTATATATTCTAATACTTCTTGTTTACTTCCCCATCTCAGTCTTGGGAACACTGTCTTCCTCTTTCTAGCACAAGAAATGAGGTAATAATCTCCTGATTCTCCAACCCATGGGGAGGAACTCAGGAATCAAAGAAAAGGGAGAAGAATTCCTGTATCTGTGCACACAAGTCTTTCTTACTGCATCTCTGAAAAATTTCTCAGGAGTCAGCTCCTAAGGCACCTCACGGCCAGCTAGGGAAAAACCCATCTGACAGAGAGCCAAATAACACAGGATGAAGAGTCAGGGTTTCTTTTAGCTTGAACATACAGTGTGCTAATGATCCTTCTGTCTTTTCTTCCCTTTCTTACCTATTTCTAAACAGTTTAGGGGGAAAAAAAACTTTCCAGACTGCAGAATGATTCCCTCAAACAGAAATACGGCCATCTTTCCCTGACACTTTCCCTCTGACGATTGACAACTTTCCTCCTTTTAACTTGAAGGCTGTGAGGAGTGTGGGCAGCAGATTGAGAGATGTATCTCTGATTTAGTAACTTGGAAGGGGACGAAGAGGAGACAGTTAAAATAACTCAGGAAAAAGGACTAGAGTGAAGCCTTTTTTTTTTTTTTTTAATTACTTTCCTAGAGAAGCAGGGAGTGAGTGAGATACTCAGAGCCCAAAGAACACACTTTAACGAAGAGGTAATGAGGTAACTGAGAGAACATAAATAAAGTGTTCCCTAACTCTGCAGATCAGGGACTGAAGAGATGACGGGATAAGTGGCAGGATGTGGATACGCCCGTACTGTACCGGCCCAGAGAACAGAGAACCGAGTGGAGGACGCAGGGGCAGAGGCACACGGACCGGAGCCCCCAGCCTCCAGCCCAGGGGGCTAGAAAGGGAGTGGGGGATGGCCAATCAGTCCTACATATTCACTTTGCTGTGACCGCTGAAGAGAGGTTAAAAATTTGTGACAAGTCCTCTTTTCCTTTCCACACAGCCGGGATTTTTTATGGGGGGAGCGGGGAGGAGCAGGGGGTTGTTTGTTGATTTTTGAGAGATGCGGGGCAAGAGAAGGACAAAAGGGGATCTTCCTCAACAGTAACGACTGCACTCCGTGTCCTCCGCCCCATCCTCCAGTATTCTTGGAGCTCTGGGATTGTTTTTCACACGACTTGCGATTTGTGAGCCGGGAATAAACAGTCGCCTCTAAATTAATTACACTGGCTGAGGTTAGGCACGAAATTCCATCATAAGCACATTTTCTTTTTACCTCAAAATATAGCTCCCACTCCAAAAGCATCCACACCCGCCCTTCGAAGATCACCGGCCTCGGATAGATTTTGGGGTCAGTCAAGCATTCCTTCCTTGGGCACATGGGAAGCCGCCCCTTAGCCCCTCCGCCCCCTCCTCCCAGCCCCGCAGCGATGCACAACAACCGTTTTCCCCGCCAGGAGCACACTGTGTCCACGAGCTGCTGCGACCTCGCTGATTGGTAGGGCTCCTGGTAAACAAGGAGCGGGCAGCCAATGGGAGAGCTGTGCACGAGGGGAGCACGAGCCTCCAGGCCAGCGCTCGCGTGGACCTGCCTGCCGGGCTACTATATAAAGCAGTTTCCGGCTCTCAGTTGCAAACTATCGTTTCGTTTTCTGAGGTGGAACGCTTTAAGCCTTCCCGTCGAGATCCGGAGCTTTCCTCCAGCTGTTAGAAAGAAAGAGCTTATTTTTCTCTTGCAATCTCTTGATACAACTCGCGGCTTACATTTTTGGGTGGACGTGTTTTCGAAAATTTAGTAGAGAATTGAAAAGTGAAAAAGTTTTAACTTACAGCAAAAGGTCCTTTGAGAGTTTTGTTTTGTCCTCATTTTTAACTCTTAAGCAAACCCAGCCCAACATGGTGATGTTCAAGAAGGTCAAGTCTTTCGAGGTAGTCTTTAACGACCCCGAAAAGGTGTACGGCAGTGGGGAGAAGGTGGCTGGCCGGGTGATAGTGGAAGTGTGTGAAGTCACTCGAGTCAAAGCTGTCAGGATCCTGGCTTGCGGAGTGGCCAAAGTCCTGTGGATGCAGGGATCCCAGCAGTGCAAGCAGACGTTGGACTACTTACGCTACGAAGACACGCTTCTCCTGGACGACCAACCAGCTGGTAAGTGACCCAACTGTTTGCTGGAGGGTGAAAGCGGATTCAAGAAGAGAATTGATACAGATAAAGGCCACACTGTAGATCCTAAATTGCTCGGGTTGTGAGGTTTGAATTTTGTGTGGCTTCTTTATCTTTTTTAGCTTTAACTTGCAAACCCCTACCACCACCCCCAAAAAAGGGTGATTTGTGCAACTTCTCAGGGTGCTGTGTTCTGCGGGTGATTCTGAGGGATGTTGACTTAGCTATTGAAAGGTTTTTATGTCTTAATAAGTTGCTTGTTCTTTGCTTGCTTCGTGTTTGAGATGATAGGTTGAGCCTTTCAGCACTGCAGGGCTTTGATACTTTTTGCTCAGCGAATGCATCAGAATCTCATTTAAGAACATAAGGGGTTCTGCATTACTCTTGCACGCTGCCTAAGAATTCCTTATTGCACAGATGCATTTTAAGTGTAACAAGAAACCTAGAAGCTTCTCCTTTTTCTCTCCCTTCAGGTGAGAATGAGATGGTGATGATGAGACCTGGAAACAAATATGAATACAAGTTCGGCTTTGAGCTTCCTCAGGGGTAGGTAACTAAATGCATCTGTGATCTTATCTGTCTGTAAAAATTTTCCCCTCTTTTAATCAATTACTCTTCTTGGAGAGCATTTTTAAATTGTTTCCTTTTTCTTGATAAAGGCCTCTGGGAACATCTTTCAAAGGAAAATATGGATGTGTGGACTACTGGGTGAAGGCTTTTCTTGATCGTCCCAGCCAGCCAACTCAAGAGACAAAGAAAAACTTTGAAGTGATGGATCTAGTGGATGTCAATACTCCTGATTTACTGGTGAGATTCATTTTAAAAGTCTCTTCTGAGTTTCAGAGATAAGTAGTTAGGTTTTTAGGGCATTAAAGTGAAGCCCATCAGGGAATCAAGTCCTTAAGTCATCAAGGTGGGAGAGAAAACTACCTACTTTAAGCAGTGGAAAGAGAAGCAGAGAAAGGATCTCCAGAGATTCTCAAAACGTCTTTTTCCACTTCATTCTATATAGGAACCTGTGTCAGCTAAAAAGGAGAAGAAAGTTTCCTGCATGTTCATACCTGATGGGCGGGTGTCTGTCTCTGCACGAATTGACAGAAAAGGATTCTGTGAAGGTAAAAATCTAGTGCTTAAAATGAGAGACTCTTAAAACAGGAACTGTGGGTTTGGGAGTAAAGGCAGGAGGCAGGGACAGATTAAAAGTCATGGACTGCACTGAGCATCAGTTTTCATCTTTCTCATTGCCAGGTGATGAGATTAACATCCATGCTGATTTTGAGAATACGTGTTCCCGCATCGTGATCCCCAAAGCTGCCATTGTAGCCCGCCACACTTATCTTGCCAATGGCCAGACCAAGGTGCTGACGCAGAAGTTATCATCAGTCAGAGGCAATCATATTATCTCCGGAACCTGTGCATCATGGCGTGGCAAGAGCCTTCGGGTGCAGAAGATCAGGCCTTCTATCTTGGGCTGCAATATCCTTCGAGTTGAATACTCCTTACTGGTGAGTGGGTGGATGGGGTTGGAGAAAGAAATTGTTCATTTGTCTAAACGATAGTGGTGTTTCTCCAGATTTCTAGCCTAACAAACTGATGTCTTGCTTTCTAGATCTACGTTAGTGTCCCTGGCTCCAAGAAAGTCATTCTTGACCTGCCCCTGGTTATTGGCAGCAGGTCAGGCCTCAGCAGCCGGACATCCAGCATGGCCAGCCAAACCAGCTCCGAGATGAGTTGGGTAGACCTGAACATCCCAGATACCCCAGAAGGTGAGCCAAACACCTGATCTCATTTTTTTCCCCTCTGGCCTGGGTCGGTTTGTAAAATTGTGGTTAGGCTTTTCTTGGCTGGGCTTCTTATCTCCATGCTTTATCTCTGTAGCTCCTCCTTGCTATATGGATAGCATTGCTGAAGATCACCGGTTGGAGAGCCCCACTACTCCTCTGCTAGATGACACAGATGGTTCTCAAGACAGCCCTATTTTTATGTATGCTCCTGAGTTCAGGTTCATGCCACCGCCTACTTACTCTGAGGTGAGAATTGTCATTTACCACTACATTTGTCCTAAGCCTTTTATAGGAAGTTAACTTCTTGGGATTGCCAGACTGGATTGTTGTGTTTTTTCTTACCCAAACTAAAATACTCTTTCTTTTCTTCCTCCCAGGTTGATCCCTGCATCCTGAACAATAATGTGCAGTGAGCATGTGGAAGAAAAGAAGCAGTTATACCTACCTGTTTCTTTTCATCTCTCTTCCTGGACTCTTTGATTTTTTAGAGACTCAACAGTCTCCACAGTGGGGTACAGGTCCACCCCAGCCTCTGACTCTCCAGCGTAGGAGGTGATCAGCAGGCAATCTCCTGGGCCTTAAAGGGTGCACACTCGTCCTCAGCCAGCAAGATGATGTGATAGAGTTTTTTGCTAGATGGGTTTAAAAACACATTAGAAAAAAAACTAAGGCCCATCCCATTTTCTTTAATCTCTTCGAAAATTGAGGCATTTTCAGTAGTTTTGAGTAAGGGGTAGAAATGGCATCCTGGAATGGTGTTCCCACGGTTAAATGGAGGGGATTATATAATAGAGATATTGTTATAACAATAGATCTTGAACCTCTGCCATGTGGAGGAGAGCCAATTTAGCAAACTAAGAAAGTGAAAAGAAAAAACGGTCATGGCCAAAACTTCGGGAAAAGGATATTCTTAAAATCATTGTTCCCCATTGTTTGTACACTTACAGAAAAAAGAAAAGCCCTCCAGAATTGATTGGGTTTGGACTCTGGAGCAAGCTTTCCATGTGAATTAAAGGGGAGGAGCTTTAAGTTTCATTGTTTAGAAAGTAGTTTTAATCAGTCATAAAGCAGTAGTAACTGTGCCCCACCAGAGGTCTTAAAAGCCATTTTTAGAGCTTGTTGCACTGTGTTCTCCTGTTCGCAAACATTTTTATGTGGGAGAATTTTTTTTTTTTTCATGTGACTCCTTGGAATTGATTCTGAGGCGATGCCCTTAGCACTTTAGTTTGTGTCAAATTTGGGGTTTTTTCCTTTCTCAGATGTAAGCTAAAACTGGTCTACTATGTCTCTAGGGGTAAGCACAATGACAGGGAAAAAAAAGTGTTACTGCTTTTGAGACTTTGTCCCAGTGTACGGAATTCTGCAGTTCTGACACTGATCACGTGAGAAGGGTTGCTGCTATCAGCCTTGCCCACTGTGACTTCTCCAAACCCAAGGAGGAACCCTAGATAAAATGCCCCAACACTGTGATGAGAGCATCCAGATGTTGCCATGAGAAACCAGAAGGCAGATCTTCACAGCAGCCCCAAGGGCTCACTTCCTGCCCAGTGTTAGGAGACAGGGTTGTTGACAGCCCCTGTCTCACTGCAGCCTCTAGCACTTGGTCAGTCACTCTCCACCTTAGCACTTTGTTCACTGTCCTGTGTCAGAGCTCTGAGCTCTATCTACCCTTTTCTGAAAAAGTATGTGGGCTGAAGGTGGTTTCATTTTTTGTTTTTTAATTGTATATCTTTTTGTATGAGAAAAACTATATTTTGTACTTAACCAGATATATTTTTCACCCCAGGTGGGGGTATTCTTTGTTAAAAAAAAAAAAAGAAAATAAAAATAAAGTTTTTTTAATGGCAAAAAAATGTTTCTCTTCTTGTCTGTAAGATAATATTGAAGTTATTAGAAAATGTGCCTAAAGGAGCTTCCCCCCTTACTTCACAACTCAGACTGTTGAAAACCCTATAGAGAAACCATTTCTTATTGATCCTAAGGACTATGGTCAGAATGGGGGTTAGGAGGGTGAGGAGGGAAGGAATTTGAGCTACATTGTCTTTTGTCCAATTCACTGAAGAACTTCAGTGAGTAGTGGGGTCTTTTGGTGGTCTGATCTGGTTTTCTACATCTTTAGTTAATCATTACTAAATTTCTTCAATTCAGAGTATATAAGGCTTTTTTTGTTTGTTTAATGAGCTCCTGAAATACAGAGAAATGAATTTTGTAAGGGCATTTGGGAGGAAAGTGTTATGGTACTTTTATTTCTTATTTTGGTTTCATCATAGTTTCTTGCCAGTAAAAACATGGTTTATATGTAGGAAGACATAAAACAGGACTAAAGGATTTTTACAGTTAGGAATATCAAGTTTTTTGAAGACAGCTACTATTTTTTTTAAATCTCTGCAGATCCTAGAACAATTCCTATCCAGGCACATGATCATAACTCAGTAAATGTTTGCTGAAATTAAAATCCACCTTCCTCCTTAGGGTATGGTTTACAGTTCCTGTTACTTCTTTGTAGAGTAATAACATTGATACCACAACTCTACCTCTAATTGAAATGATTATTCCTAAAGGAGTGACTTACAGTGATAAACCCGGAGATGGCAGAGGTTAACATACTTTCTGATTTCTGTTTCATTTAAACTTCTGCAGACAAATTTAGTCTTAGCCTTTATTGGGAGAGGGGTGTTGGCTTTTCTGTGGATCTCCACATAGAAATTCCCAACTTCAGACTCCTGAAAGTTCATTAAAAATGAAAGTGTTAGTTCAGTTGTGTCTGACTCTTTATGA
This sequence comes from Oryx dammah, assembly GCF_014754425.2. NCBI lineage: Eukaryota > Metazoa > Chordata > Mammalia > Artiodactyla > Bovidae > Oryx > Oryx dammah. Next base: position 20,332,288 of record NW_024070212.1, read on the forward strand.
CCCCATGGACTGTAGCCCACCAGGGTCCTCTCTCTGGAATTCTCCAGGCAAGAATATTGGAGTGGGTAGCCCCTCCTGACCCAGGGATCGAACCTGGGCTCTGCATTGCAGGCAGATTCTTTACCGTCTGAGCCAACAGGGTTCATAAAATCAAAGTAAATTGAACAGAAAGTGAGATTGAAAAGATTCTTTTCCAGTTGTCTTTGTGTCTAGCTTTCATTCTCAGTAGTTGTTTTGCGCCTCCTGTTTTTTCTTTATCAAGGCATCAGGTTCTAGCTTTGTTGCCATGGTGACTGTCACCTTCACTCTCACCTTTGCCTCCTCCATTTCTTCACGAATTTAGGGCCTCCTCCCTCTTTCAAATCTGTGACCAGATTTGAAACTAGGTCAAAGTTGATGGAAAAGTTTTTCTGGAGCTTGTTTTCCAGGGACTGGAGGGGTGGGGCAAGGACAAGAGCTGGCCAGAGGGCAGGACAAAGAGAAGGGGAGACCATGGAGCACACAACTCTGGTTGTGTACACAGCCTGGATACTGGAGTGTGATACAAGGGGATGGAGAGGGTAGATAACTTACAGCCAAGGTCTGATAGAGACTTGAGCCTTGAAGGGCCAGAACATATGCACCCCCTCCTGATAGCATAATAGCTCAAATCCAGCACAGTCCAACAGAACTTCTGTAATGATGGAAAGGTGGTACATTTGCACTAATACAGAAGGCACTATTCACACGTGACAAGTGCTCTGAAATGTGTGGCTGCTTTTACTGACAAACTGAATTTTTATTTTTGTTTGTTTTAAATTTAGTTAGCTCCATGTGACTAGTGACTGGCACAAAAAAATCTGAGAAAGGAAGGAAGCAGCTATAGCTGTTCACCCAGAGGAAATACATCCCTTCCTTAAAGCACAAAAGTCTGCTGGACTTCCTTTTGACTTTGATACACAACTACTTCACCTCAGGACATCTGCATATGGGCTCACTTAAGTAGTCTTCCTTGGGTCCTAGCCCAGCTGTTTCTCCATTTAAGTGGGTCGATATTTTGGGTCTTCCTTTCCCATACTCTTCTCATATGTCTATTAATTTTTAAGGAACTATAACCTACATATACACCCATTAAAGGAGATCCAGTTCTTAGTATCATTTATTCATTAGGTCTAATCTGGTATAGGAAGATTTAAAAGAAGCCAGAAAGAAAACTATCTAAAGAGAGAAAATAGTTAGAGAAAGTAAAATTAATAAGAAAAGAACTGATACTTCTACAATCAGGATCCTGGACCATCTTGATAACTCTGAACAGACTGGAAAAAACAAAGATATAATTTGGGAGGAAAAAGTATGGAGATCTGACCAAGCACCTGGTCAATAAAAAAAAAAAATCACACAAGAGCTAAAGATTATGAAGTGGGCTGAAGAAGTGACTTTTGCCCAGTTTTTTCACTACTATATAGACCTTTTCCTAGAATTCCTTCCATGGACTATCTCTAGGTGACAGAATGCATAAGATGGATAAGGAAAATGTTTTGCTGACCCTCCATTAGCCCAGCCCTTGTCTCAAGCATCCTGAACTCAGCAGTTCTGGAGTGGAAAAAAAAGCAACTTTTGTCTGTTTCTGTTCTGTCCCTACATCCACTTCCATTTCCTAAGCTGAAAAACTCCCTCTCAGAGATAGCTACAGATCCAGGGCTGTGGTCCTGGAATAGGTGAGTCTATAGCCTAGAAAACGTTCAAGATTAGCCTTCTTATATTAAGGAGAACTAGTAGAGTATAGTGTGGTAATTAAGCACATGTACCCTGGAGTCAAGCTATCTAAATTCAAATCCTACTTCCACCACTTAACAAACTGTATGACCTTGCAATTTGTTTAACCTGTGCTACAGTTTATCTGTAAAATGGAAAATAATAATAGTACCTACCTTAGAAGATTGCTGTAAGGATTTTAAAAATCTATGGGAAGTGTTTCGACAATGGCAAACAAGTGCTTTTTTTAAATTTTTAAATATTTATTTTTGGCTGTGCTGGGTCTTCATTCTTCCATGGGCTTTCTCTAATTGCAGAGAGCAGGGCCTACTCTCTAGTTCTGGCGCACAGGCTTCTCACTGTGGTGGCTTCTCTTGTTTCAGAGCATGAGCTTTAGGTGCACGGGCTTCCATAGTTTCAGCTTGTGGGCTCTAGAGTTAGGGTTCAGTGGTTGTGGCAAATGGGCTTAGTTGCCCTAAGGAAGATGTGGAATCTTCCTGCACCAGAGATTGAACCTGTGTCCCCTGCATTGGCAGGTGGATTCCTATCCACTGTACTACCCGTAAAGTCTGGAAACAAGTGCTCGTTATCTAAGATATCGCGAAGGCATATTCACCCACCACCACCTTGATTAGCTCAGTCCCAGGCATGTCCCCAGAACTGTCTTCCTCTGAACTGTCATAAATAACACCATTCTCTCTTTGTTCCTCTGAATTCCCTTCCTGTGTTGGGGGAACAAAGGAGTCTGAGAAGAAGTCAGGGTACAGAAGCTGACTCCACCTTAGTTAATTTGGTGGTGGGAGAAAAGTGGCCCATTACTGGGACTCCCAACCACTGGGCCAGGCCAGGCCCTCTGCACACCCCCATGATATAGTTCTTTCATACTCCTGCGTGCTTCATAGGCCTCTGGAGTAACACCTTCTAGAAATTAGTTAATTGAGCTCTCAACTTTTCAGTACTATGGGACTGCCAGAGTTGGACAGGACTCAGTAACTAAACAACAACAAACTTTTCAGTACACAATTTCAGGGGAAAGATTCCCACCATTTGAAGTGATCAGGTGAGAAACAGGGAGTGATGGAGATACAATGTGACCCTACAAAGAACTCTCAGACTCCTCATTTGAAGGCATTGCATTTCTTTTATTTCCCTAAGGTAAATGCATGACTGAGTAGCACAAAAACCAGTGGAGGTGAGCTCCACTGATGAAGCCCAATTTAGCCAATTTAGGCTATTCCTGTCTTATCTTGACCCTTCCCTTGGTGTGACCCTGTTGTGTCCCCTAGGGAGCCTGTTATGTAAGGAGAAAAGAATGGACAGGCTCTGAAGGCTGGGGTTTTTCTGACTACCAATTGGTTGATCATCTTCAGGTAATAGAGTGACGGGAGAAGGAAGAGGAGAGGAAGAACATGGGGATGTAACTGTGAAACCCACAGGCTTTGAGTCCTGAGATGTCACTCAGGGTCCATTCTTATTCCTTGTTGAGTGATGGAGCTGCTGACCACCTCTCCAAGTCAATCAAACAGTCAGTAAACAGGTTCTTGGAAATGTCTGGCTGGGTACCCAGCTCAGATATTTTTAACCTCTTGGATAGATGGACAGTGGAAGGATTCAGTTGCTGGGAGGAGAGGTGGGGTTCAGGACTGTGAGAACTGTGTTTCCCTTGTATGGTTCTGTGGCTAAAGCCCCTCCCTCTCCAGTCCACCTGTCTATATTCCAACTTCCTCCTTCGCCTATCCAGGCTCACAGTTTCCTTCCTTCCTTTGTCTCCTGTTCTCCCATTTCTCTGTTTCATCTTTCATGCTTGCCTCACCTTCCAGCTCTGAGGAATCTTTGATTTCTGTTTCAGATCCCAGTATGTTTTTAGCTCCATATCCCTGAAGATCAGGGGAAAGGCGGTTGGGGGGTGACCAATGGCTCCTTTGCTTTTGCTGGAGAAAATGTTGCCTGCCACTGGGTACTCAAAGGCTTCTCTCTAGTTCTACTTCCTGAGCTGTCCTGTAGGAGAGCTCCATTCTCTCCTGCAGCCTCATGAACCTTACTGCCCCCAGCTCTTGGGAACAGAATTGGAGGTCTTGGAAGACCAGATTTGGGCCACATATACCTTAGGAAAGTAGAAGAAATGTTGGTAGAGGTCAGAGGCAGCAAACCATGGGCCCATAGGTGGAATCAGCTTGTAAGCATTTAGACATTTCTATAGTTTCTTCTTAAATATCAATATTTGAATTAGTTGAAAACATTAAACACCCTGGAGGAGGGCATGGCAACTCACTCCAGTATTCTTCCCTGGAGAATCCCCATGGACAGAGGAGCCTGGCGGACTACAGTTCATGGGGTCGCAAAGAGATGGGACACACCTGAGCAACTAAGCACAGCACAAACATTAAACAGATGTCAGTAAAATCTATTGTCTGGCTCCCCTTAAAAAGTAACCATCTTTGGTAACACTGAAACCACATTCCTTGATGGCATCAACCCGCTGGAGCTAAAAAAGTTAGGCAGAATCATATTTACCAGTTCTCGCCATCCCCGATTGCATTCCACTCACCTGCTTCACTTCTTTATACCCATCTGGTGTTAAGGTTTGTCTCAGGTTGTTACCTCTGGTCTAAATAGGGCTTCTCTAGTATTTCCTCTGAAGGACCCCTAAGATTACGGAGACTGAATTTCCCCCCCAGGGTTCCAGAACCATCCAAAGTAACCTGTCCCAAGCCAGGTATGTCTTTGAAGTACCTGTTTTATGTTTAAAAACTACAAGTTTTGATTTATATGGCATAATATATTTGTGTCATTTTAGTATAAGAATAGTGTATCTTCCCCCACCAAATCTGAAAAGTAAAATTGACATTCTGGAAGATGTGCCATGTGTAGTCTGCGGCTCCAAATATATTCACCATATCACCCATCGGTAAACTAACTGCAGTAGCACGATGCTAAAGACATGAGGCAAAAAGAGACATGGAAATAAAGACGTGGCTAGAGAGTCAGAAAAGGAAAGGAATCTGAAAGACAATGAGTTGGAGGGACAAGTTGCTTTCTGGCTCTTAGCCACCCCTCCTGACCTAGCCCAGCCCAGCTCCTGAGAAGTTTGTAGACATCCCTGATAGCTCTGGACAGGTGTAGAGTGGTGGCTCAAGGTGAAAACCTAGTGTCAAAACAGAGGCCAAGCATGGGAGTGGTGAGGGGCCAAGACCAGCCAAGTGTGGTCAGACAGGAAACATTGTCCAGGGGCCAAGGAAGAGGCTTGCAGACAGGAAGTGGAGGGCTGAGAAAAGGACTGGTCTGCATTTGTCCTTTCTCTCAATGAGCCCATCTTTGTTTCACATCCTCTTACCACCCCTGCCCAAGAAAAAATGAGGCAAAGAGTTAGCTTGACCTCCTTAGAGGTAGGAATTTCTTCTCCGGAATGGCTGTTTCTCTGGCCACAGGAGAATATAAGGAGGATGAACACTGGGACTCCTTTCCCCGTCCACATGGGATGTCATCTATTCTCTCCAAGATAGGAAATACCCTAGATATATGTCCCTGACTCAGCTTAGTTTGTTTCCTCCACTCCTTTGGTGGCAAAGACAGGTCTAACCTCCCTCCTATTCTAGCACTATTAATGCTGTTGTGGTTGTGGTTTAGTCGTTAAGTCGTGTCCAGCTCTTTGCGAACCCATGGACTGTAGCCCGCTAGGCTCCCCTGTCCATGGGATTTTCCATGTAAGAACACTGGAGTGGCTTGCCATTTCCTTCTCCAGGGGATCTTCTAGACCCAGGGATTGAACCCACGTCTCCTGTATTAGCAGTCAGATTCTGTACTTCTAAGCCACCAAGGAAGTCCACTATTAATGCTACCCTGACTGTAATAGAGAATGTTAGAGACACAATTTGGATATTTCTCCTTGTCCATTTTATATTAAGGGAAATGGAATTACAGGGTGGAGAAGATTCAAGGAGAGGCAGGGGTCCAAGTTTTGGGAACTCCTAGTCCACAACTGAGAATCCCAGGAGGAGAAGTTTGAGAATGGAGAACAGTCCCAGAGTCAGAGGTCACTGGGGCACATCACCCCCTGCATTGGTCAGGACTGGATTGAGGAATCCCTGGATTCCTTTCCCAAAAGTCTTGGTGCCCAGGCTGCTCACACGTAGCCTCTCAGGTCCTACAGTTAGGGTTGGATCACTCTCTTTCCACTGACTCCCATTAGAGTTGCAGAGGGAACCTCCTTTCCCTCCAGAATACAAAATGGCAAATTAAGTCCTGTTGGGGATAAGGCAAAGCCCTTTTTAAGGTGAGTCTAAGAAACTAGAACTTCTTATTTCCAGCTTTCTAGTCCCAAATGATCTTGGGGAAAAAGTAAATCTCAGTAGGGGAAAGGTCAGTGAAGAAGAGGTCACCACTGTTCTGGCTGGATTAGCTAAGCGAGCTATTTCTGTTTAGCTCATTTCTCCTCTTTATCCTCTGGCCAGACATGCTACTTGAGGGGGATAGAGGAGACCTGCCCCATAGGCCCCTTCCTCATCAGTCAGAAATTCCCTAGGAGTATCCTTGAGTCCTGGCTTGCTGGTTGTGACCTTGAACTCTTCTTCCTTGCTAGTTAATGGAATTGCTGATCCTCTGGCTATTTGGGCTGAAGCAGTTTCCTGGAAAGAACTGCTAGATGCCTGAGGTATCTTTAGCATGTCTAGCTGAAAATGAGGTGGGGAAACCCAGCGGATGGAATGAGTTCAGCAAAAGTTGGACACATCTTCACCTTTGTTCTCAGGAACATTTATTTGGATTCTTGCAGAGGATCAATAACAACTTGAAAGATTCCTTGTGGATGTCTAAATTCTGCTTCATACATGAAGAATTTGAGACTCGTAGACTGAATATGTGGAGAAGGAAATGGCAACCGACTTCCCCAAGGGCACAAGCTATGAAATGGTGAAACTAGGACCACAAATCAGTGCTTTGCCCAGTTGAAATGGCAGCTTTCCCCCTTGGCTTAGTTCTTAAACTAGCCTACGCCTACAAGCCACCCTTCCTTCCTTTGAAAGTTCAACCGCAATAAAAATGAATTGAGCGGACTTCCCTGGCGGGCCAGTGGTTAACACTTCTCCTTCCAAGGTGGGGGTGGTTGCTGGGCTTGATCCCTGGTCGGGGAGCTAAGAGCTCAGATGCCAGGTGGCCAAAAAATAAAACAGAAGCTATATTGTAACATTCAATAAAGACTTTTAAAAAATGGTCCATATTAAAAAAAATCTTTAAAAAGTGAATTGAGGAAAATTTGTGTCCTTTCCTCACCAAATCATGGGTATTCTGGGCATCCAATATTTGAGCCTCTAATTTTCTTCAGTTTCCACTCCCTATCTTCTAAACTGCATGTTGCATCTCCCATTCAGCACTCCTTCAAATCACTTGAGTCCCTGAGCCTAAACCTGCAGACCCCAATCTCAAGCTTCTGGCCCAAGATGGGAGGGGAACAATAGGCTATGGCACATAGGGTAAGGAAGGATACTATTCTTGCCCAAGAATCTGCCCTGCCTGGGACCAGTGCGGCCTAGATCATGCGCATGGGAACAACCTGTTCAACACAAGCAAACACGTAATATAGGGCCGAGCAAGAACAGTGTGAGGCCTCTCTAAGTGTTTGTAAGCTGTGTCTTGACTTCAGCCCTTTCAGATGGTCCTCCAGAGGACTAGCAGCCCCCCATGCCATGTACTGAGCCTTAGGCTTCAGCTTCAGCCTGCCCAACATGGTCTATGGAAAGTAGGGGAAGGGTCAATGGAAACAGTCTAGCTCATTCCTGGAACCGTTCCGGAATCTGGGAAAGCTGCTGGGTCCCTTGTCTCTGGCTTTGTTCAGCAAGGTCACCTGCCAGGAAGGACAGGAGGCCAGATAGGAAAGAGTCCAAGAATGGACTGATCTCTCTTGACACTTGGTCTTTGAGGCAGTACAGCAGATTCCCCAGAGGCCACTGTAATCTTTATCCTTTCCCCTATTTCATGGGAAAAGGATGTACGTGTATAGAGGCAGACGGAGGTGTGTGTTCAGTCTCTCATCTAGAATTCTTCTTTGTTCCCACTCTTTTTAAAGTACACATGCTGGTATTAGGTGGGATTTAGGAGGCCAGCTGTGCCCCCTACATAGACATAGATCTAGTTAACCAGATAAGGTCTGGTGTGTGTGTATATGCAAGTGAGTTAGGCAAAAGGAGATTTTTTTCAGGGTCTTTTATTTTTGTTTCTTGCTGATTTCTTCCTAGCCACAATCATTGTGTATGTCTACAGAAAACCCCTGAGATGGGTCCCTCAGCCCCTCCCTCCAACACAGTCACACAATACCTCAGAGAACTAGAAAAGGAAACACACCAATCATCACAAATTGCTCAATAACTCTGGAATGTTCTGTCTCTATTTCAGTTTCCTTCTCTGTTCTCGTGGCTGCTTCTTCCTATCACACTTACTACCTAACACTTACTACCACACCCAAACCTGGCTTTTAAGGTGCTTTCCCTCCATGGAGTCACAGCCCCTGTTCCTTCTTTACAATGGGGTCAAAAATATCTAAGAGTAGATTGCCAGTCTCTATCACTTGATGCCGCAGGGAATTCAATCTGCCTGCCTAAATATGGCTGGGGACTTTCTTGAAGTTTCTCCCGCCTCCCATCTTTATGGCTTTCAAATGTTTAGTAAGGTCGCTATGACAGCACCCACAGCTCTGTGCCTGTCTCCTTATCCAGTCCCTATTCTGGACACGCAGCTCGCCCGTGACTGTTGCATGTCAAGTGGCTGGAACCAATCAGTACGTCTAAGGCTTCCTCAGAAGCCAATCAGAGCCTAGGGAAGTGACTTCACCCAACGGGAGGACTGTGTGGGCGAGAAAGCACCTCCTAGAGCTGAGTGTCCCTAAGTCACTCCCTTCCTCCGCACCCTCCTTACTTCCTGTAAAGCAGTACTGCCTACCCCATCCCCCTCCACACCAAGTGAGTGAGAAAAAGGCTAACTAAATTCCACAGAAGAGAAACTGCAACTCAGCCACACAGCAGCCTCTGCAAGTGGAGAATAAGATATTCAGTAAGCTCCGTCTTCACAACACACCCTTCAAAGTGGGGTTCCCAGGGTCTGGAAGAGAGTGAGTGAGTGTGCTAAAGAACAATCAGCACCTCCTCCCTCCCCACACCTGGTTTTCTTGACTCCACAAAAATAGCTGTAATCATTCCTTGTAAACAAGGACAAGATCAAGGTCAAGTGTGGGAACGTGAGAGCCTGTGTCCCATGAACACATGTGAACAGAGACAATCACGTCCCCATTGCCTGAGGACCCGAAGCTCAGAAACCAGCTGGTCTTCAGGGCACGGGCTGTTTACAGCTCACTCCATGCTGCCCTGCAGATGAATTCCTTGGCAGAGCTATGTTGGGAGTAGGTGTCCCACCATGGGGGTAGGTGGGAAGGGGCAAAGAACAGGAAGGCTGTAACGCCCAGTGTGTTACACTGGACTCTCAACAGGTAAGGAGAGAAGAAAGGTTTACTAGGCATCCCCTTCATTCCTCCAGCCCTCTGCCAACTAGGCCTCACCCTGGACAGAGAGACAGATAGAAACGTTTTATTGAAATTGTAAAACTGCCCTTATTCCTCTTAACTGCTCACACCCAGAAAGAACTATAAAAAATAGTTAGGGGCATGTGTACAGCTACCTCAGCTCTAACAACTCCAGTCCTCGTTTTGACCCTCCTTTTTTCCTTTCATACAACTGAGACACTGGTCCTTTGCCCTTTTTCCCAAGATATCAGAGGAGATACCACACCACAGGAGAGAGGGAGGGTAAGGGCAGAAAAGAGAGCTATCTACTGTCACTCTCCATTTCCGTCTCCAGGGACCAAACAGGTTAGCTGGATTCTAAGCAAAGGATTTGCTTGTCCACAAAACCAAATAATAGGGGCCAGTTAGTCTCTGTGTCCTAAATCAAGAAAGATATGAAGGTCCAGGGTATTGTTTAGTCTGTCTTCAGTATATAGCCTCATCCATATTGTCATCACTGTCACCCCCAAAGTCCTCCCCATTGTCAAAATATGACATGATGTAATCAGTTTCCTGAAATAGAAAAAAAGGAAGGGAGGAAGAAACGTTAGGTCAGGCATGCTTTCAGTGTACTCCTTTTTCCCTAGGTACCAGTCTCCTCCCCTCCCAATCACAGCACTCCAAGCTTGGGAAGTCCCTGCAAGCTGTAGTTCACTTTTAAGAAGAGCCTAAAGCTGAAACTCCAGTACTTTGGCCACCTCATGCGAAGAGTTGACTCATTGGAAAAGACTGATGCTGGGAGGGATTGGGGGCAGGAGGAGAAGGGGACGACAGAGGACGAGACGGCTGGATGGCATCACAGGACTCGATGGACGTGAGTCTGAGTGAACTCCGGGAGTTGATGATGGACAGGGAGGCCTGGCGTGCTGCGATTCATGGGGTCGCAAAGAGTCGGACACAACTGAGCGACTGAACTGAACTGAACTGAAAGGACAGATAAAGCGGGGGGTACTATCCTTTGTGGGCAGTATCTCCTTTGGCCCTCCAACCCTCTGAAGAGAATATCCCTGGTGGACAGAGTTGAGATCCCTAGAGCTTATGAGTGGAAAAGACAGTGGTCTGAGAATGAAAGGTGGCTCCCTTTACCTCTTCATGTTCTTCTTCATCATACTCCTCTTCTTCTTCCTCTTCCTTCTCTTCTTCTTCTTCTTTCTCCTCATCTTCCTCTGAAGTCACTTCTTCCTCCTTCTTCTCCAGAGTCTTATGTGAGGATGAAAAGAAGATAAACCAGACTCAGCTCACACAACAGGGAGAACTGAGGCACCCACGGGCCAAAGCAGAGGGATGAATCTGGGGCCCAGATGGCCTCTATTCATACTTCATCCTTACCTCTAGCTTCTGTATTGTTTCCTCCTTATCTTCTGTGGTCTTAGGGGGTCTCTTGGGGAGTATAATGGTGGTCCCTGGTGAGAGGATCACAAGGTGAACCATGAGAGAGCAAGCTTCCTTCTTGGCTTTCTGGCACCTCTTGCATAGACCATGTCACTTTGCTGCCCTCCCGTGGCCACCAGGGCACCCAGCAGCCATACTGGGTAGATAGGGTAGGTAGGCATCGGGAGAGCAGGCAAGACCACCCGCAGCCTTGGTCCTCCAGTTGATGAAGGAAATCTCTACTTTCCCTTTTTCCAGATACACTCACGTTCCTTCTGTAGCTTCCGCACTCGGATCTTTAGCTCCCGGGGCAGACGTCGCCAATCTAGAAACAGCGGGAATGTAAAAATCAGCCAGACTCTGCCTGGGGTCTCCTATGAATGGTGACTCTTTTAAAGGAGAGATAAGGATCAGGGTAAGGGCGAGGAAGGAAAGGGTTGGGTCAAAGTTGCTTGGAACAGAACTGTGGTTTGGATACCTCCAGAGGAGTAGGGGACATTTACCAGGTTTTTAGATAGAGTCTGTGAGTACGCTGGAGCACATCTAAGTCTTCTGAATAGGGTGGGGGTTGGGGACAGAGGAGGGTGGATAGGGTGGTGGCTCAAGCATTTGAAAGAAAAGAAGTCAATGAAAGGGCCCATCACCTACCAGGGTTCCAATCGATGGCATTGTCAATCGGCCCTGACATCTGATATTTGTCTGAGTAACGCTCCACATCTGAGGGATCAGAGGTCAAGGGTCAAAGTTTTATCCTATCAGAACGCTCAGGTTCTTCCTGAGGGTCTAGCCCTCTCAAAACTCAGAAATTGTCGTCTTCCTCACCCCAAACCCAGAGCCCAGGGAGGGCAGCTTCAGTGAGGACCTTCAATACTCTTTTAACCTGTCTTTTCACCACCCCAAATTGCAATGTTTTTGCTATCTCTCTTAACCCCAAGGCATGGCTATATTGACTAGGAGTGTGTTACAGTGGAAAGCATACTAGAGCAAGAAAATAGGGTTTCTGTCTTCCCTCTACTCCTTGTTCACGGGACTAACTCGAGCAAGTCTTTTAACTGTCTGAACTTCAGCTTCTAGAGCTTTAGGAGGAAAGTACCAGTTGTCAATACGCTGAAATACTATACTTCCACACCAACTGGTAAATACCCACTATCCCAGGCCTCCCAAGTATGCCCCCTTCTCCAGTTCCTCCTGGCTCCATGACCTCTCCATGAGCCACAAACCAAAGGGCTAATATTTTAATTTGCAGGGCTTCTCACAGACCCCGTCTCAACTCCTTCTGACTGGTTAGTGCCTGTAATACCCAGATTGTTAAAATTTTTTAATACACCTCCCCATTTATATCTGTAAAATGGGAACCTTAATACTTAAGCTCTTACTGTCCAAGATTATTGTGAAACTCAAAACAAACCATGGATACCATAATGCATTTCAAATGCAGGGGTAATTACTATGATCTCCCCAGCTAGGCAGTGAGCTTTCTGTGTCTCTTCTGACCTCTCTGGGGCCCCAGTGGTGCTAAGTACAGGGCACTACTCATGAAAGTCACTCACAACATTCAACTGACCTCTCTTGGGGACAGCAGGCCGGATGAAGTAGGGGAGCTGCCTCATGGCCCCTCGAAGCTCCTGCTTCAGGGCCAGGACATATTCCCCTTCCTCTCCTGAGGGCAGAGGCACTGGGCGGAACTCCAAGGGCTAAGAAGGGAGAGGCAATGGTCAGTTCAGAGAAAAAAATGCTGGAGTATAAATCTAGGAGGGCCTCTCCTCTCCCCACACTTCTATCCAATGCTCCCACTGAGCAGGGGACCAAAGGCAAATGCTGGGAGCAACACAGCATTTTGAAAGCTGGGGAGCAGAGAGTATAAAAAGTAAGGGCAGACACTTCCTAGTCTGGAAAACATCCCATGTAAGTTGCAAGTACAGAGACAGGGAGGGGCCAGATCAGGATGATTTTGATGACCCAGGAGGAATCCAGGATCACATACAGTCAGTCAAGGGCATAAGGGAGTCTTGGGAAAGGGGGGCAGACACTCACAGGGAAGAGCGGAGAAGGCTGCAGGGTGGGTGGAGGCAAAGCATCCCCTTTCCCAATGCCCACAGCCTCCACGTTGAAGGTCAACTGGCCCCGGCCAGAACCCCGGCCCCCACCCCGGCTGGCCATGATGGAGGGGGCCTGGGGATTCAGACATCCAATGGGAAAAACCTGATAAAGACAAAAACAAAGAGAAAAAGTACAGTAGAATGGACAGGAAACCAGGGAGGTACAAGACATTCAAATCATTTCTCCCAGAGACCTGAAAAGCCAGTTTAATTCAATGAATTTTGAGAAGGCATGGTGCCAGGCAAAGTATTTCTGAAAATATAAATAAGGATGAGACATGTTCCCAACAGGACAGATAACTGCAACATGGTGTAACTGGTGTAACTGAAGCACAAGGAGGAAAATGACTAGACACTTGGATAAAATTTCCCTATGTTCCCAAGTTAACTGGATGTTTATCATCAGCTGCATATCTACATATGATTTTTGAATTCTTTCTCTCCCTCACTTTCCAAACCTAACTAGGCCCCAATTCAATCTAATGCAATGCATTTCAGCAAAACATTTATTAAGCATCTACCATGAAAAAGGTAGTGTGCCGGACACTGTAAGGGAACAGAAATGAGTCATCAGTCTCACTGTCAATTGGTTGGGGGTGGGGGGTGCTGTGTGAGAAGAAATATTACACTCAAACAGATCTTTTTAAACACCACTTGGAAACACAGAATCTTAGAACTGGAAAGACACGTGGAGTCTTCTAGCTCAATAATCCTCCCAGTACAGTACTACCTTCTGTAAACTGTCAGTCATTCAGCTTCTGGTGGCATTTTCCTAAAGAGATGGTGTCCATTTTCCCCCAAGGCAGCCCCTTCCATGTGATCAACTGTGATGAACTGAAAGTTCTTCCTGCTACTGTAACTGAACTCTGTCTCTTACCATCATTTTTGAAAAACCAGGCAAGATAGGATGGGGAATAAAGAAAGTCATCAAATGAAAAAGAAATTTGAAAGAAATTATATGCCGTAGCAGGGAAGATACCTAGCACCCAGATCTTGGCTTCTCATACCACTCTCCAGCAAAAGGAACCAGAGCTTCTTGGAGAAATGCAGCTTCTCCAATGGGGCAGGAAATACACAAGATGAGACTGAAGTATCTTGTAGTGCCACAAAGTAAGAAAGTGCTCAAAAAACAACACACATATTGATGGGGCTCTGTCAAAGGTATATAAGAGGCAAATGAAAGAGCTCCCAATGGCCAAAGCCTGAATAAGTTGAACCATAAAATAAAGTAGCATTGGAATGTAATATCAAAGTATAAGATAAATATAAAGAGACTATACTGATATAAATAAACATTTGAACAAATTAATACATGGGAGAGAAAAAAAATCTCATGTGCAGAATTCTAAATAAATTATGTAGAAAGAAAGTGTTAGTTGTTTAGTTGTGCCCGACTCTAAAATCCCGTGAACTGTAGCCCACCAGGCTCCTCTGTCCGTGGAATTCTCCAGGCAAGAATACTGGAGTAGGTTGCCATTCCCTTCTCCAGGGGATCTTCCCAACCCAGTGATCAAACCTAGGTCTCCTGCACTGCAGGGAGATGCTTTACCATCTGAACCACCAGGGATTACACCCTAAAAGGGGAAAGTGTAATTCCTCACTGCTTAAGTATGGCCTGTGCATAGGGAATTTTGTCCAAAACAAGTTTGGAAAGGTGGGGGGGTGGTAACTTTATGGTATAGAAATTGGACAAGCATTACTTCAGTCAGGTGACCAAAGTCAACGTGAACAACTTTAAATCATATCATTAGTATGTACCCTTGTGTGCTCAGTCATGTCCAACTCTTTGGGGCCCCTTGGACTGTAGTTCACCAGGCTCCTCTGGCCATGGAATTTTCCAGGCAAGAATACTGGAGTGGGTTGCCATTCCTTCTCTAGGGGATCTTCCCGACCCAGAGATCGAACCTGTGTCCCTAGCGTCTCCTGCATTGGCAGGCAGATCCTTTACTACTAGCGGATGTGATATCTTCCTCCCCCAAACTGATACCCCAGTCTGTAAACAGGAGGAAAGAAGCAGACAAATTCCAATGGAGAAGCATCTTATAATATATGTGACCAGTACTCTTCAAAACTGTCAGGGTCATCAAAAACAAGAAAAGTTCACACTTCCATTGTAAAGGAGAGCTGTCCTAGTGGTAGCATTCTTAAAAAAAAAATTCCTTTTGTTTTCTAATTACAGAAGTAAAAGTAAGTAAAGTCGCTCAGTCATGTCTGACCCTTTGTGACCCCATGGACTGTAGCCTACCAGGCTTCTCCGCCCATGGGATTTTCCAGGCAAGAATACTGGAATGGGTTGCCATTTCCTTCTCCAGGAGGTCTTTCCAACCCAGGGATTGAACCCAGGTCTCCCACACTGTAGGCAGACAAAAATGGCACCCCACTCCAGTACTCTTGCCTGGAAAGTCCCATGGACGGAGGAGCCTGGTAGGCTGCAGTCCATGGGGTCACTAAGAGTCGGACACGACTGAACGACTTCACTTTCACTTTTCACTTTCATGCTTTGGAGAAGGAAATGGCAACCCACTCTAGTGTTCTTGCCTGGAGAATCCCAGGGATGGGGGAGCGTGGCAGGAGGCCGTCTATGGGGTCTCACAGAGTCGGACACGACTGAAGCGACTTAGCAGCAGCAGCAGCAAACTTGAAAAGATACAAATGAGGTATAAAGAAAAATATCTACTAACCATGATGTAGTAATAATCATTACGAACATTTGCATATGCATCCTTTCAATTCCACTTCTGTATTATACATACAGTTTGTGCATTGTAAGTGTCTATATATAGAGACATAATAAGGCCATGATAACTAATTGTAATGTGGTATCCTGGACAGGATCCTGGAACAGAAAAAGAGCATTAGGTAAAACTAAGGAATGCCAAATCAAGTATAGACTTTACATAATTACAATGTATCAATATTTATTCATTAATTATAACAAATATACCATATTAATATATTATGTTAATAATAGGGGAAACTGGTGCCAGGGTGTATGGAAACTTTTTGTACTACCTGCTCAGTTTTTCTGTAAATCTCAAAGTGTTTTAAGAAATAAAATCTATTAATAAAGAAAGAAACATGAGTATCATTTCAAAATTCACAGTTCTCTGACCTTCCTTGTTTTTCATTACCCTGACAGTTTTATTAAAGATTACTGATCAAATATATTATAGGATGTTCCTCTATTGGAATTTTTCTGAGGTTTTTCTCTTGATTAGACTGGGGCTGTGGATTTGGAGGAGGATGATCAACAAGATAAAGTGACATTTTTATCACATCATATAAGCGTACATACTAATAACATGTTAGTTATGGAATAATAAGAGAGAATATAATACCTAATCATGACCTCTCAAATTAGTGGTTCATAATAAAATTGTTCCCACAGTCCAGAGAAGAGAGAAAGCTAAGAGGACTAGGATGGTGAGGGGAGGCTTTAGGAATCACAAGGTCCCAAGTTTGGATCAGACCTTAGAAATCATGTTTCCTTTCTTTCTTTCAACAAATATTTATTGAGCATCTACTGTAACATACTATAACTTGTAGCTCAGTTGGTAAAGAATTTGCCTACAATGCAGGAGACCCAGGTTTGATTCCTGGGTCAGGAAGATCCCCTGGAGAAGGTAATGGTAACCCACTACAGTATTCTTGCCTGGAGAATCCCATAGACAGAGGAGCCTGGCAGGCTACAGTCCATGGGGTCGCAAGAGTCAGACACGACTTAGCAACTAAACCACAGCCACTACCACTATAAGCCAGATATAATGCTAGACAATGGAGATCATGGTGAATCCTCTACTTTAGACATTCAGCTTTCCTTTGATAAACCATATCTAGTAAACTGTTATCCAGCTTCAATTTAAACTTTTTAGCAATTCTTTTTATCTCACTTTACAAGTCATTCCATTTTGGGATATTTGTTCTTTAATCAAAATCAAAAAAATAAAACAAGAAATATATGACTCAGCAAAATGCACTCCACAAAAGATTAGTCAGGGAAAAAAAGATTTTAAAATATATCCAAGGTAATCTATTTTGTCAGACTTACACACACCCATACATATAAGTAAAAAAGATGTTCTTTTTCAAAAAATTAATTTATTTTTTATTGAAGGATAATTGCTTTACAGAAAAGTTTTTCTTAAAGGGTATACAACAAGAATTAACATTGGTTAATTTAAGGTGATGGGTTTTGGAGATTTTTTGGTAATATATATTTTAAGCATTGTTTTTCCTCTGTACCAAAAAGGTATTACTTTTATAATAAGAGGAAAATATTCATTAGAAAATTAAAAATATAGTAACTGTATAGTAGATGAGATTAACAATATGTAGCAGGAAGGAGAGGGTAGGGAAATGTTTGCTTAAGAAATCTGGAAAGCTTCAAGTCTAACTGCCATCAAAAATGTGAGGAAAAGACAGCTGTTAACGAGGTATCACCTCATATTAGTCAGAATGGCCATCATCAAAAAGTCTACAAACAGTAAATGCTGGAGAGGTGCGGAGAAAAGGGAACCCTCCTACACTGTTGGTGGGAATGTAAACTGGTATAGACACTATGGGGAACAGCATGAAGATTCCTTTAAAAACTAAAATTAAAACTACTATATAACCCAGAAATCTCACTCCTAGGCGCATACTTGGAGAAAACCATAATTCAGAAAGATACATGCACCCCAATGCTCACTGCAGCACTTTTTGCGATAGCCATGATATGGAGGCAACCTAAATGTACATCACAGATAAACGGATAAAGACGGTGTGATACATACAATACAATACAATGGAATATTACTCAGGCATAAAAAGGAATGAAATTCTGCCATCTGCAGAGACTTGGACGGACATAGAGACTGCCATACAGAGTGAAGTAAGTCAGACAGAGAAAAATCAATATCATACATTAACACATATATGTGGAATCTAGAAAAATGGTGTAGATGATATAGAGACAGACATAGAAAACAAACATAGATACCAAGGGGTAAGAGGGTGGGTGGGACGAATTGGGAGACTGGGATCGACATATATACACTATTAATACTATGTATACAATAACTAATGAGAACCTACTGTACAGCACAGGGAACTTTATGGTGATCTAAATGGGAAGGAAATCTAAAAAAGAGAGGATATATGTATACATACAGTTGATTGACTTTGCTGTGCAGCAGAAACTAACACATTGTAAAGTCCAATAAGAAGTAATAAACAAATAAACAAAAAACAGCTGTTAGTTAATAGATTAAACTGTGATCTGATTTAAAGAACACATGAGGTGAGAGATCCTGTCTTATAGATGTGAGAGAGGGAGTAAGAATTTGCCATTGTGTTTTCAGGCCCTTTCAAGGGAAAACACTCTTAACTAGCCGGCTTAGGTATCCCTCCATCTGATAGATACAGTTCTATCAGTGGAGACAGGAGCTGTTTTGACTGCAAAGCAGTGAGGTGTTAAGAAAAGGCCATGAGCTTTGAGGTGAGACAAATCTAACTCCATTTCCACATACTGACCAAGTGACCCTCAAGAAATGTGGGGTAAAAAGAAGACAAATTTTTATTTAATTAAAGAATTAAACTGGTGGTTAGGAAACTGTAAACCATCCATCTGTACCCTACTCAGCTCAGGAATCTACAAGGCTCTTCTATGTAAGATTGTGATGAAGTGATTGTGATTCTTGAAGATGTTCAAGGTTTCCTATAATCTGGTCCCAAACTACCCCTCCATAAACATCACGCATTCTCCTTCCCCCACAAACAACATCCCACATATGTTATACTTATTCCCAACTGTGCTATAACTGTTTTAATATGGTAGAAGTTACTAAAAAGCCTTTCTTAAATTTGATGTTATTGCTTTTCTGTATTTTTTTTTTTTTTGAACACTGCTTCTTAGTAACTTCTACTACATTACACAGTTCGGCACAGTTGGGAATGAGTATAATATATGTGAGATCCTGTTGTTTGTGGGGGAAGGGGAGTGCAAGAGTGAATAATAGGGGGTGTTGATGTTTCCTTATCTGTAAAATGGAAATAATAATAAAAACTATCTCAATTCATTCAATGAATATTTACTCAGTTCTTATTCAGTGTCAGGCACTGTTTCAAATGCTAGGGATGTAGCAGTGAACAAAATGGACAAAAGCTGCTGCACCCATAGAGTTTAAAAGGAGCTTGCATTGTAATGGAGCTCTCAGTATACAGATGTTTCAAGTCATGAGACTGGGAGAGATTCCTAAAGGAGTGGATGTGAAGAGAGAAAAGAAGAGATCCAGGGATTGAGGCCTGGAGCACTCTAACGTTTAGAATTTGCTATATTTGTAATAAATAAGATAAAGATTTAATACTCTTATTATATTAGAACTCATGGAAATGAAGAAAAATCATCCCAATAGAATAAATATGCAAAGAACATGAATAGGCAATTAACAAAAGAATGGTTAATCAAACTATTTTTTATCTATAAAATTGGCAAAGATTTAAAAATTAATCAGGCTTCTATGAGTTTTTTTGAAGTGGACACTCTCATACCTCACTGGAAGAATTATAAATACAATATTTTGGGTGAGCAATTTGACTCTTTGAATCTACAGCTTTTTAAAAGTTAATATCCTTAATCCAGTAATCCCACTTTTAAAACTTATCCAAAGAAATCATCAGGGAGGGGGTTCAGGATGGGGAACACATGTACACCCGTGGTGGATTCATATTGATGTTTGGCAAAACCAATTCAATATTGTAAAGTTTAAAAAAAATTTTTTTAATAAGTAAATAATAAAATTATATGTCAAAAAAAGAGAGAGAAATCATCAGATACATAGAGATATAAAAGCATGTTTATCAAAGAGCTATCCATAGTAGCACAAATTCTGAAATAACCTAAATAGTCCAACAAAAAATGAATGGTTGGGGCTTTCTCACTGGAGAAGGAAATGGCAACCTACTCCAGTATTCTTGCCTGAAGAATCCCGTGGACAGAGGAGCCTGGTGGGCTGCTGTCCATGGGATGGAACAGAGTCGAACACAGCTGAAGCAACTTAGCATGCATGCACTGGAGAAGGAAATGGCAACCCACTCCAGTATTCTTGCCTGGAGAATCCCAGGGACAGAGGAGCCTGGTAGGCTGCTGTCTATGGGGTTGCACAGGGTCAGACATGACTGAAGCGACTTAGCAGAAGCAACAACAACAACAGCAGCAGCAGCAGCAGCAGCAGCAGCAGCAGCAGCAGCAGCAGCA